>NC_139701.1:19612225-19874725 GCF_964188405.1 Protomyctophum parallelum | reverse complement strand
TTTTCAGCTTCTATCAATGGTAACAGTCCATGGTTGTTTAACAGTAACAAAAACAGTGCAATTTGTCAGTTGGTAACATTTCTTTACATCTTGGTCCTTCTTTACAGTTCATTTCAAGTTTTAGTGGCATTGACATCGGAACAGTCTTAGATAGATGTGTTGACTCCCACAATTTTCAAATGCTTCTGCCTAACAGTCTGTATTTAGGAAGCTCTGGAAATTAATAGAAAATAAAGCAGGATGTCACGTTATCTCCCCACTAAAATGTAGTGCAATCACATCATTAACTCCTACTGGAAACCACATTAATCATAGCCTAGCTAGCTAGCTGCTCATCAGAAATGGAAAATTCCAAAATATATTTATAACATTTCTGTGAACACTATCGTGATTGGTCAAATACCATCGCGGTCTGGCTTGAGAAATGAACACCAGACGAATCGCTTCGAGGCTTCTAATATTAGAAGCCTGTATTCGATGATGCTGCACCAACATGTAAAATATGAAGACGGTATAAAACGCAGCTTGCTCCTTGGGAATAAAAATACACTGTACGAGAGATTCCGTATAAAAAATAAATTCAAAACTATGCAGTAAAACTGTCCTGTTAATGTCTGCAGTATTCAGTGGTTGTGTTAGGGAGGGGATAAGTGAAGAGTGAAAAGTCTAGGATGTACTTGGGAAGGAGTTCCCTCAGTATCTTTTGAGGCAATTTGCACAGGTAATAATGCAAGGTGGCCGTGGTGACGGGCTTGTACCAGCCCTGTCGCTCGGGGAAGTGGACGTGTTGCGGCGCACCGACCCGCTGTAGCACACGTTCAGCATCACCTTCCAGATTCTCATAGGAGCCGATGAAGTCATAGGTCACAGCACAAGGCTGGCACAGGTTGTATATGGGCATCCAGTGCTCGTTCATGCGCTCCACGTCCTCGTCAACCAGGTAACGCGCAAACTCAGCAAAGGTCACGTCGTCTCCGGTCACCGGCACGTCCTTGGCGCGCCCCTTCCGGTAGCGTTTTATGATCTCCACCCCGTACTTCTTCTGGTAGGACTCAATCTCCCCGAACTTGTTCCTGTACGCAGACAGCAGGCGCTCCATGGGCTCGCGCACGAACATGAACTTGAAGTAGTGCTTCAGGCGGAAGCGTATCTCCTCTGGCTTGAGGGAGGACAGGAAGAGCAGGTCACTGCGGTGGTCCATCTTGATGTTGACATCCACGCTCTCCAGGGCTCCATTCAGGACCTTGAGGTAGCGTTGTGACCCATCATGAAAAATGTGTAGACAATTAATTGGCGTACAAATTAATTGGAACATATGAATAAAAAATACATTTCGGTTTGCCTTTTGGGCTTTGTAAACAACTTGCGTTGATCGGTTATTTCCACTATATTGGAAAATGAATGAACATTTTTCAATGGATACATTTATACAGAGGAATGGAAACAAGTATGCAAAGATAAATGTGGCTAGCTCAAATCATGGCAGTCGTGTTATTGTCGACAGACAGACATACTGTACCTTGAGGACACGCTTCCAGTTGGAGCAGGCCACCTTGGGCACGTAGCAGTAGAGGAAGCGGTACTTGTCATTCACCAGGATGTGCTGCAGCAGGGTCTTGCGCTGCGGGGGGCTCAGGGACCACACGCTGTGGGGCATGTTCTTCTGGCTGCACACGGTCCGGATGGTACGGTTGCGGATCTCCTGCAGGATCTGGGTCCAAAAACCAAAGGGGAGAAATGTGTGAGGTATTGTTGGATATTTATGGAGAAAAAAGGTTCTGGTTCAGTGGTTCTCAAACTAGACAACCTACCTCAAAAGGCTCAAACCCTAACCTAACCCTAACCGCAAGCACGAGAGCAGCGCATGTTCCACCGCATGCCGGTCCGTTGGCACCTAATCTGCGTGTACATCCCCTTTCAACCTGGCGTCCCTATATCGAACATGTATTTATTTTATATTGTCATCAAAGATAAGCCAATCTACAAGCATTACAACATAGAATTTATAGACCGGCTATTTTCACTGTACGACCTACGGCTTAACCTATTCTTTGTGGACAGGCTCTATACTTGGTCCACTCCTTGCACCCTCCTCAACACCAAGCCTCTTCATTGAGAATAACCGATCTACAAGCTCACAGCGTGTAATGATGATTTGTGAGCTTGCAGATGGGCTATTTTGGCTGATCGTTCAACCCAGAAGAGGGTTGATGTGGTTAGGTGTTTACATTGACACCAGTTTAACTGGGGAGCTACATAGTCTCTTGCGAAAGCAAATGTTGTTGAGTGTATTTGTTGCAGCGGTGGAATGTAACCAAGTACGTTTATGCAAGTACTGTGTACTTAAAAATACAATTTAGAGGTACTTTACTTGAGTTTCTATTTCATGCTACTTTAAATACTCCAGTATATGTATTTCAAAGGGAAATATTGTACGTTTTTTGTATTAATCATGTCCAACATGCACTTGTTTATCCTGTACCCTCTGTAATAATTAGATGAAATTGGTATCCCAACCTGAATGTATTATTTTCTGTTTAGCTACTATTGAGCTGGACAGACCCCTGCACTAGTCTATAGCAATGATTAGGCTACTATATAATATAGAGCTATTTAACACTTATTGTAACAAAAACAAAACAAATCACTTACACCCCCCTAAAGTCACACAACAGTATATCATTGTTACCAGCTGCAATATTAAAGTGATTTAACCTTCCATTAGCCTAATAATAATAGTGCAATAAATAACACAATAAAGCCTACAGCACATGCATAACATAGGCCTACTCTGAAATAGTCAAATTTCTGTTTAATAATGGCTAAATACTAGATACTTTTTTAAAGGAGCTATATTTCAAGAATCAGGTATTTTTTGCCACTCATACAGGTAAAACTTAAAGTAGTCATGCTACGGTATTGATGCGGCTATACCGTTGTACTTTGACTATAAAGTAAAATTATGAACGCAGGACTTTTACTTTGTAGCCTACTTTCTGTGCTGTGGCATTGTTGCTACTTTTAAGTATAGGCAAAGATCTGTGCATCATTCAGGCCAGCAGTGATTTGCGGTGTACTAGTCAGTGTAGGCTACTGTGGAGCGTAGACCTGACCGAGGCGAGGCGATCGATGGACGCTGCTTTAGTGGCTGCCTACCTGGGACTCTGTGTCCGCGGACGCGTCGTGCGGCCGGGCTTGTCTCATGTAGTCGGACCGTTGTTTGTTTCCGTTGCTCCCGCGGGGCGGAGGTGTCTCCACGCTGTTCAGCATTCCTTTCTCGATCATAAGCAGCAGGCCTCCAGACGCGACGATCACGGCGAACGTCAGCACCGACGGGAGCACGGCAGAGCCGCGGCGAAGGGAGCCGCCGACTGGCCCCCCTACCGCGGCTCTAAAGTTCATAACTGAGCCGCTCCTCGACCCACCGCCACCGGGCCTCTTCATCATCATCATCATCGCCGCGTCCTGCTTTCGAGGAAGCATCTGTTTATTTGTTACGCCAGTTGTTGCTTAGTTTTTGCGGTGTTTTTCCAATGTGAATTCTCAGCGAACAAAAGAATGTGAGTCGGTTATCCTCCACGTAGGCTGCCCATAGTTAAGACTGACTGAGAGAGAGAGGCTACTATGGGGGTCTACAACTCAACGTCTTCACACGAAGCCTGGTTTCCGAAAAAAAAGGCTGATCTACAAAACCAAAACGCGTCACTGACGCTACGCGTTTTGGCATTGTAGCTCGGCTATTCTTTCCGCGACACCGTCGTACGACTGAGCGTAAATTAATCTTAATCTTAAGAGTTGGTCTATAGCCGCTACTGCGGAGTGGTAGTTTTTTTTATCTCGAATCAATCATCCAGCATTAAAATCTATTTAAGTAGGCCTACAGTAACCTCGCGTCACCAGGCTTCCCACCTCGAAGGAAAGGCATACAGGACATTTTGATAAACATTATTAGAAATGTCAGTTTTTACTTTTGATTAGGCTAGGCTTATTCACGGTGGTAACTAAATATGCTATATTTATCCGCGCTATGTGTTTAACGTCTGATTATAGGCCTATGCGCACTAATATCTGCCTACATATTTTTCCATCTGTTGATAAAAACCAGGTTTACTAACATAAACATCAAATTGAATAACACCCTCATCACTGACAAGCTTGATGTAGCCAACCACCTGAACATCTTCTTTACAAACATTGCAACAAAGCTGGTTAGCAAACTGCCCTCCCACTCTGGGCGTTTTGGTGTAGAGCACATCAAAGCCTTCTACAAAAACCTTGGTGTTTGTAAAGATGATTTCAAAATGGCAATGGTAACAACCGAGGAGGTACTTAAAAAACTGAGTGCCCTCCAACCCCACAAGGCCACTGGCCATGACAATATCCCCTCCAAATTTCTCAGAGACTCAGCCTTTTCCATAGCTCCAGTCATCACCCACATAGTTAACCTCTCCATCAAACAGGGACAGGTCCCCCAAGATTTTAAACTGGCCAAAGTAACCCCCTTGTACAAAAAAGGGAGTAAATTAGAACCTGGCAACTACCGCCCTATTTCTATTCTAAGCTCCATCTCGAAAGTGATGGAAAAAATAGTCTATGAACAGGTTGAAAAGTATCTTGCCACTAATAAATTGCTGTATGAGTTCCAATCTGGTTTCAGAACATCCCACTCCACTGACACATGCCTCCTCTATTTGAGCGACCACATCAAACACGAGGTGGACGCTGGAAAATACTGCGGCATGGTCATGCTGGACCTCCAAAAGGCTTTTGACACCGTGAACCACTCCATACTGGTTAACAAGCTTAAAGCTATTGGTTTTGATAGCACATCAGTGAGCTGGATGCAATCCTACCTGGAGGGGAGAGAACAGATGGTGGAGGTGAACGGAACACTGTCCCCTCCCCTCCCAGTGAGCTGTGGCGTCCCACAAGGAAGCATACTAGGGCCTTTACTGTTCCTAATATATGTTAACGACATGACTTCAGCTTGTGACTGCAACTTGTTCCTGTTCGCAGATGACTCAGCACTGCTGGTCTCGGACAGGAACAAACTGCAGGTTGAAAAGACCCTCAGCTCTGAACTCGGTAGAATCTGCACCTGGCTCGCTGATAACAAACTATCCTTACACCTGGGAAAAACTGAATCCATCCTCTTCGGATCAAATAGTAATCTCAGCAAGGCAGATGGCTTCTTGGTTAGAGTGGGTGACAATATTATCACACGAAAAGATCAAATTACCTACCTAGGTTCCATCCTGGAGGCCAATCTTTCCGGTGATAAGATGGCCACCAACGTAATCAAAAAAGTCAATCAAAGAACAAGATTCCTTTACAGGATCTCCTCACTGGTCAGCAAAAACACCTTGAAGACCTTAACAGGAGCCCTCGTACAAGGTTTCTTTGACTATGCATCCACCTCTTGGTACCACAGCACCTCAAAGGCCCTTAAAACAAGGCTCCAGACCTCCCAAAACAAACTGGTCAGGCTCCTTCTTGGCCTCACCCCCCGAACCCACCTCACCCCTGCCCACTTTGACAGGCTGGGATGGCTTAGGGTCGACGACAGAGTACAGCATCTTGCAATGGGTCTGGTCCACAAGATTCGATACACCACCAAGATACCCATGTACCTGTCTAAATACTTCCTTAGTGTAAACGAAGTCCACACCCACAACACCAGAGGGAGTACAACAAACCATGTACAACCCAGATTCGGCACAAACAAGGGACTAAATTCTTTTCGCTCCTATGCCACCAAAATGTGGAACGCCCTACCAACAGTCATTAAGACATGTGAATCCCTTGACTCCTTCAAAACCGCTCTCAAAGGGCACCTACGGATGGCTGCAATTCGAAACTGGCCTCTGTAAAATCTGAATCCCCCCCCCCCCACCCCATTTCCCCTCACTGTATATGTATCTTTTCCCTTTTTGCTTCCTATATGATGAATTCCTGTTCTGTTCTTTAGCTACATAGAAGTGTCTATTTGTATGTCTCTAAATGTTTTGATGAATTGAACAATGTGGACCCTGTTGTAAACAAGTGTAATGCTTAATTGGGTCGTCCACTCACAGTTAACAGTCTTTGTATTGAGTTTGTGCTTAAAATGTACTGTAAATTCTACAAACTGTTAATAAATATTTCAATCAATCAATCAATCAATCAAAATACTTTAAATATTTTGGGGAGAAAGGCGGAAAGCCCAAAAGAGTAGGTCTACTGTTTAATACAAATACAACGCTAAAATGTATTATTTTGGGGGGAAAGCACAAAAGAGTTTAATACAAATACAATGCTAAAAGGATTGAACCCAAGAAAACACTTATGGCTTGTTTCCATCGTGTCCTGATGTGGAATGATAGTATTTAACAACAATTCGTTTATTTATTTTTTTATGTTCATAAACGTAGGCTAATTCCAAGAGAAAAGGAGCAAACCCAGGAAATTAATAGATTAAAACAAATTGGGTTTGTGAATGAAGAATATTACTCCAGTATGATGAAGTTGATAAGGGATACAAGAGCACCATCTTCTGGATGAATATTGTAAGACCAGATACAGCAGTGGACCATACTTTCACTAATCCACTACATCTCAAGAAACTTTTTACTACAGTATCTGTGCCAGCCAGGGACCCTCATAAGAGATTTGTGTTTAAATATTTTAATTTATTCACAATTTATCACAATTCTTCAAGATGTTTTGAAAATAGCAGATTCACACACTTTACTTTTGAGGGTGCTAGCCCACAAACATTGCCATTGACAATGAATGGCCAGCTTTGCCTTTGAGTGTTTGTGTATGAATGAATGAATTAATCTTTATTTTCGTGTCTTGTTGTTAAGACCCACCCCTTACGGGATTATAAGACACCAACAACATAAATAAACAATATCACGTTCACTTCCCACACAAACATTGCATAAACACAAACATTGAAGATGAAGGTGGGGACGCAAATTCTGATTGTCCCCACGTCTCAATATTTGCCATTGACAAGGGCAAGGCGCAGTTGGAGGAAACATCGACTCACTGGCCTTGGAACGTCTCGGGATCCCCCAGGAGGAAGTCACTAATGTTGCTCTGGAGGGAAGTCTGGAACCCTCTGGTGGAGCTGTTTCCCCTGCGACCCAACTAATATTCTGCTAACCTATCACATAAATTCACAGGAGAAATTAGGTCATATGAGCCTCAAACAAATATGACGTACATTTTGTCCCTACACGTCTCAATATTTGCCATTGACGATGAAAGGAGAAATTAGGTCAAATGTCTGTCAAATATGATGTAAATTTGTGGCAGCACAAACATTAAATGCCATGAATGGAAAATTTACATAACCGGGAGATATTAGGCTTTTGGTCATCAGGCTCTGAGCCTCTACTGCTACATCGCTGGGCTGGTTACAGTTACATATACCTGTACATACTTGCATGTGCGTGCGTGAGGTGGTTGGTGAGTCTTCTGGCGAAAGTCTCCCTGAGCTCGCTGAACAGATGCTGCTGTTTCACAGCCATCAGTTTGTCATGGCCTTGGGGGAGGAGAAAGCAGTGTGGTGATATGACTTTAAAACAATATCAGCATTTATTTCAAATTGTTTAAGACCTGAGGCCGATTCTACAAATGCATTCTAACAGTAGTTCTCACACTTGTTTGTGCCAAGGAGTCCCACATTTATGCAGAGCAAATCGGCTAACTAATCACTTTGCTCATGAGATGATGTATAATGATAAGAGCGCCCCTCACTTCACACGGGTGTGATTTTACTTTTAACAAACCTTCCCTTTTTGGGGTTCCCTGGCTAGAAACATATTCAGATGGGGGTCCGTGGCCGCTGTTCATCGGAATGACGGGGTTTAAGCCCTTTTCGATAGACCCCGCCATTTCGACTAGACTTTTTCGGAGTGGTGGCACTGGCGGGTGTTCGAAATGGGGGTGTTTTGAAGTGGCAGGGCTTCGGAATGCCTGTCTGTTCCTGGTCTGTCCCCATATCTCCCACAGCCAACAAGAGAGAATTCCCTTTTAGGCTAGTGGATAAGATGTTTGCTTTCCACATGGGAGACACTGGAACCCTGGCTTTACATACAAATTACATATAAATAGCCTAATATATATTGTAATATATTTATATATACTTTGGACAATTGTCAAACAGAACAAAACACTGTAAGACTGTAAAAAAAGTAAGGGGGGCCCACATTTATATCGGCCACATGACGTCTTACTTCTTCAGTGCCCTAAACAAACATTAAAGTCCATAGACTTGGCTGGCAAACAATTAACGTCATGAGTGCTCTAAAACATTCCGACTCTAAAGTGCTCTAAACAAATCTTAAAGTCCATAGTCTTGGCTGGCTCTAAAGTGCTCTAAACAAACATAAAAAATCCCATAGACTTGGCTGCCATATGATGTAATCTCCAAAAGCCATGCATTGGAGGGGAAAGCGCCCCTCAAAAATAGGTTATTTATTTCCGGTAAACCAAAGATGTGGTCTACCTCCCTTTGTCTGCTGACTCTCCTCATCCCATTCCACAAGATGAGTCTCCCTCTCTGATCAAGCCCTGCCCACAAAACCGTGGGAGTTTGTGCTGACATTAACTGTCGTCTCACAACAGTGAGCATTTCCACATTCGTATCATATACAGAGCACAGGTCCTTGAAGTGCTTTTGCTTCTTCAGATTCAGACGATAGCGCAGTCTACCAGGCTGCGTCTATATGTATCGGATGGCTGCCAAGCAGGCTGTGGCCCTTGTGGAGGACAGGCAAAGGATGAGCCTCTGTGTTGAACACCCAGTTCTCCAACGGCAACAGGTCATCATTGGAGAACAACAGGTACAGATACTTGAGTGTCTCAGCCAGAAAGAAGCTCTGCTGCACATCGTCGTGGGTAGGGTTGGAAGAGTAGACATTTGTCAGCCCAGAGAAACCTCCATTAACCCTGCAGTACTTATCTATAGCCTGTGCAGCCTCCCAGCCCCACTGGCGGTACTTGGGGTCATGGGTTAACCTCCACATGTAAAAGTATGTCTCTATGACCTCTGGACGCAGGATGTAGCTTCTCATCAAACCGCTGTCAGCGGGCCGTGTGGCCCATAGGTCAGGAGCAAAGGTCTCTGGACCCAACTTTAACGCTGTCCTGTCATAGGACTCATGGCAGGTCTGTGCAATCTCGGCTCCCAGCTGGAGGTAGTGTTCTTCCTTGTTATTTGGCGAACCTTTGGCTCCCATGGCAAACATCCCCCCAGCAAAACAAGTCAGGTGGCCCATTTTCCTCTGAAGGTTACCGTATTCCCAGTCTCCGATGAAGGTCAGCCCACCAGTGGATTTACGGATCAGATTACGCTCTATAGCCTCGATGGCGTCATCATACATCTTGCGTGCCTCTCTGTCAGTCTTGTTGGACATGAGCCACGACTTCAGCAGGTACTCGTAGAAGCTGTCCCCAAGACCTCCCACTGAGGTTTGGTGTTGTCCCCAATGGCCTGTGTGAGGATTCACAAAGTTTCGATATAGTCCGTTAGGGTGGTCCATTTTGTCTAGCAGTTTACGGATGTGCATTACCTTCTGAGAGTAGACAGGGTTCCCAGTTATGTATGTGAGATGAACAAACTCGAGGTGAAGGGTCCCGATTTCAGCCAAAATACTGCCTGATGCCCAAGACCAGCCATAACTTGCACCACTTTTTAGGTTGACCACGCCATGAGGAATGCCTGTAGGGGTGTTGAAGGCAGGAAGCAATTTATCAGCCAACTGCACCACCTTCAGTTTGAATATATCTTGTCCAGAAAGGTAGTAGGCAGACAGCAGTCCTCCTACTAAACGGATGTTGGCCTCAAAGAGAGAGACGTCAGCATTCACGTCAAAGTCCAGGTTCTGTTCAACCCACTGCTGTCCAATCTTGAACTCCTCATGAAGGCCCATGATGTAGAGGGTGCCTAAAGAATCCACTATGGTCACACCCAGCTTGGCATTGCCAAACAAGTGGTCATCAATACCTCTCTTTGCCAGTGGCCTCAGTTCATTATGACCCCAGGCATAGACTTTGTAGCTGTGCCACGCATGCATCATCATCTCTCTGATCTTGTCCTGTTTGTCCTCCGTGTCAATTTCCGGTTCCTCTACGTCTCTGATCTTGTCCTGTTTGTATTCCACATTGTGTTCCGGTTCCTCTCCATCTCTGCTCATGTCCTGTTTGTCTTTCACATTGGGTTCGACCGGCTCTCTGTCTTTCATCTCATCCTGACTCTGTTTGTCCTTCACATTGGGTTCGACCGGCTCTCTGTCTTTCATCTCATCCTGACTCTGTTTGTCCTCCACATCGTGTTCCAGGGTCTCTCCCTGGTAGGGGTCTGGGATCCCTACCACCTTCTTGGGCAGGAATGAGAAGACTCCAAAGCACATGGTGAAGGCAACGAGGATGAGGATGATTAACCTCTTGGAGAGCCTCTGTGTGGCCCTGCGATGGAGGAAGGATGAGGCGCGTGAAGAAAACGTGGGGACCCTGCGGTCATAGAGTGGAAGAAGGTAAGTCTTTGCCATGGTTTCACTGTGGAGGTAATACTTGGAAGTAAGCTAAGGCAAACTAAGCTCAGGCAACAGAATAAGTACCCAGAGGCATGGCGTATCTTAGTTTACACCTCTCAGCCAATCATACTGTATGTGATGTCGGGACATAATTACCATATATGGCTATAGGGCCTCAACCAGTAACGGTCTCAGCCGACGGTCCTTCGGGCTATGAGATCGAGGACTGTCTCGTCATGCAGAGTGAGGCAGAGAGAGAGAGAGAGGCCAGTGCAGTGGCACGTTTATATTATTGCATTATTTATTTCTTACCTCAAATGTTTTCAGATGGGTCTATATTGGGCGATACAGATTTGCTTGGAAGGAACTACCAACTCCAAACAGTCCCAAAGACACAATGCCAGCACTATTTGACATCATTGATTCCGGGCCGGGGGAGCTAGCTTTTAACTTTTTACAGGGACCAGTTTCGAATTGCAGCTGTCTGTAAGAGACACTCCTTTTAAGACTGTTCCACATTTTTGTGGCATAGCAGGAGCATGCATTTAACCCCTTGTTTGAGCCAAATCTGGGTTGAAAGTGATTAGTGGAGCTCCCTCTGGTGTTGTGGTTGTGGACCTCATTGATGTTAGTGAAGTAGTTTCAGGTACATGGGTGTCTTTGTGATGTAGCGATGCCAGCACTATTTGACCCCACTGATTCTGAAAACCATTTTTTGCAAGCTGTAATAAGCTGTAAAAATCCTATAGTACTTCCTCCGGTTCCATCACTCACTTCATATTCCAACTCCCTGTCAGAACATCACATCCATTCAATTCATTCACTGTTGTGCACAATGCCACCAGAAGATGGCACCAGATATTCTGTTTTCAACGGGCTCTCAGTGAAAATATAGATTTTCGCCTCAGAAATGTCACTGTTGATTCATTGATAGCATGATTTATGCTCTGGCTCGTGTCCTCAACATTAATATAATTCCCAGGCAATTGCAAATAATAGGGCACTGACTGATAGAACATCTCCAGGGTCCTGTTACACTCCCTGAAAGACCTCAGCTTACTCAGAAAGAACAATCTACTCTGGCCCTTGCCATAGAGGGCATCAGAGTTGTCAGTCCAGTCCAATTGCTTGTTCAGGAACTTTGTTATCCACGATCTCCACTACCTCTCTGTGAATGACGTTAAGGACCGGTGGAACCCTGATGCTTGTACGATAGTCCACAACCACAACCATCCACCTAACGATGCACGTTGAGTGAACATCTCACTGGGACCTCTCCTTCAAGACAATTGAGGAACATGTAATCTCATTGATCCCCTCACACATGCAGTGCTTGCTGAGCTGTACCGGGTAGACCCCCCTCCACCCACCCACTCACACACATACCTCCCTGGTATAGACCGATTCAGAAACGGGTCTCATGGTCGCAGGCAACGTATTTCCTGTAGGCGGAGCCGACATAGCTGCGGTTTAAACTCACACCTCTTCTACTACAGTGAACTGTAGAGTGAGTGTGACTGATGTTAGTATGCCTCAAACGTTACTCTTTTACATGCTTTTTACTAACTAACACTAACAAAAGATGCCCAGAACATCGGGATGAATCTGTGTAGTTTATGGCTGCTCCAACAGTAGTGGCAACATAAAAAATAAATAAAAACGAAATGTCAAAATATCCACCGCGGTGGCTGAGACCAGAGCCATAGGCTATAGTAATGGTTGAGACAAAGCTGTGGAAGGTCCTGAAAGGTACATAACGTCAGTCTTACCCAATACCCAATCTTTATGTTTTATGAACACAAGGCTGCTGTACTTTATACCTCATACTAAGCAGAAAGATTGTGTAATGGTTAAGACTGACGTTATGTACCTTTTACACAGGTTCATCCTTCATGTTCTGGGCATCTTTGTAATGTTAGTGTTAGTAAAAAGCAGGTAAAAGAGTAATGTTTGAGGCAGTCACTCTACAGTTCACTGTAGTAGAAGAGGTGTGAGTTTAAACCGCAGACATAATTATTTTGTTCTTTATCCTATATTCCTGCACACCGGTACAATACTGCAGGTAATCCTTTTCTTTAAGATGTTGAGGGTTAAATGGCCTTTAGATGTTTTTTTGGATACCATGTGATTATGCATTGTTGTGTCATATTTTGCCTTGCATCTGCTACTGTGCATGTGCAACTATCAGCAGATTGTAAAGGAAGAGAGATGGCTCACTCCTCCATTGCTTAGTTACATTTAGCACTGGAAAAAATATGGTCAAGTGGAAAAACACCCACAATTAATTGAAAAAAACTCAAGCAATTACTTGCCGATTCAATTACGATTAATACATCAGTTGCCAACTAATTGAATAATCGATTCGATTACGATTAATCATTGCAGCCTTACTGATAACTTGTCTTTAACCTAAACAGCTGATGTGAGCCAAAGATAATTTGTCCACAATGGAAATAAGCTCTCAAGCTTTATTGTGTTTTATCCGTTTCACATATATTTATATGTTCATGACATGTATAGGCATCTTGTCAATCCAAGCATCAAATCAATCAGTCAGTGGCAGTGCTTAGTATTATTTAGTTACTTCTGAAATTGTAAGTCGTTAGTTTTGTGCCCTGAAATGATGGTATTTTGTCCTCACACATATTGGGTTTTGTAAGGTGAATTGAAACATGCCTCATCATCCCACAGCACTCATCAGTGAGTAGATTGATTGCATTAATTTTGAAAGAAAAAAACAAACTAAAGCATATTGCACCATTTTGCAGGAGTGAAGGAAGCAATGAACTTGGTGTGTTAAGAAGGCATATTATAGAGGCAGTTGAAATGTGTGTGTGTGTGTGTGTGTGTGTGTGTGTGTGTGTGTGTGTGTGTGTGTGTGTGTGTGTGTGTGTGTGTGTGTGTGTGTGTGTGTGTGTGTGTGTGTGTGTGTGTGTGTGTGTGCGTGTGCGTGTGTGTGTGTCGCTTAGGTATGAGCCACACCCTATGGCCACACCCAACACACAAACAGTGGTGGAAAAACTACTAAAAGTTTTTACTTAACTAAAAGTATCAATACCACCACTGGAGAGACAGGCACACACACACACACACACACACACACACACACACACACAAACACACACACTTTATTTGCTATTTGTAGTCTTTGAATTTCTTATAGATTTATTTAATTAAAGTTAGTTAATCTTTTTAATCATTACTATTATTTAAAGAAAATACATATATTTAACTCCTTGAAACCCGAGAACGAGACAGGTAGCCGTGCCCGAGAGAACGAGATTTGATTAATTTACAACCCCTAGAAACTGGACTGAGACCCAAAAATGGGTCCCGAGACCTAACCCATTCCTTGGGAAACACTGCATACTAAAATTATCTTTGAGGAGTGTAGGGGGGATTCACTACGCCATAGAGGGAGCCCCCTGTGACATGCATGGTGATTGCATCTCCTAATCTATTTTGGGCGGGAACCCCTTTTTCGTGTTTTAAACATGTTATAATTTAGCTATTGAAAAATAGCAGATCTACAAGCTCATAGCGTGCCACCGAGTGTCGCGCTATGAACTTGTAGGTCTGCTATTTTTGAAAAATCTTTAAAATGTGCCTCAAATCTTTCAGAAAATTGTCATGATTGTCAGGCCTGAATGGGCTAATCTACATGACATTCATGCTGGTGATGAAAGCTTGACAGCCTTTCTATTTCTGATTGGATTCATACATCTTTATGTTGCTATCGGGTTGGCATTTCATCTGTCTCTAAATAATATGCCTTCTTAACCCGGGTTTTATGCATCATCAACTTAGTTTTATGTCTGCAATGTACAGTATGTTTTGTCAGCACCGGTTTCCAGCAGTGTTCCAATTGTAATTTTGTCACATTTCGGCCCGTTACTGACATAGGTTACTGAACATTGAACAAACACTCTGATTACCATCAGAATGACATTGTGATTGTGGCATTGTGATGCTTGTATACATTTTTCTCTCTTTTACAAATTGGCCCACAATAGGGATGACAGGGCTAACATGGTTTTAAATTGAGATATTATGAAACATACAATTACATACGTACAGTATCAGGTATCATGTTTTCTCCCACGCATATCCCTAGATGTATTGGAGAGTCTTCCAGCCTGTCCCTGAACTCTCCTCTATAGGGGTTTACTTTGGACTGCTCAGACCTTTGTACTTAAATGTAGCTCTAGCAGATCACACAATAGGCCAATTTACTCCATGTTACACTATATATACTTGTGTAAGAAGCTCTTACAGACAACACAATGATCGTGGCTTATGACAACTTCTTTGACTGTGCCCCACTCATGCCAGCCCAAGGTGATGTCTTCCTTCCTCAGAGTACTATAGACGAATAACAGTTCGACCCCTTATCCCATTATCCATCATTTATACATTATGGATAATTAGTGTGGACTCAAACTGAAAAGGAGACGGGGTCTCCAGGGAATGTGGTTTAGAGTGGCGCACGGTGTGGGGGTGTGTCCCGGTCAGAGGACACGGAAATAATACAGAAAAAGAATAATCCCAGATGACGGTATTTATTACAGCTGTGGTCTGAAACATACAACATAAATGCATCTCACTAAATATGTAAAACAATAAATCACAACAAATTGGCACTACACACAATTAGGTCATGGCAGTGTGGCCTTTCTAACACAAACTGTCATTCGTCTATACTAGTACTTTATTATACATACTATACGCAGTCGAACAACATGAGGTAGAGCTGCTATTAGGTGAGCAATTTCCCTGTGCAGAGCTCTTTGGTTGTTAGTTTAGCCAACCATATGTGCCATTTTTGTTATGTAATCATGTCATTTGAAGTGTGCGCATGTGAAGGTGATGTGCGCAAGCAGTTTGATCTGTTTACACGTGCATTTCCCTCTTCCAAACTGTAGAGCGTCACACGTTTTGAGGGAAACCATCTGTGTCCACAGATTCAAACTGTGAAGAAAATTAAATCCAACTTCCAAGATGAGTGATTATGGTAGAAAGCTAGAAACGGGGAATTGAGATACATAAAGAATTAACAAAATCTCAAAAGTTGATTACAAAACAAATGCTGACTCCGGGAGGTAGAAAAGATTATAATAACCAATTAGAATCAGATGTGAAATAGAGTAAAGTTGGAATATATATAAGTACTTAGTGCTGCTGCCCATGGCCTTGTTGGTGATTAGAGAAAATGTTGGTTGATTAAATTATTTTCTCTTCCACAGTGGAAAGGGGTGACTCTGTGTTTCTCTGACAAATTCCCTAACACAAACATTGATATATTGTATTATATATAGGAACCAGCTCAGTGGCTTTGTGGTTAGAGTGTCCGCCCTGAGACTGGGAGGTCGGGGTTCAATCCCCAGCCGGGTCATACCAAAGACTCGGGTCATACCAAAGACTCTAAAAATAGGAGATAGGTTACCTGCCCTATGGGCCTCATGGCTCGGCAAGGCTACTTACTTACTTACTATTACTAGTCCTTACCCGTTGTGAGATATTTGGCCCCCCTTGTGGCCGTGAAGGGTACTGCTAGCCTGGTTAATAAACCAGACCGAATCAGCCGCAAAACAAAATTGCCTACCGGCGGATTTCGGTCTGGAGAGGCTCAATTGTACGCCCATTTTCTACACACGAGAACGTGTGCGCCCAATAGGGACACGGTATGCAATATGGGCGGGCTTTGGTACAGTGACGTTCAATGCTTGAGACCTTTGACTGACAGTAGCTCTGACCAATTGCGTCAAAGAGAAAATGTTTCCCTGGAAATGAAATCCAAGCTGAGCCTCCCCAGACTAATATCCCGCGGATCCGTGCGATATTAGTCTGGTTTATTAACCAGGCTAGGGTACTGCGCCCGGGTGCGTTTGTAATTGACTAATAAATAAATTAATAATCATTAATGTGTCAAATCGAAAAAAGGGCTTCGTTACGCCCTCCATATGCATATGGTCAATGCCTGTGTGAAAAGTGGGAGTGATTGGTGCAGGCAGTAAAGAGTTACGGCACTGTTTCTGACAGACACACGGACACACATACACACACACACACACACACACAGACACACACTCAGACATTCGGTTAATTATAGTATGATATGATATATAGGCCTACTAGGGAGTGTCACCGGTCATGTTTTTTGCACTATTCCAGGAACTCTGCACTTTATATTTATAATTTCTGCACGGTGTTGTTCTTGTGTTGTTGTCATTTTTTCGTTATATGTGAAAAAAGGAAAAGAAATGCACACATGTCAATGTCAAAGCAAATTCCTATGTGTTTTACACAATGGCAAATAAAGGTATCTGAATCTGAATCTGAATCTGAATCTGAATCTGGACTAGTCTTTCAATTCTCAACTCTCAGTAACGTGTGTGTGTGTGTGTGTGTGTGTGTGTCTATTCTAAGCTCACAATCACAAGTGTATGTCTACTGTACATGTGCAGTAGACAACATACACATGTGATGTTATGATGCTCAATACACACAGTATGTATTGAGGTCATTCGAGCCTATATGAATGAATAGTTTAGTTTATTTCGATCTTACAGAGGGAGACATTTCACAAAACAGTTTACTTTTTCTTTTGTGATCAAAAAGGCATAGGCAGAAGCTTAAAGCTTATAAGTGCCTATCCTTAGCTCAACTTGCTCCAACATGCTGTTGAAGACATGCATAACAATCAACACAAAAAAAACAAAAAAAAACAAAAAAAAACAAATGACATTTATAGAAGAATAGAAAATTAAACAAACCAAAAGCAAAAACAGAAAATAAAAACAGACAACGACAAAGACAAAAGAAAAAAAGACAGGAAAAGAAAGACAAGAACAGACAAAGCCAAATGTTATACTAAGTCCAACTCTACATGGCATAAACATAGCTCAGCTCCCTACTCATTCCAGGTTATATCCATGCAATAATTCCTGTTTGAGCCTCTTTTTAAATTGTTTAAGGTTGTTGCTTTGCTTAATTGTCTCAGACAAGCTATTCCACAGCTTAACCCCATGGACAGAAACACACATGCTCTTTAAGGTTGTTTCAACACTTAATTGTTTGAAGTTTAGTTCCCCTCTCAGCTCATACCTCCCATCCCTATCCCTAAACCTTTTTTGGATATTTCCAGGAAGCAGATTATGTCTAGCTTTAAATAATAATTGTGCTGTTTTAAAATCAACTAAATCAAAAAACTTTAATGTTTGTGAATTTAGAAACAGTGGATTTGTGTGTTCATAGTAATTTACTTTATTTACTATTCGTATTGCTTTTTTCTGCAGTAAATATATTGGCTGAAGGTTGCTTTTGTAAGTGTTACCCCACACTTCCACACAGTAGGTGAGATATGGTGTTATAAGGGTGCAATAGAGGGTGTATAGTGATTTAGACTCAAGGACATTTCTTGTTTTGCCCATGACACCAATATTTCTCGCTAATTTAGACCGGATATAATTTATGTGGGGTTTCCAAGAGAACTTATGATCTATTATTACTCCTAAAAACAGATTATCAAAAACTCTTTCTAGTATGATATTATCAATTTTGACCTCAATGTTTGTGTTCATCAGTGTTTTTTGTTTACCAAAGACCATATATTTAGTTTTTTTCAGGTTAAGTGATAATTTATTTTGATCAAACCATACCTTTAACTTGTCCAATTCAATTTTTACCACCTCCAGCAGCTGCTGAATGTCTTTTCCAGAGCAAAATATATTGGTGTCATCGGCAAAGATAACAAATTTCATGATACTGGATGTCTTACATATATCATTAATATATAATATGAATAATTTCGGTCCTAGTATTGAGCCCTGCGGCACTCCGCACGATATATATACGATATATAACACGCATAAACGCAGACATTGTAATGTTGAGATATAACAGGCGACAGATTTGGATGATTACTTGTCAACCAGCATTGGACATACATGACAATGTATGTGAAGAACAGGGAGATCATACATCATCGCCAAGTAGAGCCCACACTCTTTCTTCAGGAATACCATTTTCTAGTAGTATATAATCATATACTTTTACTATTTTCTAGTAGTATTAATTATATAATTATTTTTTGTTTCTTTCCTCATCAATCCCCATCCCCATCAATCAGAGCAAATCTTGTGTAAACGCTATCAGTAGGCAACGGAAGTAACTCCCTGCATTGTTTCCACACATTATTTTTTAGGGGCACTAGCCCCTCCTATATCCAGCTTTTAGTGTGTGTGCACAAACTTTGTCCTACACAAACATTAAATTCCCATTGACAATTAATGGAGAATTTTACGTCTATACGTAATTGTGATTGGCCGGAATGAGATGATGTATGATTATGTACGATGATAAGAGCGCCCCTCACTTCACACAGGTATATATATTTTTCATAATACATTTTACATTTGGGAACCTCAAAACCAATTTGCGCACCATAGGATAATTTTAGCCACTTGCTTCATATCCTGACCCAAACTTTCTCCTCAAAGTACAGAACATTTTGTTTTTTCAACATTGAACTAGCATAAGTAATAATAAAATAATAACAGTGGAAGAATATTTCAACACTGAACTATGAGTTGCTTTGACTGGATTCCTTGTATTCAGTAATCAGTAGGTCCATGAATGTCTCGTGACAGAATAATGACAGTCATGTAATATTGGTGAATATTACCAAATTACACCATAATTTGAGGTGGTTCCAAGCGCATGACTCATATGGAGATATATCAACAGTTGAGATTCAAAGCAGATTATCTAGTGGAAATAATTGTATTGTAATTTTCTCAATATTGGACCGTGGGTGAATGACTTTTTAACCTATAATATCACCCAATTATACCTCGTTTTATGTAACATGAGCTCTACCCCATAGCTCCTGTTACCCTGATGCGGATCCTGATGGAATAATCTTTATGAGTTAACAAAGCAGAATATAAAGGGAGCATTCTATTATAAAGATGTGCCATTAGTCAAATTACTCTCATCACAGTTGGTTGAACTGTTCTGTGATGGCTGGGGCTTTTCCATTGCATTCACTGGATGCAAGAAGGAAGGTGGGTCCTTTTTGCAGATTTGTGCCGGATGTGGGTGTGTTTGTGTGAGCTACAAATCGCTGTGTTCTGTGATGAGTCTACTTCTTTAGAAATACAATAATCTCAGAGAGTTTATGTTATGTAAAAAGGAATTGATGTCTCCAACCATTTTAAGATGCCAGTTGGTACCTGACGCCATGGTCAAAATAGATCAAAATAACGAATGGTGAAACATCCCGGATTTAAATATTTTTACCTTTGTTGGTTGGTTTGGCTTTTGTGTGTACAACAGACACTGTTTTTATGTTGCTGATTCAGTATACACATAGTGTAGAGTGTTTGTTTGTTTGTTTGATGTGTTTGTTGACAATGTTTACATGTACAGAAAATGGACGTAATTATACATCACTATCAAAAGGATATATGCAAGAAAGCCAACGGCTTATTTACATTGCAGTCCCTTAGTTAAAAATGAAAATAACAATAAATGCGTGTGAGTGTGTCCAGTGTTTTAGGAATGAGTAATTATTATATAATAATTATTAATATAATATTTCTTCTTTGTGTGTGCGCGTATGTGTGCGTGTGCCTGTATGCATATGTGTAGTGTCCACAAGAGACATGGGTACATAACACAAGTCAGGAGGATATGCAATAGTAAAAGGATATAACATTCAATGTACAATAATTTCAAGTAATAGTAAAAAAACTAAAAAAAACTAACCATTTACAAGTAAAAAGACTGGGGCACTTGAAGCAGAAGATTTAGGTTAGGTTGTATCCTGCTTAGCCACTGGTAGGGGTTTAGTTTGAGTTTAAGTTAGGTCCAGCTGCTAATCAGCCATATATCTTCAGGGAGGACTTAAAAGTGATAGTGGAGCTGGTAGTTCTTTTTTTTTTTTTTACCATATTTCTTTTGGCTTTTTCTGCCTTTATTGATAGGTTGAAAGTAGACAGGAAATGGGGAGATAGATGGGGGGAAGACACGTGGAGGAGGCCGTCGGGATCAGGAATCGAACCCGCGGTATGCCGTCAGGCTGGCCCAGCAGCCTAGGTGCCGGAGCTGGTAGTTTTAAGCTTTTGGGTAACTCATTTCACCTTACAGCTGCCGAGTATAAAAATGAGTTTTTCCCCATACAGCTACTGAAATTGACAGGTACAAGGTCTGTAGTACTCCGTCTTGTGAAAGGATTATGAACGTTGCTAACTTTAGAAAAATCACACCTGTGTGAACTGAGTAGTATACTCCACTGTGCTCTGTACTGTATTGTAGTGTACTGTGCAGGTCCCTGGAACATCCAGACCACCACGAACGTGCCCAGGGTGCCGACCCGGTTCCGGCGAGCCGCCCTGCGTCCGAAACGGTCGAGAAATGACGGAGTTACCATGTGGGGTTCCCCGGAACATCAAGACCCCCAGGAACACGCCCAGGGGGCCGGTCCGGTTCCGGCGAGCTGCCACACGTCCGAAACGGTCGAGAAATGACAGAGTTACCATGTGGGGGTCCTCGAGGGGTCCGTGTGGGGGTCCCCGGAACATCCAGAGCCCCAGCAACGGCCCAGGGCTCGTATACTGTAGTATACTCTGTGCCACTTTACTCTGTGCTGTAGTAGCTGTACTGTACTGGCCAATTTACAGGTGTTGCAGTAGGGTTATCCTAAAACTCCATCCCAGAACACATCTTCTCCCTGCTCATTTTGATAGCCTAAAATGGCTCAGGGTAGACAAAAGAGTTTCATTAATAAAACTGTGTCCACACTCCGAGTCCACAGGATACAAACCAAGGACACCCCCCGTCAAAGGCCTTTTGAAGGTCCATGACCATGCCACAATAATTTCCCCCATCAATTTCAGTCCTGATCAGATCTGTCAAGTATAGCAGACGCCAGACAGGTATCTGATCTGATCTGTCAAGTATAGCAGACAGGTACGAATCTGATCAGATCTGTCAAGTATAGCAGACAGGTATGTATCTGATCAGATCTGTCAAGTATAGCAGACAGGTATCGGTGGAGTGGGATTGGAAACTGGTCGTTAGTTCCCAGGATCCAGTTTGCTACCTTTTTTATAAAGTGGGGTTACTCACTGTGGAAAATAGCCCTGTTTGATTGATTTATAATAAAAGTGCTGCGGGGTAATGACTTCAGCTGCGTCCTTTAAGAATTTGGCAGGGATATTGTCCTGTCCCGTGGCTTTAGAGGAGTTTAGGGCCTTGAGGTTTTTTTAGTACTGTTTCTTGTAGAGGCCTGTGTAGTGCTGACACAAAGATTGCAGTGCTAAGTGACATCTGACAAAATAAACGGAAAGATGAGTGTGGGAGGATGAGAATTAGAGGGGAAGAGAAAAAGTCTAATGAGGGAGAGATTAGGGTGTGGATGATTATGACAACTGGCTGGAGTTTCCATTTATTCTTAATTTCTTATTGCACTCCACTCGCTATTACCCACGGTGCTGCCATTTGAAACCGAGACAACAGAGTGTGTGTGTGTGTGTGTGTGTGTGTGTGTGTGTGTGTGACTGTGTTTGTGTGTGCGTGTGCATGCGTGTGTGCGTGCGTGTGCATGCGTGTGTGCGTGCGTGTGTGTGTGTGCGCGCACGATCATAGATGTGTCATAGACAACTGACGTTATAAGTAGTAACAAGACTTCTACGTGATGTGACTGATGTCACAAGCCGGTCACATGAAGTCCATCCACAAGAGCCTTGTTTGCTATTCCGACCACAAGGACACAATGCTCAGCCAGCTTCTCACCACACAAACTTTGTATACCGCTGCCGGAGAATCAAACTGCGGTGTTGTGTTGTATAGTCTCACTCACACAATGATGAAGCCATAAGTCAAGTACGGTAATATAGGGGACAGTAGAACATTAGTAGGCTACTGACTGTATGTTCTCAACAGGGTTTATTGGAAGTAATATGTCTATGAGCGTGTGCCAAGGGGCCGACAACAACTATCAACCCAATCCAACGCTATGATGCAAATTTGTCACACATTCTGTATCCCAAAGCTCCATGGCTGCTCACAATCATATCAGCCCAATATCTCTTGAAAATTATGTTCTCCAGCTTCTGTGTTACACGTTCTAATTCTGCCTCATTTGACTGATGTCTGCTCATAACAAAAAGGTACATCTGTACTTTTATGAATGGGCCAATAACCTTTCAAGCTATAATAACACAACTGGGAGAGGATAGCTTATTCATTCTTCTGGTGTCCACACAGGATAATTACTGTCTCTTTTTGTTTCCATAGGTTTTAAAACACATGCACGCACGCCACACGCACACACATCCCACACACTGTATGTATGCACATAGACCTACTCTGTGTTGATTTTTGTTAATATGGTAACTCTTCTCATAATGTGGCGTTTTAATAATGTAATGGTTTAGATTTACATACAGTGGTAAATGAATGTGTGGATATTCTGTTACTCTTTTGTCAAAAGTTGAAAGATGATTACACTTTTCATATAGAATTACAGTACATGGCCTGTGCAAGTCTGAGGTTGTTTTGAAGCTTTTCTTATGTATTTGAGATTGAGACAATAAATCATATGCAATCAAGTCAGTTAAATGGAAATTATTTGAATTATATGAATTTGAGAGCAAGGACACTGAAAGACCTACCGGTACATGTGCATTCATTTTGAGCAACTTGAGACCTATGCTGAAGATAAGGACATTTTAAAAATACGGTTGTCATCAAACATGACCAGTGCAAGCTTTCATTTCAGTTTCCCACACATTTTGCAAAGTATTGATGAACATTAACTGAATGTGGTGAAATTGTAACGTCATTATGAACGTTACTGAACAATCAAAACAGATGTTGTATTGGTATGACAATAAATACATGACACAGTAAGTTATGATGTGCACAATATTAAAAAAAGACAGATTTACAAGCTCACAGTCAGTAATGCCATGTATGTAGAAATGTAGAAATGGAAGAAAATACAAAAATCTTTACGATTTCATTTTGTCAATTTTCGCCCCATAATGCATGCCTAAAATCGGGACACCAGATTGAAAGTGTTTTGAAGAAACAGTCACGTGTGAGGGTTTAAAGTGTGATAAAAACAGTCTGGATACCGTAGGCCCACATACCCTGTGTCATAACCTGCTGTGATAGGCTTGGGGAACAGCTTAACGTCACGTTCATTCAAGCTTTCGATCAAATGTTACGCATCTAGGTCTAATGCTGACGCACAATGGAGAGTCATTGATGCATGGAGGGTGTGACCCATACAAGGCTTCAAATGGTCCTGATGGGAGATCTAATCGCACATAAATACTACAGTAACACGAGAAGAAAGAGCAGCCACTAGAGCAGTAAGTAACCTATGCAGTGAAAAGAGGATGAACAGCTCCCAGCATCAAAGGCACGGTCTCAGACAGACAGACAGCTTCTTCAGCACCGTCATGAGTCCACTCAGCACCACCAGCATCACCCTCGCACTTCTACTCATCTTGGCCATCCCAGTCTGCAAAAGTAAGTCCTCTTACTTTTTTTTTTGATGGACAGAAATGATGTTATAGAAATGCTTTGTGTGATTGTAACAGCACTGGAACACAAGGGAGGTGCAAGAACATTAACTTTAACTTATTGTATAATAATTATCCCTCTACTTTCCTCTCCGGCTATAGGAAAAAAAGCAGAATTTTTGAAGTTAGTTCTCTACATTTACAAAGAATAGGGAAAAGGGGAAAATATTTTCCCTTGTGCACCAATGGCTTTCTCATGTTCCGGCATAATGTACTAGGTTTGTTTACAATAGGTAGAAGTAAGCTGCAACACGATAGACTGCTAAATCATTGCAACAATCAGCTTCAATTTCTTATTGTACCAATTTTGTCCGCTCTTTTCTCCCATCACTTCCAATTGCACTTGTTAATTCATTAAACTGTATGAGTTCTCTTTCCTAATTCGATGAAATTGATATTCTGAAGTGAAAATGTTCTTGCTGATTACTAAAGAGCCAGAGAGCTGGGGAGAGCTGAGATCCCTGTAAAATATCACTTGCAGTCCCTTTAATTTAATCTAAGAGATGCAGAACATTGAAATTGTTTGGCAGACATGTTTTTGAGGACCCTCCAATGCCTGGCTTTTGAAATTACGTCATATTGCAGCCACGTCTATGGCTGCAATACTTTTAATGTTTGTTTAGAGCACTTTAAAAGAAAATCTAATGGCAGCGTGAGCCAAGTCTATGGACTTTTAATGTTTGTTTAGGGCACAAAACATGATGTCATGTTAATGTTTGTTTACAGCAGTACGACGTGAGACGTCATGTGGCCCAAATAAATACATCTTGTGACTGGTTTTGTTTTACACAATAACACTTAAAGGAGTGAGTCACGCCCCTCATTTCACACGAGTGACTTGACCACTGATTTGAAGAATGTTTAGATAGCATGTTGTTTAGAGTCCAGTTGTTCTCAAAGTGGGTCCAGGGACTTTTAATGTGGAGATGACATTGTAACCTAGCTATGTTTTATGTGTATTGCTCTCAGTTGTACCAATAGTGTCTGACTGACTCTGTCTGTCACCTGCCTGCCTGTCTGTCATGCATCATCCTCATCCCTGCTAATTATAGTATATTAACTATAAAATGTGAGATGAACTTCATATGACCATGTGTGGAGTAATATTCTAATAACACAATATCTTCGTGGTGGACATGACGTGCCTATAATAGGATCTGTGACTGGTAGCTCCCAGCAGTCATATGACCTCTCAGATGATTGAGATGTTTGAAGATATAGCGTGGCAGTCACGGCGGCAGCATTCTCATGAAGGCATTGTGATCGTCCCATTAGATTATGCGTTTTGACACTGGCCATAATCGACACTCTTGTCACTTTGGCGATGTTGTGGGCTGATCTAATGTTTATTTGGTGTGAATTAGCCTGGAAGCAGATAAGTGACAGAGACTTAATTAGTCATCAGTTTAAAAATAATATTCAACCACCACCTGGCATTCCTTTTTTGGCATAACATTCTCAAAATGTACAAAATAATGTGTTGAAAATAGAGAAAATAGCAGATTTATATAGGCTAACAAAGCTAGAAGTTTGGTTATTTTCACAATTCGTCATACAACAAAGTAAAAGGATTAAGTAAGTGGTTATACTAGGCTACATTTGTGATAAAGCTTTTGCATGGTGATTTGATTTTGTCGACTATGGACGCATTATTATGGGCAAATTTTAATACATGTTGTCGTCATTACCTGTTATCATTATTGATCCATGCAGTACTATGTACAGTACTACGGCCATAAGCCCAACATCCACATGTACAATATTACTGTCCATCTTGCTAATGCATCCAGGGCAATCATCTTGTTCTGGAAGTTGTGAAATAATAGACATATCAGAGATGATGGCTGTCATGAGTCACAGCGTGGCAGATATGCTATTGCTGTTCTGATGTATGGTTACTATTCTTGCCATTCCATGTATACATTGCTAAGCATGTTTCTTAATTGTTAAAGTCATTGCATATTATGTTATGTTGTGGCTCTTTAAGTTATTAGTGCTTGTTTGTTTCTCAATTGCGGCATGGAACAAAAGCTGCTCCCATACAACTTCAACGAACCACGACAGACAATCATCTAGTCAGCCAGGTACTTTCTTTCTTTCTTTCTTTCTTGTAAAACTCTTCGAACTGCATTTATATGAGAAAAAGGTGGTCTATGAATGAAGTTGATTCTCTCTCTCTCTCTCTCTCTCTCTCTCTCTCTCTCTCTGCCACTGAGCTCCACTCATTCATTGCAGCATTCTGCTCTCTTCTATAGATAGATGATGTCTGTTCGTTGTACCTCTCAGCAGACCTGCCATTTCAGGTGAGTTGGGATAATGAAACAATAGCACACACCCCCCTCTCACCCTACCTTGGTGTTGTTGTTTGTGCACATCTATTTTCTAAGTTGTGGATATATTTCTTACATGTAATTGCCTGAACTGTTTCTCTTGCTGGCCACTATTCCAGGCATCTAATGCCTTAGGAGAACTCTGTGTCCTGATGCTTGTCCAGAAGTCAAAGGTATAGTCCACTTCTCAAGCCCTTAGACCTTAACAATAGCGTTTCTTTTAAAATACTGTAATTGTCTAAAAACGCAGTTTATTGTGTTAGATTAACAGCTGTTAATATCTGAATGTGCAAGTGATACATTCCTTCATTATGATACATTTAAAGGATATAATAATGGTTATCATGTGCTAGGGGTGAACGGAGAATCATACTGTGATATGATTATTCCATTTTTATTTGCCTATACAGGAGGAGTTGAAGGTTCGAGACAATAGAAAAAGGGTGAGGGCGCACACACACACGCGCACTGGTCATTTTCTGTTTGCATAATCTTCTCCTTTGTTCAATACTAGACAACACATTGCACAAAACTATGTTTGTTGACGAATGAGTGTGTGTGTGTGTGTGTGTGTGTGTGTGTGTGTGTGTGTGTGTGTGTGTGTGTGTGTGTGTGTGTGTGTGTGTGTGCGTGCGCGCGTGCGTGTGCGCGTGCGCGTGCGTGTGTGCTGTGTTATGTACAGTTTTTATTTCATTACACAAAGCCTGCACATATCGCTGCCTTAACACAGGAGGTGGTAAGTCCGCTGAGAATAACTCACTGCACTGCTATGCTTCTTGGCACCAACCAGCACCTTACATGTACATTTATTACTATTTGTACTATCTGTGACTTGTGCTTTTTGTTGTGGTTGTCGACTTTATAATAGTGAATAATACTGTGTTGCCTCAGCGTAATTTAAAAAAAAAAAAAGTTGAAAATGTTCACCTATGATTATGGAGTTGTGTCCCCTAGGGTAGGAAGTAGGTACCCTAAATCTATACTGCCTCTCCCTGGTCAGCTGGGGCACCTGATGGAGGGGAAAGGAACTGGTTGGAATAACGTGTTCCTTCCACACGCTACGTCCTTCCGGGGAAACTCCCCCCCTGTCAGATGATATTTAAGAAGCTGCCTGCTCCTCATGCACCGAAGGAAGCTTGGGCTCAGTTCGGGGCTCTCCCCAGGGTGGCAGAGGGAGAGTAGCGATCTTAGGCATTGCTATCTTAGGCACCGGGTGAAAACAATTGGTTACAAAATCGTGGGCAAAAGAAAATGGCGAACATTCGCAAAAGTTGGAAAATATTCAGCATAAACAGCAAAGTTTTGGTTAAGAGGGAAAAAGGAGATATTTAAGTACGGGCCTCTTGGGGAGTGGTTAAAGGACCATATCAGCATCAACACATTTCATTGTCTGGTTTCATTTCGTTTTTCAAATCAACCAGTGATTTAAAATGTATTGACTCATTGCTTGAAATGTTTATGAACATCTTTGTTAACAGTATGATAATACAGTAAAAAAAGGATAACACACAATTCCCCAGGGGGGTGACTACAATTCTTGTGTGATTAATTCATTACTTAATTCATGAATTAATTAACTATCATGGATTTGGACATATTTAGTTGTCAGTAGAGTAGCGGCTATGTATTTCAGAGATTGGAACAAGGATTAAGTGCACTTGATACATTAATTGGCTGATATTCTACTTTCTAGCCAGCAAATAATAACACATATTATGTGTTAAATATTTTAGAAACTTAACTGAAAGCAATAAATATTTTCAACCAAATAACATCCAGAGCAGTTGACACCGTGGGAGCACGAAACAGCATTTCCTCTGCAGTGGTGTCAAGACAAATGCATTTAAATCCCCTGTGTGACAACACTAACACTAACACTAACACTAACACTATGACATAGTTGATAAATGTTGTCTCTTTATTTGTTGTGCATTGCATGGTCTGAGTTATTTCATCCTTTTTCAAATCTCTTTGCACTATGCTTCCCAGGTGTGTCCTCCCCCCCCTACTGTGAATTATGTAATCACATTCAGCATTACCTGCATGTCAGCAATGCAACACAGCATTTACCAGTGCACTGGGACTGGCTCTCTATTTGGATGTGTCACTTGGTCTTATACTGGTGTGAGTGGTGTGAAATGTGCATTATGTTCAGTTCTCTTTGCAAACATAGTTCATAGTGATCTTGTCTCTCCATGTCTGGCCATGCGTGTGTGTGTGTGTGTGTGTGTGTGTGTGTGTGTGTGTGTGTGTGTGTGTGTGTGTGTGCGCGCGCGTGCGTGTGTTTGTGTGTGTGTGTGTGTCAGTCTCCTGTGTTGCACCCTCTCCTACAGCTGGCCCCTCAGCTCCATCCCAGAAGAGAGAGACAAGTCACAGTGCGCGTACGCGTATGTACAGTGCCATCCACATGTTTCATTCCTCTGTTCAATGTCCCCTCGCCAACATTGTCCTACAGCTTTGATTGATATACAAGAACAAAACTATCATAATTAAAGAAGCTTTTTTCTGTTTTGTTTTTGACATAATTGTATATGCAATCAATGGCACATGTTTAAACTAAACATTAGAGATATAATCTATTTAAATAGATTATTGCTTTACATTTCCTGGGGACACGGGGTGTGAGATAATGACTGGTTTCATTTCCAGGTTTCCCAAAATGCAGCAGGAGTCCTATATATATTTTACACAAGGATGTTACTAAAACATGTGACACTAGCGATGTAACAGTTAATCAAAGTAATCAATTTACTTAGCTATTGCTATCTTTGCACAACGCCATTATATGACAAAGCAGAAAATAGGGCTGAGGGTGTCAGAGGCAGCTGCTAATCAATTTGAATACATACTGTATATACTTTTTTCAAGTAAATTCATTGATATATAAAACATTTATTTAAGAAAACACACCTTCAATTATTAAATTAATCAAAATAAATGTATTTATAGAATAATTGCAACAAAAAGCCCTATGTGACACATTTGATTCATCTTTCATCTTTTGCTCAGCTCAAGCTATACAATGTGAACACTAATGTGTCTCTTCCTGTGGGGCAGCTCTCTCTCGCTCTGTGCATTGAGCTCAGTCTGCATTAGTTGTTCTTTCCCAAGCTGAGGGTAATTACGGTCTAAAATTAGTGGAGCTGAGGGTGGTTATCCCTCCCATAGCTGCTGCTGACATTCTGCTGAAAATGTGAGGACTGAGAGAAACTGTTGCACGCGGCAATGTTAATGAACTGCCGTGAGAGAATGAGCAATCCTGTGTTTTTTTTCCACAGAACGGAATTGCAACAACATTGTGACTTTATTTTAAAAGCAAGAAAACTTGTGGCCTTCACCTTTATTTGTCAGCATATAGGAGCATAACCAGATGACTTAGAGATCTGACTAAATGGTATGAATCCAGCGCAACAAATGACCAGGTAAATGGTCACATAACTAGAGTGCAAAGAAACTATTTAGTGATAAAAATGGGATACCAGCTAAATATAAAACTTAGTATCTTATTAGACATCTTACTATAAGTATAAAGCAAATGAGAAAAATAAAATAAAAGAGCAAATAAAACTTAAAGGATCAATAGGGTCCATTTGGTTCTATTTGTACTCTCTTGAGGTGATTTTGAGGATTATGAGGTCCTGTACAGTATGTGTATGCTGAATCAGCTAAATGAATGTGCTGTCTGTCTGTCTAGGAGGATCTTCAAGGACCTGGGGGAATCCAGAGCAGAGGGTATTTCCTCTATCGGGTACTAATGTCAGGCATTTCTTGAATTTGTGAAGTTGTCTTACGTAAAAATGACACTTGTACTAATTTGCTCAATAACCTTTTCTTCACTCTTGCAGCCAAGGAATGGAAGAAGATCCCTAGAATATGAATAAATTAAAGGTATTACAGCTCATTGTCAGCTGCTGTTTTGACTTTGTCTTTGCCGAGTCAGAGTCTATATGGGAAGTAATGTTGACATGGAGACTTCCGGTGGAACAGAGCTCTACAAATGCTGCCAAAGCTCTGTTGTTTATTCCTTGTTTGTGCGTGATAATAATTCTAACTCAAGTTGATTCCATAACAGTCCATAACACATCTATAGGGCGATATCATTGGGATCACTTCAGAGCAGTTTGGTAAATGATAGAATTAGAAACACTAAGCCAATGAAATTTCATCACGTCACGTCAGTCATGTTTATATATTATATTATTATAATATATAATGTTATTGTTTATTAGTGTGGATTCTCAAATCATTATCATTATAGTGTGGTTGGACTTTTCATAGAGTAACCCCAAAAAGTGTATTTATTATTCCGCTACCTGTGACGTCATGTGGGTCAATCATCATCATACTGTACTTAGAGAGCTACTCGAGCCCACAGTTTCTTCAGGAACAGTATTTTCTAGTTAACTGACTAATTGCACACAAGAACGGATTCCTTGGATCCCCAAGGCCGCAAACCACGACTCGTGTCGGGTCAAACACACTTGCCATTTCTCAAAATTGTTAATTTTTAAGTTATCTTAGGTCACATTCTCACCTAATACTTCGGTAGACTCAGATCCGTATGGGCGGGGAATTGGGATGCTTGCATATTTAATTGGCTGGGGTTTGCCTTCACACTGTCATTCGCAGCAATTGGAAACGCAGCAGGGGGGACCTTTATCAATGTGTTCCGTTCATAAACTATAGCCTACACAGTGAAATCTATGGTGATAAAATTACACTCATAACGTGCATGTGTCGTGCCGTCTGGGACCCCCCCCCCCCCCCCTCTCTCTCTCTCTACGCACGCAGCCGCCACACACTGTTCTTTTGGGCATGGAGGCACAGCGCTGCATGAGCGCACTGATATAACTCCCCAGTCCCACACAGTGACAGCACTCCATGTTTACGGCACGCACAGACAGACAGACAGAATATTATGTAGGCTATAATACACTGCAGTGTTTTTATGTGTTTTCTTAAGCAATTGATTAATGTAGCCTACACGTCCTCATTTCGATCAGGGCTTCAGTCTCCTTATTCGACCACGTCTATCCACAGTAACGGGACATCTTTGCGCTGCGTAAAATATGCCTTAACCGTCTCCAACTGTGTTCAGCTCCTCACCCGCCACATTATGTTTGCTTCATTTCCTTTATTTACTGCGGATTGCATTCACACCTGTACCGAATCGTAGTCAAGTGCGATTCGAAGCGAAGCGAAACCCACGTTTTTGGACGGAGTAAAATGCGGTTATTTGCTGCGCATTAGGATTCGAATGAGCCTTCACACCTGCCAAACGTAGTGCACTTTCTGAAAATGCGCAGCAGGATTCGTTTTAATCGCAGCAAAGCTCTCTGGTATGAATGTGACCTTAGTTATCGTTCATGGCATGGGCGACATTTAACGACTTTCAACCTGGCGTCCCTATTTTGGGCATGTCATAGGTGTAAAGTTTTTTAAACAAACCTACCGTATATCTGTTGCTATTCATTGTATACCTGTAAGTATAGGGACTTAAGTGGTTAACAATCAACTTAAAGGAGTAGTACACCCTAAAAATGACTTGTATTATTACACACCCCATAAGCTTTGAATTCATGGATTATTATTTCTTTCCTGCATTCCTAAGCCAATCTGATGACCGGCAAAGTCGGTAGGAGACTCAAAGAGTCATCAAATTATTATCATAGAGAATGTGACAAAAACTAAAATGTCTCCATGAATTCAAGGCTTCTAACTTCTTATTTCGTGTATCATGCTCAAATGTCCAACTAAATAGCCATGCCCTTGTCTCTGGTCTCACTTGGAAGAGGCCGGCTTCCGAAGGTGGTCTGTACAGGGGGCAGGTGTTAATTATGTGTTCGACAGGCAGCTCAGGCTCGCCACACTCGCATGCTGCACTGTCTGTCAAGACCCACTTCTTCATAAGTGATTTGAAGCAGCCGATTCCAGTGTGCAGGTGGTCCATTGCCGGCATTGTAGGTCCTCTCCTTCAACGCCATCACCCGGGTCTCAGATGTAGTGATTTCCAGCCCTACCAACAGTCATTAATACATGTGAATCCCTTGACTCCTTCAAAACAGCTCTCAAAGGGCACCTACAGACGCCCCCCCCCAACCCCCCTTTCCCCTCACTGTATATTATCTTTTCTCTTTTTACCTCCTTTTATGATGCTTTCCTGTTTTTTGTTATATGGAAGTGTATATTTGTACAGTGTCTCTAAATGTTCAGATGAATTGAAAATGGTGGACCCTATTGTAAACAAGTGTAATGCTTTATGGTGTGGTCCACAGTTAACAGTTTTTGTATTGCGTTGTGCTTGAAATGTACCTATTCTGCATACTGTTAATAAATCTTTCAATCAATCAAAAACCAGGATGCCGCCAGCCATGCACTTGTGGACAAGTCCTCCGGGATGGAACGGACCATCCCTTGTACCGCCTTATTGTAAGATGGCAGGACCTGAGTCTGTTTGGAGGCTTTATTTCCACTGTAGTGTTGTGCAAAATATGCCAGTCATGATGTAATTGGGCTTTCCTTTTCCAAGAGCTTTCCTTGGTGTGTAAATGATAGAAAATAAGAACATTTGTTGGGTGAACTACTCCTCTAAGATTCTATGTGATTATTGCAAGATCATGACTGTGCTGAGGTGTTTTATGGTCATTGATGGTTGACGCAAACTGTTTTTGGCAATGTGTTGCAGACACTTCACCTGTCAAGTGAACTGTGCAGAGACAACACATTGTGACTTACTGCACAATCCACGCATCCACGGTGACCCAGACTTCAACCATACTGCACCACCCCCACCCTGCATTGCATAGTGCTATTTGAATGTACGCACAGATTCACAGAATGTAATTTAAGCACGGTTTTGTTTGTCCACCGCTAGGCCCTGCGTCATACTCAATTAAACACTGCTGTAATGTGATCACGTGTGTAGTCATGTGACTTTTTATTCTCACGCTTCAGATTTTGGGTCACGTTCAAAATGGTTCTTGTCACTGCAAATCACTGCACGCAGACAAACGGTATTGATAGTTTTACTTAACTAAAAATCACACCTGTGTGAACTGAGTGGTGCAGGCTGCTCAACAACACCGCTGACTGGCTGCAGTTATAGTTATAGCGCTCAGTGTGAATGGCCCTTTAGGCTGCTCAACAGTGCCTCTTTAGGTCACCCAGCAACGGTTGAGGCGTCGTACTCAGACATACAGACTCGGTCACTCATTGGAGCAGTTTGGCACCGCTCAAAAATGTGAATACTACTTCCATCACTGCAGACAAATCATTGCACAGACCCAATCGCACGCACGCACGCACGCACGCACGCACGCACGCACGCACGCACGCACGCACGCACGCACACACACACACACACACACACACACACACACACACACACACACACACAGGGCTATAATACAATCAGTTATACTAATGCTGTGCACAAGATACCAAATGAAGCAATAATGTTCAGACTATGTCAAGAGAATATCTGTAGCTAGAAAATGATTTACCATTCAATATTCACGTTAAGTATCAAACTTACACAAGTGTGCCAAATTGACACACAAAGAGTGATGTGATTTTATCAAAATAATATGTTATATGCCTACATTTGACCTACCATCATTGCCAGTAAACAAAAAAGAACAACGCTTTAATGTTATCTGACTTAGCTATAAGCGTTTAAGTTAAGCTATACGTGTTTCTCAGTATTTCCAGTCTCCCTAGTCTAAAATTTCAGAATTTGCTTTGACAGTGATAGATAGTGGTGATCTCTCTGCTGATGCTTACTGTATATGCCTAAAATAACCGATCAACAAGCTCACACTCACAGCACCTCACATCAGGCTTTTGTCAATAATGGACTTGCGAATTAGCACGAGGCAAGAATGGGTCGAAGTGCAGGATGTGCGTGTGAAATAACCCTGTATCAATAACGATGTGATTTCATAAAGCACTCATCGAGCAGAGTGTGTCTGACAGAGCACAAACTTATACTGTGCAGGAGGATGCTAAACGCACACCAGTCTTAGTCCTGGTGCCAGCTCACGGCAGAAACATCTATTCTAAAGAGTTAAGTCTTAAAAAGACGAAAGAGTGGCTGCACACACTGATAGCCAAAGTGCCGATTATTTATTAGGATGCATCCTAATAAATCCTAATAAATAATCTGTTAGCTGATCTGAGACGGGAGCGGGAGGGGTTTTAAGGTTGGATCAGGCTTTGAAGATATCGGGGTGCCATATTGGTTGATTTGTAGGCCAATATCAGCATTTTCAGTGATAGAAATAGTTGAGTGTCATCGGCACAGCAGCAGTGATAACTTGAGACAGATTGTGAGCAGAGATGACAGAGCCCAGAGATATAGTGTACAAGGGAGAAAAGGAGGGGGCCAAGTCCCTGGAGGCCCAGGTAGAAAAGTAAGGGTTAGAAGGGGGATGAAAGCAAACCTTTCCAAGACACCTGGTAGGTCCGCCGTCCGGTCAGGTCCGGTCAGGTAGGAGGAGAACAGGAGCAGTTGGTGGTTAACTGTCAAACACTGCAGATAGGTCTACATTAGAGAATCAGGACTGAAGAGTGGGAGGCAGCCTGGGCAGTATGTAGTGCTTCTGTGACCGCAAGGAGTGCAGTTTCCGTGGAGTGGGCCAGTTTGAATCCTGACTGGTTGGGATCCAGCAGGTTGTTCTGTGAGAGATGGAAAGAAAGCTGGTTGGAAACAATTAACATGTTCAAGAGTTTTAAAACATAACAATAAAACGGGGCTTAAGGTTTTACACTGGACCCCCTTGATGAACCCCTCTCAGGGGGTCCCAGACCCACTTGAACCAGTGGACTTTGACCGTAATACTATATCCAGTGGTTCTAAAAAAGAAAACGAACGCTTATTTATCATGTCGAAAATGTCAACATCGATAAAATTACTTACACAAGAGTCTTGATCAAGGCTATAGATTTCTGGCTAGGTTCCCAATATCACGTTAATTTCTTTGTTTTGTTTTGTGTTTCCTGTTAACTTAACTCAGAGCCACTAACTAGTGCTTTTTTATGTTCACAGCAGATGGCGCTGTTCTACAGCAGACGTACATTAGGCTAGGTCTGCCTTTGGGACCACTTGCAGCAAAAATATTTTAGTCTCAGTTACAGGTGTTTTATCCAAAATTTGCTATAATGTCCAATCAGCCTACTATGTAGGTTAGTCTAATTACATTTTTAAAGTAACTTTCTCAACATTGCCTGGAAAGAGAACCCATTTACAGGTTCTTAGCCATTCAACAAAACAAAATAAAACTGCTTGAATGTGAAATAAATAATATAATGTAACTAGAAAAAGTGCCCTTCTGGGCACAGGTCTCCACCAGGTTATCCACAGATCCGTGCAGTTAGAGGTAAAAACACTTTCGGCCAGTTATAGCGCCACCTTGAGGCTGAGTTGAAATTGTTCATGTGGCATTTTGTCCTCTGCCTAGTGGGAATGTGGGTGCACAATTTCGTGGAAATCACGCGATGTGTTCATGATTTTCAGCATTTTGTTTGAAACTGAGCACTCCTGTGAACTTTGGAAGCCAATCTTAACCAATCAGGATGGAGTGTGAGAAATATGAAAGACCGGTTTGGTTGAATGGCTCTAGAGAGACTGTGTACCAATTTGCGTGATGTTTGGACAAAATCTGTAGGTGTGCTGTGCAAAAACCTGTTTTGCACAAAGCGGCCTCCTGGTGGCGCTATAACAGGCCGTTCTGGAAAGTTTGGGGCAGAGGTTCATGGTTGGCATCCAGGGAGTGTGTGTGCAAAATTTGGCATCGACCGGGTTAACGGTGGCTGAGATTAGCTGGTCACGGACGGACGGACGGACACACGGACGGACGGACGGAGTGCAAAACATACTCTCCCCATGCCTTCGGCTGGTGGAGACAAAAAGTACATCCTGACTGAGACACTGAAAGCAGGCTGGTTTTACTTTGTTGGAGCTAATACATATTTGGCATCCCCCATGGGCCTAATGATGATGAATAAACATAATGATTAAAGTTATTACTAATAGGAACGATAATGGTGATGAATCATGAAAATGAATGATGAAAATGCTAATTTAATATTGTTTGATTGATTGAAATATGTATTAACAGTTTGTACAATGGGTATTTCAAACGAAAGCACAAAACTTGTTTACATCAGGGTCCTCGATTAATCAATCAATCAATCAAATGATGATGATGACGATTATGATGAAAATGCTAACTTAAGATGATGAAGAAGATGAGGAAGATATTAAGATAATGGTGGTCTAGTTACGTAGGCTTGCCTTCTAGGCATGTGCGCTCTGAGCTCCGTCTATTCTATTGAGGCCCTGCCTGGTTCTTTGAACAACTCCAGTCAGCTGGAGGCTGGAGCCCTGCGCAGCAGCAACAGACAGACCGACCCAAGGCTCTGGACCGACCTACTGTAGTAGAGCAGGAGATTCCTTCCAGTAACGACTGAGGACAGACAGACAGACAGGTCCAGCGGTAAGTCATGTATCATGACATTTATTTCTAACCATAACGTCAGTCTCCTGGTTGAATTGAATACCTGTGCTTTTTGTTGTGCAGCTCTTGTCCATTTTGCTGATTTGCATTAGAAAGAAACAGCGGGTGTGTGTGTGTGTGTGTGTGTTGTTGTGTTTGACAGAGAGAGCGAGGGTGGAGGGAATCAGGAGGGGGGAGCCGAGCAGGCCCGCTGAGTTTGACCCACATTCTTATCTAAAGCCTTGAGTATATACTTAGCCGCGCGCCTGTGTCGCGCACCGGGAGAAAGGGCAGAGCTACAAGTTCAGTAGCTCACAGTAGTGCGCCGCGAATGCGAAGCGTTGAGATCTTGTAGATTGGCATTGGCTGGTTTCGGAGCGCGACACCGGCGTGCAACTAAGGTACAACTCTCCCCCCTCCCCTCCCCTCCCCTCCCCTCTCCTCTTCTCCTCTCCTCTCAAGCCACTGTACGCTAGCACTGCGAGCTAACGGTGGCTAACGTTGACACACATTTGGGACGCTTGGCTGCAGAGCGAGCAGCGCAGCTGGTGGCCGCTTTTGTTTGTCATCTATGGAATGTCTTGAGTCTTGACTGTCCATGACACGCGTCCCAGTAAGTGTGACAAGCTGTTTAAGTTGTGTTTTTATTATTGTTATTATTGTTGCTGTAAATGGACGCTAGCTAAAGCGAGCTAGTTCGTTAGCATCGCAGCGAATTGCACCGACACCCGCCGGCTCGCCGGCACATCCGTTACACAGACACGCGTGACTTATCGAATTTGGTGACCCCCCCCAGGTGGTTAGCTGTTGTGTATCCTGGCGCAAAAAAAGCTCAACTCGAGATTTTGCTGTTGTAATACAAACGCCAGAGGATTGTATAAGGGCAGGCTGGGCAGCTGAAGAAAAGTTGGTTTTGAAGTTTTTTTTTTAAGAGGCAAAATTGCAAAACGACCACCTCTCTAGGCACTGGCGTTGATAGGTCACCGATTTCGATGTGGCAAGCTTCCAGGGGCTGCTGTGACTGACCCCTGCTAGAATTTGGTTTGACTTGGTGTTGTACTTTATATAAATGTGACAAGCACCTCGTTGCCATCGCTTGCTTGTGTCTCTTTTCCTCCCAGTGACATTTCATGTCATGGGGATCACCGCTACTTTTCTCACTTGAGTTCTGTTCTGTCAGTAGCTTTTCAGTAGTACATGTGTAAAGTTCTGCACTGTCCTTCATTTAGACATTGATTAGAATCGGATAACTCTTTATTCCCACGTATGTATGGTCCGGTTTTAAATGCATAATTAGCTTTGTTTTGTGAAGCAGTAACAGCCCATCAGAACAAATTTGACTGCTACCACCAAGCACATACATTAGACATAAGACACATTGTAGAACATGCATTCGGACAATGCAATAAATTAGACATGAGACTTGAGATGGAAGGAGTTATTTATAGAAAGTATGCACAGTTTTAATGTTAAGCAGTGAGTACTGAGTAGTAGTACCATCTACCATGATTACCAGGGTCCAATGTACTGTATTAGCCCCTCTCGGAACCCCCTGGGTCAGCCCAATCGATTCGTGCCGAACCGGGCTACCCGTAGGGTCACTGTGCGTATCTGTGTTTTCATATTGAAATGATAGAACGCGGAAATAAATATCGTCTGATACGTCGTGTCTGCGTCGTTTGACGGCTTCTTTTCGTTATTCTGAATGTGTCAACTATAAGTACCTATACATACCGCTGCGAATTCTCCTGTGCCGCGGAAGCCGTTAAGTATTTTCAATCTTTGTTTGACCGATTTGGTCGCTTTGATTCTTCTTGTTTATTTACCGTTTATTGTACCGCCTCCCGATGTGCGGTTGGCTTGTGCATGGCTACGTTCCTGCCTCTGATCTGCTCTGTCATAGCTATAGCCACTAGCTAGCCAGATGGGCGGTACAATGAGGTGTCAATAAATAAGGAAGGAAGAGAAGAATCAAAGCGACCAAATCGGTCAAACAAAGATTAAAAATACTTAACGGCTTCCGCGCCACAGGAGATATTCGCAGCGGTATTTATAGGTACTTATAGTTCACACATTCAGAAGCCCTCAAACGAACAAAAGCTCTCAAAGAGCGCAGAAGGACGTATCCAAAGGTATTTATGTTTATTTATGTGTGCGTACCCAGTGGCAGGGTGGAGGTGGAATAGGACCCCATGCTATCTGGGTCTCAAAAATTTCAGAAACTTCAGTAGCATTGGGTTCTGACTTGTAGGGCTAGTACTGTATGTACCTGAAGTAAACAACAAATTGGATACAATGATGTAGACGAAAAATATTGCATGGATGCACCTGGGACGTATCCTCAGTGATGTATCCCAAGGTCATCAGGTTTTCTGGTCTCGCAACATCATACCCCACACTCAGGTGACCCAGCTGGGGTGATCAAGTCCCGACTTATGTCCCAGTAGCTACCCACGATCAGTCCCATTAGGGAAAGACCAGGGCCACACAATCCGCCGCTCCCGAACTACTCTGCCGGGACTGGGAGGTAGACCAATCTGGCGCCTGGCTCTGTGGGTTGACTCCTGTCCGGTCCCCTCCTACGTGACGTCTCACCGGGTCCCCTCCTGCTCTCACCAGGTCCAGGACCTGTTGCACCAGACTCCCAGCACTCCTGACACTTCATTCAGGAGTGGCGGATTCTTGAGCTCCACCTGGGCAACTGAATGGGCTTGAAAGGCACTCCTAAAAGGCCTCACCGTGGGTTGTTGGGCTTCCTTCTCACGGAAGACATTATTAGCCTGCTGTACACAACTATTGACAAGGAACATGTGATAAAAATCAGAACTGGCTATCCAGAATGTATGACATGACATCACATCAGTGAATTCAACAGAGGGTCACTCACTGCAGTGGCTCCAGCAATCACACACACTTGTCATACCTTATGACAAATATAACTAAAGTCTATTATCTTTATCCCCTGATGGAGGCCCGAAATATTAATGTCTGTAATATATTTTATTCCCTCTGTACCAAATTCTAAACTCTATAATATACTTTGTTCTATGTCAAACAGTGAAAATAGGCAGTGTGAGCTAGTACTAGATTGCCTACCTTTCCTAATTTTTGCTGAATGTTTGCCTTTTATGACATGCCCTGCCCAGAATATGGTTCAGTAGGGTTAACATTTGTGTTGACCACAACCATGAGAGCCAATTTGATGCACCCCTTGACACAATCATTGTTTATTTAAAAATAACTTAAGGCATTCACTATGCACATTTAGAGGCTGAGTTCTGGTTCAGCGTATGTTTTGAATCGTTTACAGTGGGAGAGCGTTCACGCGTGCCGTTTTCTCTGCTTCCTGAGTTAGCCTGGCGTAGCGATACTAATATCACTGTGTGGATATTAGTCTCGACTCTTGTCCCTCTCAGTATTAGATTTTCTTTGCGATGTCTTTTTGCATACTGGGCCCTGGTTGGTTATAGCCTGGTTCCAGACGAATCTGGTTGGCTCATCACCACTTTGGCCGTGAAGACCTGTAGTCCTCCACAATTGAGAGGAGCCAGACTTAATCTGCCTGGGGCAATATGCATACGCATTGCAAAGGCAGATGAAGGCTGGCTATGCGAGGCTAGCTGAGAGCTACAATATTTTCATCATGGACGTTTGGAATCGTTTAAGGAGAGCGCCATGGCGTTTTAAGCTGAGACAAAACGCCCGGTGGACACAGCCCCGACCCCGGCCCCGGACATTTTGTATAGTATCACTTGTATTGGGTATCCACTATCCAGGTGGCGCACAGAAACATTTCCTGCCCATCACCGTGTAGACTAGTGGTGCATTCAATTAATCGATAAGATATGGCAATATATCGATCGGCAATCCGATTCCGGACGATGGGTGAATTGAGAGGCTGCTGTATCGATACAGCAATAAACGGCATGAATTATCTGGGTGACGCAGTGTTGCCAAACGTACCTCTGTTTAACGTTATCAAAGCCCCCCTTGCAAGTTGCAAAATATGCACTCCCTTCCCAGATCCCTTGTTAGGATGCTTAGACATTTATTTGAATTTAAAGATCTCTGTGGGCCTGAAAGTGCTTTATTTTATTTGTGCAACATGGTCATGAATAAACATTTAATCGATATATATCGTATTGTGGCCTCTGCATCGTTCGTGATACATATCTATCGTGAGATTGCAAGCAATATCCACCACTAGTGTAGACTCCTCCACGTTGCCTCCAGCTTGGCCGTGTGATCCAACAAACAAAGGCCATGTACATGGGTGGGAAACCATCAGGGGACTGAGGGGAGGGTTCTTTGATTCTGTCACTGCACTAGTGACTCCAACAGGTCCAACAGGTGCCTGTTGAGTATGGCGCTGAATGTTCCTCCACACCACTAGCCAGGTAAATACCTGACTGTCGGCAGTGTCGGGTGAAAAGAAGCAGCTGGCGATGTGTATCGGAGGAGACATGGTTGTCTTCATCCTTCCCAAGACCAACATTGGGGGTTGGCAGTGACCGGGACTATTTGAGGGAATTGGTATAAGGAGGACTGAATTTAAGGAGGACTGAATTGGGGAGACAGGAGAAAAAAAGGGAAAACAAACAGCATCACTTCTATAGTTAAGTTAGAACACAACTAACAACTTCCTGACTGCCAGAAGCAGTGTTTAACACTGAATGATGCAGGATTGTCCCTATCATGCCTTGGCTGACATTTTTGTTTGAGTTGAAATAAATAAATAATAATTAGCACACTATGTTAACCACTTAAACCCTTGTAGGAACTCCATTGATCAGAGTCTCCCAGGGCTATATACTAGGTCAGCTCCCCCCCCCCCCCCCATACACTAAATATCATCCCTGAAATGTTCTGGATGGAATGATCGCCCCCAAAATAGGGACGCTAGGGTTCATGTCGTTAAGTGGCACACACTATCTTACCCACGATAAAATGTGGTAAGCAAATTGGCAATTTTGTGACAGAATTGTCCATTCAGCTGTTGACACTCAAGCAGAAGGCTTCCACAACTCACAGAACGTCCTTAACATGTGTAACTAACTAATTGGGTTCATTCGGTCAGCCATACTGTACGCTTTCATATTAAAAAGTAGAACAGCAGTGTAAGCATTAAGCAAAGGAACTGACTGCATAAGTACTGTGTAAATTCTTTCCTGAGAGATTTCCTTGACTTTGGAGGTGTCAAGCGCTGGACTCTTTTGGTGATCATTCAAATCTCCATTACTGACCTTTTTTATAGATAAGGTATGACAGATGGAAGGCTATTTTTTAAACTCTGGATATTTATTTAATGGAGCACTTCACACGTTTTCAACCGTATCTTCATATATTGGTCCTCAATAATGCTCATTATGCTTCTACAGTTCTACTTGCTCTGCCTCATAGGTGGGTTATAATATGGACCGTTCCATCATCAATGGAAGCTAGTAGGATTGCTATGATTTCCTTGTTCTTGCATCAATGAAGTAAAAGGTTTGAAATGGCCTACTGATGATGTCCCTGGTTTCTGAACTGTAAACAGCCCCAGTCTGAGAGATTATTAGACAAAATGTTATAGTACCACTACCATGTTATAATGAGCATTAGTGAGGAGGACCAATTATATGAAAGTAATGGTTGAAATGGGCAAAGAGCTCCTTTTAAGGCAGCATGCCTTAAAAGTCAGGCTCTCACCCAAAAGGGATGGGGTAATACCCCAGATATTATCTGGGGTAATGGGGTATTACCCATTAACCTTTATGGTTAACCTTTGTGGTTAATGGGTAATAAGCCAAGTTTTTGATCCGGCCCCCAGCCTAATAGATTTTAGATGTGTCTTTTTTTGCTGTTTTTCAGCATCCTTTGCCACTTAATAATACAAGGGTCACAGTCACACACAAAAAAAATACAGTTTATTTTGTTTTTTCTTGGTTAATTTCTGAGTGCAACCCTCTTTCAGTTCCTAATGCACCTGAAAGGTCATAGCACTGGTAATCGAAACAAGTTTATAATTAGAGATGCTCCGATAATCGGCCAGCAATCGGTGATCGGCCATATCGGCCGATATTCACTCTGATTGGCATTTACCCTATCTGTGATCGGCAATTTACCCTATCTGGAGAAACTGATCTTTTACACTATTTTAAGTGGTATAAATGTCAGATATATAGTATAACATCATTTTGCATTTTTGTGACAGGCCTAAACATTCTCCCCGTCCTCCCCACACACAGGGACAGTTTTGACATATACCGGTAATCATTTTGGAAATATTAAAATTTGCAACATTTCACAAGATCGGTATCGGACCTATCGGTGAACGTTATCGGTCCCCAAAAACCTGATCGGAGCATCCCTATTTATAATCGGTAATACTGCCTTCCCCTATCATTCTGCAATAAATATTAACTCTGCCTGACGCAAGGGCTGCCTATAATGAGTAGACATCACTTAAGTTTTTAGTGGGAGGCCCCCCAGGCATCAGCCACACTTCTCAGCCCTGTTTTCTTGGAAGGAAAGGAGAGCATGAAGGGCTCAGGGGAGGGTCTCTCTGAGGGGATGACATAAGTGCTGCTGTGCAACACAGTTTAGGCAGTTATTTATAAAGGGCTTTGTAAGTTTGTAATGGGGAACCCTTCTCTCCACATAACTTTTCTTCACCACACAAAATAGGCCTGTCTTTATACTCCGCTCACGTGGTAACGAGGTGGCTGAGCCCAACCGCTGACATGGTTCTGACATGCTGCTCCTGCACGGCACAGCACAGCAAGGTCCATATTGAAAGCGATTGTGAACTTTACTTCAGCCTCATTTCATCTTTTGACTGTATTGAGATTAAAGTACAAAGCTTGATGAGTGACTTCACTTTACCTCATTTTCAATTGATGTCATTCATTTTCCTCCCTAGCCCCTGTTGTGTGGCATTGTATTGTCTTCGTTTTGACTCAAAGCTGGCCACAAAGCTTGCAACCCATTTTGATAGGTTGCTTGGCTCTGGGTAGAAGACGAGTTAACCCTCTAAGACCCAGCGTTGCTTTTTAGCAACAATTTAATTTAATTTAATTACTAAATTATTATTCTTTTTTTCTGTTCTTTTTTCACCTAAACGTCATCAGTGATGTTCATTGCAATGCCATTTCAATGCCATTGGTCATGATATTTGCATATAAATACCCCCCACAGAGGCTGAAATTCACACAAATAAAAATGTCTGGACTCTGTGCAATTTTGAAAATGTTTTAACCTAAGACTTTTGACCTTTACCCTAATAAAAGTAGGTAAAATAATTGTAATATATGTTTTTTTGTGATCATTAGAATGTCTATAACATGTTTTATTCATTATTTTGAAAGATATCCCCAAAATGTAAATTATTAATTTATTATATTATTATATAATTATTATACATTTTTCATCAAACTTTATTAATTTTTTTTAACATATTTTTTTAGTCTAGTACAAAGTAGTAGTAAGGTTGAAATTTTTGCAAGTAGAAATTAATGCGGGTGTTAGAGGGTTAAAGGGCCACTTCACCCTTTGACGGTTTTGACGGCCACTAATTGTTTAATCCAGAGTTCCACCGCGCGTGAAACGCTATACCCGACATGTGTTTAATGCGTTTAATTCGCCGTTTTAAAATAATTAAAAAGAAACAGCAGATTTATCCGGGACCTGGTGACGAGGCCGTCAGGTTATGATGACGAAACCGGAAATCAATTCAACCTCTGGGCTGCTAGGGCTTCTTATCTGGGAAATTGAGCCCAATACAAGTGGACGGGCCGTTTGTTTAGACTACTCTGCTCTGTGGTTTGGTATCTCATTGTCATGGCTGCTCATGCTTCTGATCATAACAAGCCGACGGACCATTTTTCGCCGGATCTTCGTGGTTGAAAGCTGCAAATACTTCAGCCTATGCTGGTCTAAAGGTAATAAAACAATCTCGGCAGCGTAGAATATTTGATTAAATAGCGGGTAAAGCGTTTTATGCCATCAAACTGTTAATACTTTGGTATATAATTTGGTTATTTGTGTCCTGGTTAAATGAAAAATAAATCCAGATGTATTCTGTTCTCGTCAACATTGTGTGTGTGTGTGTGTGTGTGTGTGTTTCAGATAACAGCTTTACCACATTTGCGTAAACTGATACTTTGGGGTCTGGAAAATATATGTTAGACTTTCTTTGCTTTGGCATTCCCACAGATCACAATAAACAAAAAAACTTTGAGAATATTGGATGGTCACTTTCAAATATACGCTAAAATATTATTTATTATGGTATGGTATTACGGTAGTATGCATTAGCCTATGTCCCGAATTTGGGGAAGCTTTGCAATATTTTTAACATTAACAAGTTAGTTACCCCCCCTTCCCCATGTACTTCCAAGAGCAGATGCTTGTGTTTGCGTCTCTCATAGGAATGGGGGTCTAGCGGAGCCCCATTCCATCTGATGGCCTGGAGCTTAAGTCTGAGTTGGACTTGTTTAACTAAGTATAAATCAAGCTTTAGCTGCCGGGAGAGAAGAGGAGAAGAAGTGTCTGTGCAGTCTGCGCGCTCACTTGTGTGTCTTTATTTATGCACGTACATGTTCATGTCTGGTCTCTCAATGCTGTTGGAGTCTCACGATGACCCAGATGTTTTAGTTGTGATTCATCTCTTAATCTGAACCTCTGGGACTGGCGGGCCGGCTTTTGGTGGATCTGGAACAGAACTCTCAGCACGGCGCAGGGCACCGCCTCAGACTTCTCTTTTCTTCAGAAACACTAACTTTACTTCGAACTCAGCTAGATGATTCCTATACTAAACATGTGTCTTCAGTAACATGATAGTTTGCAGTGGAAAGCAGCGATTTTGACAAACAATGGCTGGGGGGGACTGGGGAGTGAATATTGTCACTGGTATAATATCGTCTGGTTTCTGAATGGTATCCTTCCAGGATACAACGTGAGTGCTCGTATTCTTTTCTACATTCTGAATGGTTTCTCTCTGTCTCTCTTTCCCCCTCTGTTCAACAGATGGAGAAATCAAGAAGAGTTGAATGACTGAAGCGGTTATCGCCCATTTGCCAAAAGGTAGGAGGATGAACAAAGAATCTAGGTTGAAGAACAGAATGGTTGCTGATGGATAAAGTGGTGTTGATAAGGGCTGGTTCTTATTTAATACACTATTTATTTAGAACATTTCAAATGTGGAACCACAGTGGCCTGGATTTGCTCAGACATTATTCATTTTCACATTGCAAAATCCCCTAGCTTCTCTTCATTCATGTGGAAATTAAATAATGATGACTTGAAACCAATGGCGGAAGTAAAAGTAGCAATACCACGATGTATAAATACTCTGGTACCAGTAAAAGTCCTGTTTTCAAACATTTTGTACAAAAGAAGCACAAAACTATTTGCATCAACATCTATCTATAAATGCACAAGTCTCTTTACGTCTGTACGTGTGTACGTCTAATCCATGTAACTCGAGAACCGTCTTTAAATTGGACATGCGTGTTCCACACCCCCACAGGGAGTGCAGTGCCAGGTGTCGAGTTGGTCGGACCCGCGGTTGTACAGAACCGCCACAAAAGGCCTCTGTCTAATAGAAAATAACCGATCTACAAGTTCACAGGACAAAGAGATCTATAAATACTTGTGTTGCACAACTGGTACCACTAATTGTAATTGCAGACAGTTGTAGATTGCATTGAATCCTAAAGTTGCACCTGTGATCAACAGCCAATGGTATTCTTTCTTTATTTGGTATTTATCTTACATGCCTAGACTTAACCTGACCAAATTGAAGACTTGTTTCTGCTTGGCCTTAAATATGACTTGATACTACCTGCACAGTGTTAGTGTTTTCATTCGCAATGTCTGACTGGATTTGACTTGTGTCTCAAACATTTTACACTGGCTCATATTCAGACTTATCAATGTGGCTTAGAAGAAACTATTAAACTAAAAAGTATGTTTCTTCTTAATCTAATAAAGTAAAATATCTAATAACAAACACAAGTTTGGCTAAATCTAATCTAACGATATGTTGATTTTATAATGAGAACTTCATTTTAATTCGTTTGTTAGAATGTGCCTTATTTGTTATTTTGGGTTATTACAACTTTTTTTTTAAGCAAAGAAGACTAATGTTGGCTGGCTGCCCATGATTTTATTTACACATTTGATTTATCTTCTATTCCTCCAGGTAGTAATGCTGGAACCGGGCCCTCTCACGCCAGCGTAGAATTTGATTACTGAAATTGTGTGGCAAAACTTTTGGGACAGACAATATCACAAGGCTTTAGATGAACAAACATCGCACACATTTGTATTGTATAGCCTTGTGGAAATGTAATATAATCTATTTCACAATTATGACTAATACCAAAAGAGGTATTCATGTTTTATATAAGATTCAGAAGTAGAGAAAAGGTTTCTTGAATGAAGCTGCTACCAGGACCCCAAAGTGGGGTCCGGGGGTCCTTGAGGGAGTTCCAGGGGGTCCCTAGCTAAATGATAGTTTGGAACCAAAAGAAACCCTTGTGGTTCTGTAACTCTGAGAGTGTACGGGTCCATTTGTACACACTCTGAGTTCAATTAACATTGATTTTACAATATAAATTAGGGTCCCAGAGATAGAAATGCCATTAAAAGGGGGTCTGTAGACTACTATGCATGTCAAACTGGGGGTCCTTGAAATTAAACGGGTTGAGAATCACTGCTAGAGCTGTAAAACTGTTCTCTTATGGGGGTACCTGGCATACCTTTTCAAATGGGGGTCCGCAGGCTAATGAGTGTCAATCATTTGGGGGTCCTTGACATGAAAACGTTTGGGAACCACTGAACTAAGTAACTAGCCGTTGGGAATCCTGTCGGCTAAGTATATGTAGGGTTTAAGTCACTGGTCACCAAACGTTTTAACCCCAAGACCTTTTGCCTTTGGCCTGGGAGGGAAAGAGATTGGACTTTCAACTCGAGGCCTTTTATTTAGGTGAATTACATGCAACTAAATTGATGCAACCAAGAATGCACTGTAACTAGCATATCGTCTGTCGGGTGGAAAGCCTGGAAACCTCATGTCCTAACTAATACTTTAACCCCTTTTGGTGTTTAAAGCATTTACGTTATACTTTAGCTATTGAAAAATAGCAGATCTACAAGCTCATAGCACCGAGTGCCGCACTACGAGCTTGTAGGTCTGCTATTTTCGAAAATCGTGAAAATGTGGTGCAAATCGTTAAATATATATTCTTTCAGAGCACACGTTTAACTGAAATCTTTGCTTTTGGGGGTACCCTGGAACAACATATTTTCAGATGGGAGTCGGCGGCCAATTACATATATTTTTTGGGGGAACTTGACATGAAAATGTTTGAGAACCACTGAAAGATGGGTTTTTCAGAAAACTGTCATGATTTAGAAGGCATTTGTAGAATCATCCTCAGGTCTAAATGGGTTCCCAAACCTTTTCATGTCAAGGACGCCCAAATTGACCCCCATTTGAAAAGATATTCCAGGGACCCCCATAAGAGAAGATGGCTCTAGCAGTGATTCACAGTCTAATATCCAGTTTGACGTGGATATTAGTCTACAGACCCCCATTTAATGGCATTTCTATCTCTGGTACCCCCAATTTATATTGTAAAAATCTATGTTTCTTTAACTTTAACCAAATGGACCCTAACGGGTCCATTTAGTTACATTTGTACACTCTCAGAGTTACAGACCCATAATGGTCCATTTGGTTCCAAACTATCATTTAGCTGGGGGGCCCCCTGGAACTCCCTCAAGGACCACTGGGGGCCCCCGGGCCCCACTTTGGGAACCACTGCATTAAATAATTAAAATTCAAAAACTGTCAACTAGCTTTGCATCGTGTTTCAAGCTTGCAAATCGGCTGCTTCTGATACTTTTGTGTGACGCTGCGGCTTAGCGACGATATCAAATTGGCCATTGCTGTCTTTGCTTTAAGCTTTTTTTGTACCTCATGTTCCAACACCAAAACAATAACAGCATGTGGCCTATTTTCCATAAGGAAATTATTTTGCTCATATTAATCAAAGTCTGGAGCCGGAATCGCCCAGGGCTCTACTAGGCCCTCTCTTTTTTTATTTTCTGTTTTTTCCCACTGCCAAGGACCCCCAAATGGAAGTATTTTCTATAAAAAGCACGCTGTGAGCTTGTATCGCTATTTTTTTTTTAGCCTTTTTATCAACAATTTCAGTTTCACTTATATCCTGTACTTTGCAACCTTAACTGCCATAGCATGACACTAATTATGATGCCAGATGACCCTGCTACTACTAGTCCACTTTAATTAAATGCTGTTTATTATATTTAGATGATGATAGATTAGCCCTTTGTGTGCTCAGTTATGTTTGATGGAAGATACAGTAGTAACTGACGAGGAATCAGAAGTGTTTTGTTTATCTAAGCTTTAACTACATGCAATATAGTGCGACTTTGGACTGACTATGTGTAGTCTCAAGCATACATGTGCCTGTCTCGTGAGCTATAATGACAAAGTCCTATTCCTTCCATTTTAGACGGGTCACATACTCGCAAAAGAATAATGGACAAAGTAAGGTTCTGGCCACTACTGCTGCTCGAGAGTCCTTAGCTACCTTTCAAAGTATTTGTCACAAGTTTCACTTCTTTCTGTTTCACAATCCACTGCTAATGTGGAAGTCTACTTGATTCCTGGGGCTGACAGATTCTGTGAGTATAAAAGAGAGCATAGAGACTGCGCCCATTGTAGGCTATTCCTTGGATGTTGGTCACTGTGTACGGTATTCTAGCGAAGATGTTGCCAAGTACTCTGTGTCTTTACTCGCTGTGTATGGTCTGCGGTCGCTGTGTGAGTCACTCCTCTTGTGCTGGTGCTCTCTGTTCTGAACTCCAGTGACCCACTTGGCTCTCGTCAGAGGGCCCTGGCACTATTCCCAGTCCTCCAGGAGAGAACAGCAGCACAAGGGTCCCTGCCTGTCACCGCTGCAGCCGTCTGCCAGTGGAAAACCGCTGCTGCTTCAGACATTCCTGTCTGTGGGGCGCAGGGGTGAAAACGCAAAAACAAAGACCCCTTTTGTGGCACCGAGGTCTGTGGATGCGTTACTGTTGGTTGGAAAAACGGCTCTGAGGACTCAGAGTTTTAGGGGGTTCGGCCCGTTATGATGATGATGCGGTGCAGTGATAATTGTCACACGCGCCCCAGCCACGGGTTTCCATACACGGGTACAGGCTTTAGTTACGACATACTATTGGTCCGACTGTTCTTAGACCGACAGTCCGACACCCTAACCAAAAAACTAACCTAACTAAACCTAACCGCAAGCACGACGCATGTCGGACCAACGCTTGTCGAGAGCGACGGGTGATTTTCGCATGTGTGTCGGATCTGCGTGCGCACCCCTCCGTACACACGCACAAAAAGTACACACATACCTTCTCCTACGCCCATAAATCACACTACGCTAGCCACGAGGAAAATCACCCTCAATTGCTCTCCAATTGTCATCAAGAGGTGTGGTGCACCATGCTGCCTCAAGGCACAGTGTGTGAGTAATAGTTGAGATATGTATTCATGGTCCAATGTCCCTCCCTGAAAATTAGCCGACTGTTAAAATGACATTGTCCTCGCTGTACTTCAGGCTTTACAGTGGAGCTTCACAGCAGGTTTCAAATTAAGTCTTCCGGAACTGCCGCGTTACTATGGCAACGGTAGACTCATTCCCCCCGCTATCTGTCTGGATCCCATGGACAGGCAGCGGTTGTTGTGTAGGAGTGACACTCAAGATGGGTGTGCTTCTCATTAATGGATGGCTGACAAACCCCCCTCCACTTACAGTATGCTCTCAGGTGTCAATGATGTGACGCGGGTGGTGATGACTGCCACGAAAGCGCACTTACCCAACGATGGGATACCCGAGCACGCATTACACCACCACGTGATTTGACTTATATACCTTGATTAATACATAAATGAGTGGCCCCATTTACAAGCTGGCATTAACCAGAGAAGGACCAGATTACATTTACACCTGGTATGAAAATGCATCTTGTCAATCCCTCTAGAAAGTTGATGAACGTTGTCTTATTAAATTGTAGGACCGACTGTCCGCAATGTTATTTGCAAGTGATCAGATGCGATTCTTACATTGTCCTACATCATCGACCTACCTGGATTGGTTACTGTGCTGATATAGGCGTGACTCGTGAGACAGTAATGCTTAACATATACTCGCTTACCGAAAACAGCAAATCTATGACCTTACAGTGCATCCTGATGCGGAATGTTGTGAGCTTGTAGATCTGGCTGTTGGATAAATCAGACTTCAGTGTCCTTGTGTCCAGAATGAGACCCATCTTTAGAAATCAGATTTGAATTTCATTTCAGTTCTCAGTACTCTAATGATGTCAAATACATCTCAGTGGGGTTTGGGGTGGTTTTTGTTGTGGTGTTGAGGGGAGGATTGAGAGCATTTAATTTAATTTTTAATTTTTAATTTATTTTACAAAATAAAACATTTCCGAGAACTCGTAATCGGCTTCAGACCCAAATCTGGCTTAGATCTGCTATTTTAGACCATTTTTGAAAACCTTTTTTCTCCTACACGGGGTTCCCACGCTCATGGTATTCTTTGCTTTGCACTATAGAGCACTGTAGTCCCGCCCCCTGCGAGGGCACCAGGAAATAATTCCCCATTAATTTTCCCCATGGACGTTTCAAAAAGTATTTATTTAAAGACCTTTAAAGCCTCGGACAAAGCCAACTCGGTAGGTGACCACTCAACACGCATTTTCTTTTGGCTGGACAGATATTTACAAAGACGGAAAAAAGGGCAGGACAACACTTTTTTGTTGTTTTTTTTTCTTCTTTAAATAAATACTTTTTGAAACGCCTATGGGGAAAATGAATGGGGAATTATTTTCTGCTGCCCTCGTCGTTCTGAAAGGGGGCGGGACTGCGACGTTCTATAGCTATTAGCAGGTCATTGCACATATAATAGGAGTAAGAGACTCACTATTACGCTGAATGACTGTTCTATAGGTCTGGAAATCTAATATATCTACCAGTGAATATGAACAACTGAATTTCCTTACTCTATCATAATAGTTGTGATACTCAATCTGGAATGGTTCAGTGGACAGCATGGCTGCATTGTGACTTACAGTACATCCTTGCATGCATAACCTGTTTGTGGGTTGAAAGGGTTGACAAGTATATGGTTCATTGTGACATGACATGTCACACATGTCACATGTCTCTTTGCCTGTACTGTTTAACTGCCTTTGTCCTGCTTCCCATTCTAATCTTGAACAGGAGAAGCTCTCTCCATTATGGAGATCAGCATGTTGATAGAATGGGAAGGTTGGGACAAGTGTTGACCTATTATAGCAGGCTTGTATACACAGGTCCATCTCAATTAATTAGAATATTGTGTAAAAGTTCATTTTTTTCCCCTAATATAATTCAAAAAGTGAAACTTTCATATATTCTCAATTCATTGTGCTTGTGTATAAGTATAAGTATTTAAAACCTTATTTAGATTTAATCTTGGTGATTATAGCGTACAGCTCATGAAAATCCAAAAAATCCTATCAACAAATAAGAATATTGTACGAGACCATGCCACGCCCCATTAATGAAATCATTTGTTCAAAAGTAGCCCAGACCAGAGGGGCACGGTGGCACAGTCGGTAGTGCTGTCGCCTCACAGCTAGAAGGTCCTGGGTTTGATTCCCGCTGGGGACTCTGGGGGTGTGTTCTCTCCTCTGCGTGCGTCATCAGCGCCTATACCCGAGGCGGGGTTGGCGAAAGGGCCTTTTCTGTGTGGAGGTTGCATGTTCTCCCTGTGTCCCCCAGTAGGTACCCTCACAAAAACATGCAGTAATCCTGGTCTTTAAACTACCTCCCCCTGGGCAGCTGGGGAGCCTGATGGAGGGGAAAGGAACTGGTCGGAATAACGTGTTCCTTCCACACGCTACGTCCGGCTGGGAAAACTCCCCCCTGTCAGGTGAAAAGAAGCAGCCTGGACTCCTCATGCATAGAAGGAAGCATGAGGCCAGTCCGCAACTCCCCCTCCCACCAAGCATTGACTGCATACATTAATACGCCATAATCATCAAGATTAAAACAAAAAAGGTTTAAAATACTTCACCTTATGCACAATGAATTGAGAATATATGAAAACTTCACTTTTTTAATTATATTACGGAAGAAAAACTTTTACACAATATTCTGTGTGTTCTGTCTGTCTGTCTGGTGCAGCGGTTTACGGTTTAAAACCGAACCATTCGGTACGCCCTGCACGGTTCAATACGGTTTTACGGACCGCAATCTTTCGGTTTTGAGGAGAAAAGAAAAAAGCATCACTGCAGAGTTCCCATCCACCCGGTGTTGTTTGGCAACAGCTGATCCACAAGCATCACTACACATTGGGAGCCCGTCTATATTCGTCAGGCGACACCATTGGATTAATACGAGATCATATTAATTAGCCTACCTGACGTGCTCACAGCAGGAGCTCATTAAAAGTATTTTCCATCAGAAAAAACAACAATATTCCATGGCTGTACATACTGTAGGAAGTAGGAACTCTTCTTGTAAGCATATCCTTAAATCCTTGTTATGCAGAGATTAAATGTGGATCTTTAATTGTAAACTAAACTTGTGTTTACTTTTTCTTTGCGCACACTTCTCACTGCCCCCGTCCCCCTTCTCTTGCACTGCAGCTGCATGTGTCTGAGTGCATAGGGTGATTTCTCTCCCCATTGAGTATAACATTAGCGTGGGGAACACGCCCTAGTCACCCTGCTCTTTATTATCATTATTAATTACCGCAGTTCCTATTATCAAGCTTGGGCAACACGCCCTATTCACCCTGCTCTTTATTATCATTATTAATGACATCATTATCATATCATTTCTTGTTATTATTATTATGATTATGTATTTTCATTAGATGTTTTAATTTTATTATAATTAGTTACTCGATAAGCCCTTCTGGGGCACAGTGTGTTATGTTTTTCCTTGAAAATAAGGAAAAGGCTGGATTGTGTCTGGATAGGGGAAAAATATAATAATAATAACAAACATTTATTGCTATTTATATATATATATTGTTTTCGTTTTTTGTACCGAAACCGAGCCGAAACCGTGACCCCCATACCGAGGGTATACCGAGGGTATACAGAGGTACGAACCGAACCGTGGGCTAAGTGAACCATTGCACATTGCAAGTGTCTTAACCACTTATGCCATATTTTATACTTGAAGTTGTACTGATCGAAAATAGGTGATCTCGAGCTTATAGATGGCTGTGTTTTGCTTCTTTTTGACATGAGTAGTAGCTACAGAATCAAGATCATATCAAAAGAACATAGCACTGACTTTAGTGTAGCTTAAGAATCTGTACACTGTTGCACGGGATATTGCACCGGAATTCGCAGATGTTACAGGATATTGCATTGGTGTAGAATCGTCTAGAACAGCGTCTTTACATTGCCGCAAGGGGAGACACCCTCTCGTCTAAATACTGGAGTTAGGGGATGCTAGCTCTGGTGTGTGTGTTTGTGTGTTTGTGTGTGTGTGTGTGTGTGTGTGTGTGCGGGGGGGGGGGGGGGGGGATCAGCTGTGGAGGAATTCAGCCAAGCTATTTTTGCCCTGTACGGTGAGGTCGGTTGCTATGGCACTGCCCGCTGTTGGCACAGCCGCTGTGGCGCCTGGGTGCTTGTGTACTGTGTAGGAGGAGTGAGTGATGCTCTGCACTGCCACACGGTGACTCATATCCTCAGAGCTCCACTGCCCTACATATGAACACACACACACACACACACACACACACACACACACACACACATACATCATGCACCTTATATCAACAGTGCTCCATGTAAGTGAGAGGAAAGTGTCTGCTTTCATATACGACGAGGCAATGGATGTATTCTAGCCCTTTTAGATCTGAGTCTGATTCTAGAGACAGTTTTCTGACAGAAAAAAATAATAATAGAAAACTAAATTAAAATGTATGTTGCTATATATTATCGCTGTCAGGCAGAATCCTCTTATCCATCCATGTTGGTTTATGATAGATAAACGGTTCTAGGTTCACCAACGGTTCTAGGTTGCTAAGCGATATCAACAACCGGAAATGAACCGCCGACCGGAAGTGAACATTTCGCCTGCCATCCGCCTCAATGTTATCGGATTTAGAAAAATACATTTATCTCAGAGATTGCGTCTTTGGTTAAAAAAACAAACAAAACAAAAAATAACTAAAGATCCGATGATCACGGTTACATTTATTTTGTTTTTAATGTGTTCACTTTTTAATGTCCCCCCCCCCCCCCCCATAAATATACCCTACTGCCTACTTCATAGACTAGTGTCGCTCAGAAGTAGTGAAATGGCTTATCTACAAGCTCATGAATTGTGAGATTGCTATTTTCATTATTCCGTGTTGTTGACAATCTAATCATAAAAACGGGTTTTGGTCATGTTTGAGGCTTCTGCCCAACATAAATCATATATTGGCAACATCTAAAAGGACACAGATGCTGTCATGGATTGAAAGGTATAACGGCGTATAGGTTTTACAGATCCAAATGAGATAGACCAGTGATTCTCAATCTTGTTTGAATATGCATTAGGCCACGGACCGATGACAATTTGGTACGATTTGTTTAAATTTAACTGTAAAATCCCCCATGTTTATTTTACTCTGGGGTCCATCTGGTTCCATTTGTATACGCTCATAATTTGGTCCCCAGACCAGAAACGATTAAATTGGTTAAGTTTGACTGTTGCATCCCTAGTTGTGTGTTTATACCTGGTGGAATAGTTTAGCCTGTTGAGTGTTTGAGTTGAGACGTAACTCAGTTATTTGTAAGAAAAGACGGTGGGACTCGGGAGGTTGTGTGTGAGGGAGGGGGGCTGGGGCTCTGCCTGTGGAGCTGCGACTGTGTTGGGAACAGTGTTTGTGTGGGAGGGGGGCTGGGCGCGGAGCTGTGACTGTGTTGGGAACAGGAGGAGGAGAGGAAAGTAGGTCATTGGGTCAACGGGTCATTGAAGCACACATGACATCACAAGTTATACAACCCCGTCGTCTCACTGCGCCCCCAGTGGCCGCTGCTCGTGCTTACCGTTGCTACAATCTGTGCCTCAGCCTGTGTTTGCCTTCTGCCTCTCGCAGCAAAGGAATTTTCCTTCACGCTGGATCCCTCCCTCTCTCCCCCTGACTGTCCACTCTGTTTCTGTGAATCACGCTTGACTTTGGACTTTTATACGCTCAAGTGGTTCCTTTCCTAGTGTTTTTCTCCCCCCGTTCTCCTCATCCCTGGAAAGCACTGCAGTTTGTTTTCAGGCAGCAACAAGGTTGATACCGTAACGTTTGCTCTGTTCGGCAGCCAGCCATCAGTCAGTGAATGACTTTGATATGACATTTAGACAGTGAGCTTAACTCACACTACTGTAGGGCTCTGCATCGTAATGACGGCAGTTTGTTGACAGTAAGCTCCTTTTTAATGTCGCCCTAAACAAAGATGGGATTCGTTGTGAGCTGTGTTGGTGTCTGACAAATCACGTGCAGTGAGCGGTGAAATAAGCCTGCATAGCTGGATGTCTTATTGGCCACGATACAGCCCCCCACCTTTCAGAGAGCCAGTAAGCCTCTTTCACCTTTAGTAACACAGTGTCACTCTCCCAGCACTATACATTAATTAATCCATAATATACTTTCGACACACTACGCGATGTACAGTAATAGGAATTGATTTCCTATTTTCCTTTTTTTATTTTATTCAGGTGCTCGCTGGGCTCTGTGCTGCTCTTTTTTTGTGTAGAAATGTCTCGGTATGGAAAAAAGATTTCTGGTTTGTTGAATGGAAAACCTCAGGGTGTAGGGTTTGAAAGGGAAATGGTCTGTTCACTAAGGCTCTGCTCAATCCAGATAATACAAGGGCACTTAGGCCAGGCTTCTTGTCTGAATGTTCAAAGCAGTTACTCACCTAATTTAGTTACTTCTCTTCCGTACCAAATTACCACATACCATCCATTACCCTAATCACTCATTACTCCGGTTGTTGTGACTTCTTGGAATTGGACAAAGTGACGCTCCTCCCATGCCAACCTCTTTGGCACAACAGTATGACTTTTGAAAACCTACCACCAACCCATTGCCCTAAGCCCCGCCCACTCCCACTTAGACACTCCCACTTAGACACTTTCCAGCCGGGCGCATTCATTCCAATGTAAATATCATGGATTTTACACATTAAATACTTTTTGGAACCAGAATCTCTTCCAAATCCGTCAACAAGGCCTGCCATATGCACTGGAAAAATATGTGCGTGTAATTTCTTTTTTTAAAACAATGTTTTATCATAGGAAAACTATTGGTGGAGAGGTTTGTCTAACTAACCCATGTTATACTTAGCTGTGATTGGAGTCATAACAGTTTGGGGAGGGGCTTTGCTATAGGTCAATTGTCTCAGAGACTGAGTTTTCAAGATGAATGTTGTTCTTGTGGCTTACAGTGGTGGAAGAGTTAAGCACTCTTAACATATAAAAAAAAGAGCAGTAGCAGTACCACTAAAAATATTCTGTTACAAATACAAGTCCTGTATTCAAAGTTACTTTGTAAAAGTAGAAGTACAAACATATTGGCATAAAAATGTACTAGCAGTCATGGCCCGGCTGGCTGGCGTAGACGTCTGGGCACCTCGACTGTTGAGCCAGCCTGACGGCGTGTTGCCTGTTCGAGTCCCGATCCTGACGACCTTTGCTGTGTGTCACCCCCCATCTCTTTCTCCCCATTTCCTGTAAAGACTGTTTCACGTTTTCAAATAAAGGCCCAAAAATCGAATCAAAATCAATAAAATAGAATGAAGGTTAACGTAGGGCTTGACTGTTTGTCTCCACCAGGCCGAAGGCATGTGGGGAGAGTATGTTTTGCACTCCGTCCGTCCGCGTGTGTGTGTGTCCGTCCGTTTGTGTGTCCGTGTGTCCGTGAACAGCTAATCTCGGCCACTGTTAACCCGGTCGATGCCATATTTTGCACACACACTCCCTGGATGCCAACCATGAACCTCTGCCCCAAACTTTCCAGAACGGCCTGTTATAGCGCCACCAGGAGGCCGCTTTGTGCAAAACAAGTTTTTGCACAGTACACCTACAGATTTTGTCCAAACATCACGCAAATTGGTACACAGTCTCTCTAGAGCCATTCAACGAAACGGGTCTTTCAGATTTATCAGACTCCATCCTGATTGGTTAAGATTGGCTTCCAAAGTTCACAGGAGTGCTCAGTTTCAAACAAAATGCTGCAAATCATGAACACATCGCGTGATTTCCTTGAAATTGTGCACCCACATTCCCACTAGGCCGAGGACGAAATGCCACATGAACAATTTCAACTCAGCCTCAAGGTGGCGCTATAACTGGCCGAAAAGTGTTTTTACCTCTAACTGCACGGATCTGTGGATAACCTGGTGGAGACCTGTGCCCGGAAGGGCACTTTTTCTAGTTAATGTATGTTTTGTGTCATAATCTAATTCTATAGTACTACACTACACAACATTTTGCAAATAATTGATGTGGAGAAAAAAGTGCCTCTGAAGTTGAAATATAAAGTATACAAAAATGGACATACGCAAAAAGTAAAAGTACCTTAAAATTGCACTTAATTACAGTACTTGAGTCAATGCATTAGTTACGAGCTTAGTTTCCACCTCTTGACTAGTTGTTACTCGATATGTTTATGTTGTGAAACTGGGGTGTTGATGGTTTCTCCCACAGTAACTAGAATAGGGTGGGGGAGTAACTGAAACAGTGATAGCTTTAACAACACGAACCCTGTGTCCCTATTCTGCGAATGGCATAATAGGCAAGCATTCTGCGAAAACGGGAGGAAATCTGGTTAAAATGGCTGATCTACAAGGTCACAACGTGCTGTCACTTTGTGAGCTTGTAGATCGGCAATTTTTGGTTAGTACTATTAGATTTGACATGACATATTTTGACATGAAAAGAAAGAAGGGATCAAGTACAGACAACTGGGTGTTGACCAACAAATTACAACAAATTGTATAGGGTTGAAGTGGATATGGGTCCCATGGTCTTCAAGTTCCGAGTCTGGCCTAGAGTCATGCATAATGAACGCAATTATTTGAGATATTCGCAAATTATCATCATAATCGTTTCCATGTTGAAAAATGTTCATACATTTTCAAATGTTCCCCCCCCCCAAAAAAATAGCTCATGTATAAGTTTCCAACACGTGTTGAAAGTATATTATTTAATATGCCAGTAATGTCTTTGTATATTGGAAGTCATGATTTGTCATATCTGTGCAATTTGTGATTATGAAGCCTAAAAACCAAACAAAAATTAAAATAAGTGTGGGAAGTATATGGTTTAAGTGGTTAAAACTTGGTGACATCCTGGTAATGAACCAGCCGTTGAGGCTGCTGTGTTGCATGTTGTTTTCTCCAAGTTCTCCCCCATCTTTTCTTTCCGTCTTACTACACTGCACTATTTACTAAAGCAGAAATGCGTGAATAATACGCTTGAAATCCACATTGGGCAAGGCCTTTAATGTTTTGCCCATGTGTGTATGTGACCCAGTGCCATGAGGTCATATGTTAATGCCTAAGTCAAGGTTATGTTATCGTCAGACATGTTAACTGACTGTTCTGACATGGCCATGGGCAGCATATTGTTGCTGTTGGGCAGAAAACGTGTATGTCCATATTTCAACTTTACTTTGTCATATTAGAGCAATGGTTCTCAAACGTATTCATGTCTGAAGGACCCCCAAATTGACACTGTGCAGCCGCAGCCCCCGCATCCGCATTTGAAAAGATATGCCAGGGACCCACAAAAGAGACATTTAGTGATTCCCAACTGTTTTTAATTTCATGGATCCCCAGCATTTGATATGCATTAGACCACAGACCCCAATTTGATACCATTTTGATCTCTGGGACCCCCAATCTACACTGTAATATCATCAGTGTTAATTTAACTCTGAGAGTGTGCAAATGGGTAGCACTTGCCATAGCACTTGCCATAGCCTTCAGAACCTTGCAATGGCTAAAATACCGGTATGTAATTTATATAGCATGTTAGTAGACAGATGCCAGGTTGATTGATCTGACTAGCATCCTAATGATACTACTTTGGATCCTTTGGAAGAGACCACAGATTCTTTATTTCTATTTCCCATTTCGGACATACAAGGTTTCGACCACGACAGCAACAATAAAGTGGTCCTGTCTGTTCTGAACTTTTAAGCAGTTGTCGTGATTAAGGCTAGACAGCTAACATTTTTGTCCTTTTGTTCTCCTCTAGATTCAAGAGGAAAGTAAGACTGCAGTGTAATGACATTGTGGCTTCACATCAATTATGTGACTGGTAAGTGATATCTTTTTTGTATTATCATCCCCAGTCCGCCTACATTCAATCTAGGAAATCTGTATATGATTATCGTCCTGGCTCCACATTTGTGAGGTTACTCAAGGGTCGGGGATTGGCCCACTTAACCATGGTAGCAGTCCCACCTTTCACTGGTGTCTTTAAACATTAGTTCAGTAAAGTCAACCAGGCATGAAATTAGGACCACATGTCGCTCACATCACGGTCTTATTTTGGTATCACTGAAAACTATTGGTGAGGAAACGGTGTCAAGCTCAAATTGGTGCCTTGGTGGTTCCCAAACCTTTTAGCTCGAGACCCAAAAGAGAAATCTGATGTCTGGGACCCAAACTAGTGTAATTAGCCGGTCGATCAGATATTTCACAACTTCTTAAATGTTTTTATTACCGGTATTTATGAAAATGTATGAATTTATTTTTTTTACTTTTTGAAAATATGTTGGGGTAAATTAAATAATAATAATATTATATATATCTATATCTATATCTACCGGTGTATATAAAAATAAACCGGTGGAAAAAAAGAGTGATACTTTCTCATGACCCATAAAAATGGGTCCCGACTCCTGACCCAGTGTCTGTGTGGGAATCACTGAGCTAAATGATGAATGAATGCAAAATAAAGTCCCCCCCCTCCCCCCCTTCCGTTCATCTCAGCCTCTCACATGTAGCTGTCATGTGGCACGTCCACGTCCGAAGCAGACGGAGAAGTCAGCTCATCAAAGGCCCTCTGGTGACCCTCAGCCTTCTGTCCCGGGACCGTCTCCGCGACTCGCCACAGCGTCTCCTGTCGGACCCTGCCTTCATCCCGCACAACCTTCATCATCCTCTCAAAGGACTGGCCGCACTGGAGGTGAGGTGAGGTTATTTGGCTCCGCGTCAGCCTCGTAGATGTGTCCAAATTCACAGATACATTTGTTTTTAATATGCACATATATGAACTTGGATATGGTGTGTATATATATGCAGCATAGGCTATATTCTGCATATATTGGCATAATATGTTAATATGTTTAAATAAAACCATAGCACCTAGCCTTTTCATGTCAAGCACCACAGTTTGGGAACCACTGACTAAACGATTTGATCCTTTGGTGCTGGCGGTAAATTAGTTAATCTAGTCCCTATTTTGGACAATAATAGGTTGTCACAATAATAGGTGAACATTACATTTTGTAAAAAAAATAGCAGTTCTACAAGCTATGAGGTTGTAGAACTGCTCGCGTTGTGAGCTTGTCGATCTGCTTTGTGGTTTGGGGGGGCTAGTATAGACCCCCGGGAGAACACGGCCAAGAAGGTATAATATGGTTTAAGCGGTTAATTACAAAACCACTGTGAGCTGTGTCAGTATTTCTATTTCTTATTTTATTCTTTTATCATTCTTTCCTCAAAGGTTATTTCACAAATGTCTACCTCACGATTAAAATCCCCCTCACCACCACTGCGACCCTGAAGAACAGGATCCAAAATGACCTCTAGCATTGACCGGTGAGTCACTCAAACCTTTTTCTTTCTTTGTTTTTTTTCTGTTTGGCTTTCCCCATTCGCCACCACCTCATCGCAAATCACTCGGCTTTGCGGTTATATTCAAGCTTGTCGCCCTTAAAACTTGGGTGTCCTGGCTCTGAACGGAAGCTATTTTAAGCCATCGGTACTCAGTAGCCATAGTAACAAGAGAAGTTGTCTTGTCTTTTATCACCATTATGCTTATGTAGGCACACCTATTTAGGCAGTGTCTGACGTCTGTGGCTGGTCATTGCTGGTGATGTGTCATTTAATGGGGTGACAGTGGCTCAGTGACTCTCTATTGCTCTGTAAGGTGCTATACAAATACCGTTTTATTATTAATATTATTACTAGTCCTTACCCGTTGTGAGATATTTGCCCCCCCCCCCTTGTGGCCGTGAAGGGTACTGCGCCCGGGTGCGTTTGTAATTGACTAATACATTAATTAATAATCATTAATGTGTCAAATCGAAAAAAGGGCTTCGTTACGCCCTCCATATTCATATGGTCAATGCATGTGTGATAAGTGGGAGTGATTGGTGCAGGCAGTAAGGAGTTACGGCACTGTTTCTGACAGACAGACACACACACAGACATTCGGTTAATTATAGTATGATGATTAGGGATCAAGCACAAAGATTTTGTGAAAATTCCGCCGTTTTAGCACTTTTGGCAGTTCTGAGCTAATATGGTAGAAGGCCGTGAGGATACCTCAGGAACTGAAGCTCAGACTCATTCGTCAAAAGACATCTGACCTTTAGATTTCTCTATGAAAAAATTGTTATGATTTCTCTATCCACTTTTCTGCCTTTTTTTGGCCACGTCACAGAAATTGCATTTGATGGAGTCTGACTCTGGTTACGGGACTATAGCGTTGACAGACAACTCATCACCCTAAACAAATGACGTAATCTCAGTCTACCCACGCCATGTCAATCTAGCAAAAAGGATGATTTCTTTCCCCATGGTTTTTTTTCAGTCATCTCAGAATTTATATGGCTTTTTTCAGTCATCTCAGAATTTATATGGCCGTCTCTATAATTATATAAAGATCACAACGATCATCAAACCCTCTACACTCAAGACACGCTATATATGGCCATGAACCCTGGCCATACCTGTTTTTCATTGTGCATCGTTTGGTCAATGAATAACAGGAGAAATATATGGGAATGTCAATATATGGCCGTATTGTGGTTGCCGCAGTGCAAGTCACACTTGATGATGAACACATGGATCTAACTAACCTCATCAAACCCTGGATAGCCACACATGGTTTGACATACTAGATGTGCATATATGGAGCCGGTCAGCAACTCTACATCTGACCTCACTGACACCAGTTCAGTGAACGCCCTCAGGGCGCTGAACACCCTCAGGGCATCTTACTGGTTATTATTATCGAAAACCCAATTAAATTCCGGCTCCCCCTATGTCCAAGAGTCACTTAACCCCTAACTCTGTTTGTGTTATGCTTTTAGCATTGCTTGTGTAATTGTACTTGCTGAACTGTTTGCAAATTGTTAATTAACTAATTAATCAATGTGTGAATTTGAGTGTGAATGGGTGCATGTAAATGCATATTGTTATAGTGCTTTGGATGAAGGCGCCCCTCTATATAAAGGCACCACCATTTTAACAGGCCGGGCAGGCAGTCCAAGCAAAATTGGGGGCCAGTTTTCTCTGTCTCTAACCAGCTTGGAATACCCAACCTAATCCCCAGATTACCATGCACACCTCCATTTTGAGCATGCAGTGTTTTTGCTCTTTGCAAAACGAGTGCCCTTCTCACGTGAGTGAGGGGCCACCAGGGGGCTTGAGGCCAGGGTGGCCCCACTGTCAGCTTCCCCTGTCCTTCCTGCCGCTGGCATCAGAGCAGCACTGAAGCCTAAAGCAAGCAGCTGGCAGAGAAAAAGGACCATGACCTAATGTTCTGGGAGTTCTCTTGGCTCCGTGAAAGGGGAAGGTGTTGATTTAACGGCCTCGTCAAAAATATACTGAGACAAAGGGCAGCAATGGGCCCCCGGCTGAAATCTTAAAATGTACCCAACATTTCTTCTTCTTCCTCTTCTTTTTGTACATTTGCTTGGTAATTGGTTGTTGACACTAAACTCCTGTTAAAAATAAAAGGGAAGGCATACTTATGACTTTGTAAATGACCCTTGTTTTGAGACTAAGAGGGCAAAATTCAGCAGTACTACATGGGTGCACGCTGGGCACAATATACGCTGTAGAGTGCATTGCTGGAATTTGGCGGAAGTACCGCTCAAGGAAGTGACGTTGACGCTTTACAAATCTGTTTACATTCTCTGTGAATGAGTGTGAGTGTGTGTTCTCTGTGAATGAGTGTGAGTGTGTGTTCTCTGTGAATGAGTGTGAGTGTGTGTTCTCTGTGAATGAGTGTGACTCAGTGTGTGTTCTCTGTGAATGAGTGTGAGTGTGTGTTCTCTGTGAATGAGTGTGAGTGTGTGTTCTCTGTGAATGAGTGTGACTCAGTGTGTGTTCTCTGTGAATGAGTGTGAGTGTGTGTTCTCTGTGAATGAGTGTGTGTTCTCTGTGAATGAGTGTGACTCAGTGTGTGTTCTCTGTGAATGAGTGTGAGTGTGTGTTCTCTGTGAATGAGTGTGAGTATGTGTTCTCTGTGAATGAGTGTGACTCAGTGTGTGTTCTCTGTGAATGAGTGTGAGTGTGTGTTCTCTGTGAATGAGTGTGAGTGTGTGTTCTCTGTGAATGAGTGTGAGTGAGTGTGTGTGAAGTGTTGTGATTGGTCAAAAAACATCGTATCCAGGGGAAATACGTCTGACTGATGTTCCGGCCCGACATTACCGGCTATGCACTCTCTGTCTGCCTTATATTATGACCAGGCTTTTGTCTTCGCAGATGAGTAAGTGTGTTTTAAAATGACGAGATAAGCCTGGGATCGAGGCTAGCATGGGTGGTGTTTAAAATGACGAGATAAGCCTGGGACCGAGGCTAGCATGGGTGGTGTTTAAAATGACGAGATTCCTGATTCGTAGCCGCATTTTGTGCTCTTGTTTGTTTTCTATCCGTGTGTGCGAGCGTGAGCTTCTCTGGTCATGTGAAGGAAACTAATGCCACACCCGTGACACTGAATGCCTCGCAAACGTGATGCCGTGTAGACGCAGAGGAGGACGTCATTAATCGGCTTAGTAGGTAGACAAACACCAAGATCAGGTTCAACTGCAGTCGGTTGGCTGCAGTCCATCGTTGCTTCGGTGCTCTAAAGCCTCGGTTATTCTTAGTTGCGAGAGGGGTTCTCCACCAAAGATTACCGATCTACAAGCTCAGCTATCAGTATAATAAATCTAGTCTATTGCAAACCCATAAGGGTGGAGTCACCAGCCATGCGTGATTCTTTCAAAACGGGAAGGCTTGCAGTCCACACACACCCATTCATCCTCCTGTGGAGAGCAAATATCATTAGTGTTAATGATTAGCTTGTACTACATGTGTCTGTATGTATTGTGTATGTTTGACTGGTGTGTGTGTGTGTGCTGTTTGAACAGTGGACCTTCCATGGTTTGAGCTGTTCATAATAATGCATCATTCAGAGGGGTCTGAGTGTGTTTGTTTGTGTGTGTGTGTCATTGTTCAAAGGAGCCAGCCTCGGGGACACCAGTCCACTTTCTCTCTAGATGGAACAAAATTAGTCACGACTAGCGAGACACTGTAGTGTTTCTTACAGGTTGAGACTTTGCTTTTGGGTGTTGGGGGCACGGATCACAGCTTACATTATCTTGTGCACATAATATTGAGCATCTTTTTTTGGTGCTTGCACCATCTTAGCGCCTTGAGTTTCTGTTAACCACTCCCAGTCCAACAATGTTTTTGTAATGAACCGAACACAATAACTGCTTACGAATTCAAGCTAAGAAAGCTTAGAAATCAATATCACATTTCATAAAAACTTTGCTAGTCTATTCTAATCAGGGGGGCAGTCAGACAGATATTTTGTGAAGCCATAAGGAAATCGGGATTTCCTGAAAATTCATATAATGGCCTGTCATTGGGCTCAAAAAACCCCATAGCTCCATAGAGATCCATGTATTTGGGCCCAACTTCACCTAGACTGTATTACCTTAATAAACATGGTCATGAATACTTTCTGCTTCCAGTCACTAGTTTAAAGTCTCATTTCTAATGTCATAATATTCTTTTGGGAAAATGATGGTTCCATTTATTAAAAAAATGACCATAAAGTCGCGTATGTTCTGAGGGGCGTGGCTACCGTTACAATCTATGAACGGGATCCCCCACCCACTCGAGTCAAAATAAAAACCAACGAAGAAGAAGGGGGGAAGTCCTGCCTCGTTGTCTGGGTCAGCCAATGGCTCAGCTGTGCCCAAACGGATCTAGAAAGATGGTGACTTACAATTCAAGGACTGACGGGGCTTCATTTTACGCCCATATCGGACCCGGAGAACGCTTTGTCCATATTTATTTACAGTCTATGATTCTAATCAACAGTCTGACAATAGCCATGCCAACAGCCTTGACTCCAGTAGATCTAGCCATTGACTAAATAAAGCTCTCAGCAGTGTTATTGTGCAAACATCTTAATTTCTTATATGTGAAACTAATTGCAGACAGATGTACCACATAATCCAATAAGTGCTCACAGACTGTGCTGTTGCAGTGTCTACCAAAAGTAATTCCAGACTGTAGACGCTGTTGCGACTCGTCTGCTCTCAAAGCGCTCATCTCACCGTGATCCTAATCATAATGCTCCCCGTTTACAGTGTCAAAATAAAAACGATACTAGATAATAATGCACAGTTTGCACACCATGTTCTCCACCTTTTTTCCTCCTTCCAATTCTTTTTGGAGTCATATGGATGGAGTAGGTGATCTTCTGTAGAAGATCTATTTGTTTATATTGACAAATAGGCCAGTAGTAGGACAGTTCTTTTTTCCTCTGAAGCCAGTATTTTGTAATGGACTATTTACTGCCTACTCTTAAAGGACAACTCCAGACTAAATAACATATAGACTAATTTTCCTAATTATATTGATCCCAAATGACTTGCCATGGGGTCTATTTAGTAGAAATGCCCCTGTCGTCTAGTTTCCCCAGCAGAACTCAGCAGCCCTCATAGCATAGAGCGGAGCCCATAAGCCTATCGCTTATTTTCAGTTAAAAGTGATTTATTTTCTTCATGAATCTGCTATTAGTTGTCATTGCACACGCATCCATGCCTTGGTTGTCAAAGTCCCATAAAAGACACACTGTGATTGGCCAGTATATTCACTTTGATTGGCAGTTGTGCCGAATGCTCACCCCATGTTGTTTTATGTGACTGCGGCCCAAGAGGCCAATAGCAAGAGGTCCCAACTTTGCTTTACTTCCTGTATCTGCGTGAAGTGGGCGGACAGATTATTAGAGACGGGGAGAATGTTTGAGTCTATTCGAGAATGAACGTGAACACAGTTTATGATCCATTCCTTAACTCCATGGTCACTGAACAAAATACTGGACCTAATCATCAAAGGCACACAATATTTCCAAGATAATCATACTTCTTTTAGCGAGACAAATCAGGAGAAAATCTACTTTGTTATCGACCTTTCTTAATCCCAGCAACAAACTCGCGAGATTTGAGAGGAGTCCGGAAGAGTCTCTGTCTATGCCTTTCCATGCCTACTTAGGACATGGGTTCTCAAAGTTTTTGGCTGGGGACCCCCAGAAATGCTTTGGCCATGTCTAGCGACCCCCGCCCCGCCCCCCTCCCCACCACCAATACAAACTGACTCCACCAGGGCAGGTCAGGTTGTGGCGCTATAATAGGCCAATGTGAAATGTGTGCCATTTCTTCTTACGCCCTGGATGGTAATTGGATGATTTGAGGCATTTTGTTCCAAAAATCCACTTGTTGGGTGCGCTATAACAGGCAGATGTGAAAAGGGTGGGATATATTCCTCAGCCTAGTAGGAAAGTCTGTGAAAGATTGCACGTAATTTGCACGCTGCGTTCATGATTTGACACTTTTTGTTCAAAATGGGCCAATCCTGCCAACTTTGAAAGCCAATGTTAGCCAGTTAGGATCAAATATGAAATATTGGACAGATCCGTCTTGAGCACATAACTATAGAGATAGTGTGTTACGATTTGCGGGATATTTGGACAGAATCTGGAGGAGTAATATAAAAAAAATCTTAAAAAAGTCTGCCTACTATGGAAAATTTGGGGCAGAGGTTCAGCATTGGCATCCAGGGAGTGTGTGCAAAATTTGGCATCGACCGGGTTAACACAATGGATGCTGCCAGCATCTTTCAAAATATAAGTGATAGAGTGCCAGCAGATATGGCAGATTTTACTCTGAAAGGTCCCCCCTTCCGTTCCCCACCAAAAGCAGGAGGCATAATGTTCCATTCTTACCTCGCACTGGTCACGCTAAAGTCTCTCTAGAAGTGTTAATATTCCAAACGAGAGGCATGCTGAAGTCAGAAATGAAGACCGAACATTGCCCATCTGGTCAAAACCATGGAGAGTTTGCCCTGTTAGGGCTAATAACTTTAAAAGTCCTGCCTACCCATCCCATATGTTTTACATAAAATATCAAAACTATTAATGCCACATATTTTGGTTATCTTAGTTAATTGCCTTAGTGAATTGGCAATCCTGCAATGCTGGCAATGTAAGTACTGTAGTTTAGCCTCTTTGATTTGGAAATGTTTGACCACCTCTAGCCAAACTTTTAATGAAAGACTGACTCTTGACCCTTCCATTTGGCCTCGGGTGACCCCAATATACAAGAGGTCTCAACTGTGCTGACAAATAATAATCCCTTGAAGACAGAAGGTACATGACCCCCATCTTCTGCGACAACTGTAGGGTCGGGAATTTCACCCTTGGTCTTTCTTTATCCCACATGAATCTTGAAATATGTTTTCTCTGAATTGTTTTAGAGGTATTTCTGCTGGTAGTAATAGGAAAAGATGTAGTAATCTGATTAGGATGATCATTTTGACGGATCTTATTCTGCCGCCAAAGGGGGAGCAGGCCCCACCTACTTTGAAGATGGTGTCTCTCTATTTTGGGCATGTCCATAGGCGAACATTTTCAAAATGTTTTAAATATTTCCAAGAATAGTAGATCATACTGTCATACGAGTACAAAATAGGTAAATCATTTATGTGGGGACAGTGGTCAATATTCTTAAAAATATATGTTTCAATATTCATCTGTTTTTCACGAAGAAATTGCCAAATTATCATGAGTCTTCAGAATAATTCCTATTGGAAATTGCGTTGTGAAAATGATGCAGAGCTCTACGTAAACGCAGACTCTTGGAGGCATGCAAATATAGTGTGTGTGACATGCCAGTAGTCCAAAGTGCCTTATGTTGGCATAGTCTCAGTATAGCATGCTTAGACTTGTTTAGTGGGAGAGTGCTTGAATGGAAGGAAACGAAAGCCTGTGGGCCGCCAGAACTTGACCTGACTCCGGGTGGCTAATGAAAGCAGCAGCAGTAATGACTAACTGACTAAACATCTCTGCTGTTCCACGGCCATCGCAAGCAGCTGAACAATGCGGGGCCGACGTCACGTCACTGCTGCTTCCCTGCAGGCCACACGGATCACACACGCTGCCATATGCACTCAGGCTGGGGATGACACTGGCACGCATGGAGTGCTGGCTTATCTCTCATATCCGCTCTTGAGTAAAGCAGTATCTTACTATCTTAGTCTTTTCAGTGATATGAGATAGAAGAGTAGAGAGACTGTGCATGCGATATGAGAGAAGACAGACGGTGTGCACGGTACACAGAATCTGGAGGATACATACAATCTGAGCTACATTTTTGAGTGGTGCAACCACTCCAAGGAACAGCAATGTCTGTCCCTCCCTATGTCCATATCTCCATCCCTATGTCCGTCCCTATGTTTAGGGTACCCTGCCCACTGTACCAACTAAGACATCACATTTCCCACAGATTACACCCAAGGAAAGTTTGAAGACATGACAAAATAATGACTAAGAAAACTCCCAGATTAAGTACAACAATCTGCAAACACAAGCTATTATGAGCTGTTGTGACAGGAGAATGATGTCCAGTGGAATATAACAATCAAAAAATGGGACAGTCATAATGTGTAATCATGTTACTTATTACTTATATATATATATATATATATTTTTTTTTTAATACTGTTTTTATTAGGCATTTTTTGTATGACAACATCAGAATATTCTCGACAATGATGAGTAGTTCTGTTAAATAAAATGAAAAAAATAACAGGCAATGTAAATGTTCCACATACAATACATAATAAAAAAGACATATAAATGTGATAAACAAGAAAAACAAAAAACAGTTAAACAATGTGAACATTGTCATGGTGTTCACAGTGTGAACAGACAAACAAAACAGACAACAGGACAGACACTCTTGCTCTCAAACTTTCCCAACATGTTGTTGTAAATTAAGTGAATTACAGACATTCTTTTTTTAAATAAGAAAAAATAAAATAAAGAAAAAAACACTCTGTTCCTTTTTTTTTTTTTTTTTTTTTTTTTTTTTCTATTGTGTAGGAGGGGTTAGCGTGCAGTGAGGTGCACCTATTGAAATATTCAATGAAGGGTTGCCATGTCTGGTAGAATCTATCTTCACTCCCTCTCAATTCAAACTTAATCTTTTCCAATTGTAAGTAGTACATAACATCTCTCATAAGTGAAGTGTGAGTCGGAACCTGTGCTTTTTTCCAATTCAACAGTATCAGTCTGCGAGCCAGTAGAGTCACATATTTTACCATGTTATATTGGAAAGATAGTTTGACCCTGGGCCCCCTGACTCCCATAACTGCTGTCAGTGGATCCGGGTCAAAAGGTCTTCCAACAATGTCTGACAGTGATTTAAATATACTTTGCCAATATGATGTTAGTTTAGTGCAATGCCAGAACATATGAGCTAGAGTGGCCGGCGACTGGCCACATCTGTCGCAGGCTGGATTCACATTTGGATACATTCTGTTGAGTTTTTCCTTTGACAAATGTAACCTGTGTAATATTTTAAACTGTATAAGACCGTGCCTGGCACATACTGAAGAACTTTTGAGATGTAGACCATTGCTCGTCAGTGATAGGTATTCCTAAGTCGTTTTCCCAAGCAGTTTTTAAATACTCCAAGGAGGCATTATTATCTAAACATGAGAGAGAATTATAAATAATAGAAACACCTCCTTTGAGCAATGGGTCAGGTAGAAATATAGATTCCATTGATGAGTTGGGAGGTATGTTTGGATACTTATTTTAGTTAGCGTGCGTGCGTGCGTGTGTTTGTTTTACATTGTAAAGCGATTGCGTGCGTGCGTGTGTGTGTTTGTTTTACATTGTAAAGCGATTTGATGGGTCGGACAGACTAGGAAGGTGCTATGTAAATGCAGTTTGCATTTGTACTGATCAAACTTAAACCTCAACAATGTGCAATGTGAGAAACTCTTGGTGTAGGCGACGTACATAGATGCTGACACTTATCAAGATCTACAGATACTGTAGATAAAATCACACCACATGAACTCCTAACAGGCCTATATTTGTCTCCACAGCCTTATTCCTGCTTTTCCATAACCTTATTCTTGGGGTATTTAGTATTTAGCCTGCAGCGTAGCTCCAGTCCTGAATTAAAGTGTTAGAGCCCCGGTCACGGTGCTGCTGGGAGAATCCAGTCCAACCTGTGTTGTGTTTGCTCTGCAGGGATGACAGCAGTATCTTTGATGGGTTAATGGAAGAAGATGAAAAGGACAAAGCAAAGCGGTGAGTTGCTAGCAAAGATGTTTATCCAGCTGCACTGTAGCCTGGATTAAACCAGCAAGCCGCAATCTGTGACTTTCACAGATTTTACACCATGTAGCCTAATAATTTTCTCGCCTCCTTATAATTAATAATCAAACTATTGCAGTGGTTTTCAATCTCCATCTGAAAATTATTTGTGCCGGGTGCTCCCAGAAGAGAAGATTTGTGTTGAAAATGTTTGCGTGTGTGTGTGCGTGCCACTGTGTGGGCAGGGTTATTTATTTATTTTTAGACTAGACCTGTGCCCGTTGGGCACCGGCCTACTTGGGAACGATGCAAGTTGGCAACAACGAAAATGGGGAATGTAATGGCCCACCCTATTATGCAATACCCATTATCATAGCACCCGTTTTAACAGTCTGTCAGTCTGTGTCCCTTTTGTGTTCATTGTGGAGATCTCTGTATCTGTCTGTGTGCCTGTATCCCTTTTATGCTCACATGGAGATATCTATATGTCCTTGTCGTGAATATATGGAGATCCCTGATGTTATCAGTATATGGGCATGTGTGTGTGGGCCTGCCCATAGATGATATGAGCATCGGCAGTTGTGGAAAGTCCTTGTGCATTGGTAAACGTCTGTTTGTGGAGAATGTCTGAAGAGTGCTGACTAACTAATCAAATGGCAGGTGTGGAGAATTTGCCAAATCAAGCTAACCACTGGTTTACACCCTTGTTGTCGCCCTGACAGTGTGTCCCGTAACAAGTCTGAGAAGAAACGCAGAGATCAGTTCAATGTCCTCATCAAAGAGCTGGGGACCATGTTGCCGGGCAACACCCGGAAGATGGACAAGTCCACTATCTTGCAGAACAGCATTGACTTCCTACGCAAACATAAAGGTAAAGACATTATAGCTGTAATCCCAGGGGTTGTGGACCCATTTTTGAGGGGCGCTAGGCCCTCCTATCTCCAGTTTTGAGTGTTTGTGCAAACACAAACATTGAATGCCATTGACAGACAATGAATGGCCAGTTTTGAGTGTTTGTGCAAACACAAACATTGAAGGCAACCCAAACATTGAAGGCAAAAGTGAGGACGCAAATTGTGATTGGCCGGACTGAGATGATGATAAGAGCGCCCCTCACTTCATACGGGTGTGATTTTTATAAATATCACTTTGTTTTCTAAAGTTTGCTACAACGACCTTTAATGCGTGTCACTCCCCATCTCTTTCCCCCCCATTTCCTGTCAACTTACTGTACACTATCCAAAAAAGCCCCAAAAATATCTAATAATAATTTAAAAATGCTGAATTTCAGAAAAAAATACATGCATTAAAAGAAATCTGACCAGTCTGAAGCAAGTGGTGCAACAGCACCCCCTATTGATACTCTAAACAGACAGTCACAGGGACAAAGCTGTTCCTTGGAGAGGTTGCACCACTCAAAAACGTTTAAGAAATAGTGACTTGTGTTGTGAGCTCTGCTATTTTCACTTTTAAATGGGGCGTAACTTCGTAAGTATAAAATGTATATTTTGGGTCCTGATATACTTGCAAAAAAATGACTTTCACCCACTTTTTTACTTTAAAAATAAAGCTGATTCTGAAACCTCAAATCGCCATATTAAAACTTATTTTTAAAACTCATACTACAGCGTCACACACAAGTGCCACGTTTTTGAGCTTGTAGATCTGCTACTTTTGAATTTGAATCCTGAAAAGTAACAGTGTTGCACATCCAGTGTGAGGTTTCCACCTGAACAGAGACAAAGCACCCAGACCTGAGCCGTTTTGTCCCTTCTCTCCATCAGAAAGTTCCGCCCAGACAGAGTCGAGCGAGATCCGACAAGACTGGAAGCCATCATTTCTTAGTAATGAAGAGTTCACTCAGCTGATGTTAGAGGTAGGCCTGAGACACAAATATTACATAATCTCCTGATCGCAGGTAGTTGTTGAAATATTTTTTTTGTCTAATCGTCTGAATCGTTTTCCATTCATGTGAATAAATGAATCTGTTGGATTTTTTTTTAAACATAAAATAATGGAAGTAGCAGATCTACAAGTTCACAACGTGTGGCATTGCGACTGTGAACTTGTAGATCGGCTATTTACACTTAAAAAAAAAACATTTTGGCCCCACCTTATTTATTTTGATTAGTGGTATCGGTCATTGTCAGTATTTTCTTTTTTTCAGTGTTTTTCAATGCCAAAAACACAATTAAATCGCAATTATTTGTGTGACAATTAATCATCAACTGAAATGTCATCATGGTGAAAATCCTATAACACGAATCAGGGCAGAGCGTTAACCCATGACGTAAATCACCGTCAAGTTCAAGTGCACGGTCATGTGCCCGAGTTATTAGTGCTATGAAAATTAGTGCTATGAAAACTGATCCATCGTCAGCAAGCCTAGAGGCGCTTGCTGACGATGGGCACATTTTATTAATGGATTAAATAGGCCCGGGTGTTTAACTGTTTGTTTTGTTTGTACCAGGCATTAGATGGTTTCTTTCTGATTAATAACAGTATGTTTTGTTTGTACCAGGCATTAAATGGTTTCTTTCTGATTAATAACAGTATGTTTTGTTTGTACCAGGCATTAGATGGTTTCTTTCTGATTAATAACAGTATGTTTTGTTTGTACCAGGCATTAGATGGTTTCTTTTTGATTAATAACAGTATGTTTTGTTTGTACCAGGCATTAGATGGTTTCTTTCTGATTAATAACAGTATGTTTTGTTTGTACCAGGCATTAGATGGTTTCTTTCTGAATAATAACAGTATGTTCTGTTTGTACCAGGCATTAGATGGTTTCTTTCTGGCAATCATGACCGATGGGAATATCATCTACGTCTCAGAGAGCGTTACGTCTCTGCTAGAACATTTACCTGTGAGTGGTACAGCCCTTCTCTGAACCTCAAATACTAGAACATTTACCTGTGAGTGGTACAGCCCTTCTCTGAACCTCAAATACTGACTGGAGCTGTCAAATGAATGAGATTGTATTGAACGATTGGACCCAACATACTGGTGTTTGATGTTGATGTTGCAGTGTTTTATGGAGGTACAAACAGCACCAGTGGTGGGTTGACTCACCCTGCAGGGTTTGATGTGTGTAATTGTGCGTTTCAGTCTGACCTGGTGGATCAGAACCTGCTGAACTTTCTGCCCATTGGGGAGCATTCAGATGTCTACAAGGCCCTGTCCTCTCACATAATGGACGTAGAGACTGTGACACCTGAATATCTGAAAAGTAAGTAACCACACACACATCTCCACTGGGGCTTCATTTCGGCCCGTCATTTCGACGGGATGCATTTGCGTTATACACGTTTGATGTAAGCTTTCATAGATGCGATAAATTGTACTTTTTATATATAAAACAGGGATTTATGTGTTCTTTCCAGCAAAGAATCAGTTAGAATTCTGTTGCCACATGCTCCGAGGGACGATAGACTCCAAAGAGCCCCCTGTGTACGAATATGTGAAGTTCATTGGGAACTTCAAGTCCCTGGACAATGGTGAGTTGAAATAAGCAAGCATCTGACACTATTAGTTTAGTTTTTCCTTTTCTGTAAATCTATTTAAAAAAAATACACTTTTAGAATTTATTTTCCAAGAATAAGAACATTTTCAAGAGAAATAAACTGGAAAAGCTCATAAAAGAAATGTGTATTTTGGATCTTGAACTGGAAAAGCTTCATAAAGACTATTTGTTTTCTGCCACCCCTCCTGTAGTGCCTAACTGTACCCGAAACGGTTTTGAAGGAGTGATCCAACGATCGCTTCACCCGGCCTTTGAGGACAGAGTCTGTTTTATAGCCACCGTGAGGCTAGCCAAACCACAGTTTATCAAGGTAACTCAGATTAAACACATAAACCCTAGCATCCCTTCTGGGCATGTAGTAATTGGTAAATGTTCCGATCTACAAGCTTGCATTGCAATGGGAGGCATTGTGAGGTTGTGGATTGTCTAGTTTCGCCAAACAGTTTTGGTGCAGAGGGAAATACGTTTGTTAACACATTTACCATTATGATAATGGATATAAAACAAAACAATGCTAGATGATTTCATATATGTTTTTATTTAAATTTTTAGACTCCTACTGTAATTTATTTGCTATACTGCAGTTCTCAAACTGAGATCTGGGGACCCCCAGGGGTCCTTGAGAAGTTAGTCTGTGGTCTTGCATATAAAACTTTAAAAGGTTAAGAATCACTGATACTGTATCCCCGTCCTTTACTGTCCCATCCTCCCCATCTTCCACAGGAGATGTGCACTGTAGAAGAACCCAATGAGGAATTCACCTCCAGACATAGTTTAGAATGGAAGTTTCTCTTCTTGGACCACAGGTATTCATTATTTTTCCAGTGTCTTCCGGAAACTAAATGTTTTAGGCCCCTTCACTGCGCAACTAGCCTGCCTTTTTTTTAAACCCATAGACCAGGGGTTCTCAAATCTCAACCTGTGGGTCGCGACCCCTCGGGGGTCCCGAAATGTTTTTGGGAGGTCCCCAAATTATATAAAAAAATAATAATCAGACCTGTCTGTACTGTACTGTACTGTACTGTACTGTACTGTACTGTACTGTACTGTACTGTACTGTACTGTACTGTACTGTACTGTACTGTACTGTACTGTACTGTACTGTACAAGCCCTCCCTGGCCTGTGTGTGTCTGTGTGTTAGGCTGTGCAACAGTGACACTTGGTGGTGAACAAACGCTATAATGCTATTTCCATGCTCGGACACAGTACAGACCCAGCCACACACATATTTTCGTGCTCAGACACAGGGACAGACCCAGCCACATACATAGCTCTATTATTAAGGTTATTGTAGCAGTCAATTTCTATTGGTGGTGGGGCGGGGGGCGGGGGTCGCGAGACATGGCCAAAGCATTTTCGGGGGTCCCCAGCCAAAAACGTGGAGACCCCCTGCCATAGACTACCTACATTTATGCTTGAAGCTGAGAGTGCCAGGACCTGCGCCATGGCACTAAGCACTCGAAATTGTGATCAGAATCAATTGCTGGCATTATGAAGTGACCATAAACCTAATAACTCAACGAAGTAGTTCTAGTGTTATGTTGCCCCTTAATGATGGTGAGCATTGCTCACAGAATGCTTCTATTGATAGCATCTTGTTGTGTTCAGCTCCGTGGTCTCTGTTTAGTCGATCTCTGTTTGCTTCCCTGGGGAAAACTGCTGTCGCTGCCTCGGGGAGGCAATTCTAGAGCACTGAGTTTTTCTTTTCCCTCTACTGTGGAAACTCCATTATAATTAGATTCTTAAATGATTGCATGTGACATGGATTGACACGGTGGATTAATCTGTGCCCTTTTAAACAACGCTCTGGAGAAGAAGTTTCCACCAACTCGTTCCAATGACGTTTTATTTTCTCCAATCATTTGTTTATGTCTACTAGAGCCCCGCCCATCATAGGCTACTTGCCATTTGAGGTGCTGGGCACATCCGGGTACGACTACTACCATGTCGACGACCTGGAGACACTGGCCAAATGCCATGAACACTGTGAGTGACTTTATCTTACTTACTATTTTATATTATTAATCAAATTGTGACAGTATATACAGCAAATATACGAAAAAGAAACAAAAAAGCCAGCTACCTCACTGCATCAGGTTTGGACCTGTGCTACAGTAAATTAGCTTTGGATATTACAGCAAGCTGGTCGGCATCAAGAGGTGCTGGTGAAGGGATTGACTTAACTGATTTAATGTAATCCGAATCCTAATGAAATCAATCAATCAACTGAGGATTACAGCTGGTGTGGCTTGTCCTGTGCGCTCATCTCCCCCTCGCTGTGTCCCATAGTGATGCAGTACGGCAAGGGGAAGTCCTGCTACTACAGATTCCTCACCAAAGGGCAGCAGTGGATCTGGCTCCAGACGCACTATTACATCACCTACCACCAGTGGAACTCCAGACCGGAGTTCATTGTCTGCACGCACACCGTCGTCAGGTACTGAACTGCCTTCAGTATTCTCTGCTGATTCCAGCACATATTGCGCTGCTCGGTCAATGTACCTTTCACGTCAACCATGTTGATGCTGACGGAACAGTTATTTATTATTCTCTGCCTATGGGGAGGCAACTTGAACAATGCAGAGTCTGCAGAAGCAGCCTTCACACCACTCGTGCCAATCTCTCAAGAACAGATTCTGAGCGGCGCACAAATAGTAGAGGGTGCTGTTTTTCCTTTTTTTGCCGGTGGGTTCCCAGATGTGGCGCAGGCGCCTTGCTCTGGCGCCAACATGTTTACGTTGCGTCTTTAATGCCATGTTCAATGTTGAGTCTACCTGGTTAAATGTCTTCACCGAATTCTCCATCAATTACTACCACGGCGCTTGGTCAAAACGACTCGTCAGGTTGAGAATGTGTTGCTGATTATCGTTTGTAGTTAGAAATGGCAGAAACCCATATGGGTCACATGAGAAAACCTAACCAAAGGTTGCATCTTTTTTTCCTGTCTTTGCTGTGCAGTTATTCCGAGGTGAGGACCGAGCAACGCAGGGAGCTTGGGATCGAAGAGTCGCTGCCAGAAATGACGGTGGACAAGGTGAGATGTTTGCCAAATGTGGACAAAATGATGCAGTAGCGCAGCGGTTAAGCCATAAGACGAGCACTAGTGGTTTCCCTGTATTGACTGCTGCTTCTCTCTCTCCCTTGACAGCAGTCGCAGGACTCTGAATCAGAGTCCCAGCTCAACAACTCCAGCCTGAAGGAGGCACTGGAGCGTTTTGACCACAGCCCTACGCCGTCAGAGTCCTCCCGAAGCTCCCACACCGCCAAGTCCACCCACACCGCCTTGTCCGATCCAGCCTGTGAGAGACCACCACAAACACAGCTCCACATAAGCTTTAACCCCCTCCCAGCACTTAACCACTTAGTTCCCTAGCATACCTATTCTGGGGCAAACATTCTATGAAAGTATCTTACAAAATTGGACCCCGGTCAACTAAGTATATAGGATTTAAGTTAAGTTGCTATTTATAATTATCAGACACTAGATGTTGCATTCCACTCCTCATCGCAACTTAGGATGTTGTATGTTGGTGGACTGCTCCAAGCTAAATCTGGCATGTTTACATGAGATCATGTTCAGTTGATTGTAAACACATAAAGAAAGGCAGAACTCTGCTGGGGGGAAAAGTAGACTTAGATAGCATTTGATACAGACTTATAGCATGTTATGTAGACAGCGCTATAATCGCATTGTATGTAGTCATAGCACGTCATAGTAAATATGTATAGCATAGTATAGTATATATGTATAGTTTCATTATATAGATATTCCACTGTTACGTTCTTAGCTTACGCATGTTTCATGATAAATGCTTTTTATGTGACGTATTCCCATGCTTTTTTGTTCTTGCTTAATGTAAATCGCTCTGGATTAAGATCGTCTGCTAAATGCCTAAATTGTAAAAGTACCTTCCCCAACAAAAACAATAGCAACTAATCACAGTTTGTTTCTGGCTCCCGTGCAGCGCCGCAGACTAAACTCCAGGGTGACAGGAGCACACTGGGGCGGCAGTCTGTCTCTGCCATAGAGATGACGTCACAGAGAAGGTCGTCCATCAGTAGTCAGGTCAGTCGGGATAGACTGGTTTAAGCCTGTCTTTAATGTCTGTCTTAATTGTGCAGCAGGCTCTGAAGTGTGTGTTTGCGGAGAATAGACCGAGTCATCATTGACCTGGCTGCATTGTTTGGTTTTCCATATTTTTACTCCTCAGCATTCTATGAGCTCTCAGACTACAGGGAAGACCATGGTGTCACAGCAACAGCAACAGCAGCAACAACAGCAGCAACAACAGCAACAGCAGGCACAGCAACAGCAGGCACAGCAACAACAGGCACAGCAACAACAGGCACAGCAACAGCAGGCACAGCAACAGCAGGCACAGCAACAGCAGGCACAGCAACAGCAGCAACAACAGCAGCAGCAACAACAGCAGCAGCAACAACAGCAGCAGCAGCAACAACAGCAGCAGCAGCAACAACAGCAGCAACAGCAGCAGCAGCAACAGCAGCAGCAGCAGCAGCAACAGCAGCAGCAACAACAGCCACAGCAACAGCCGCAACAACAGCAGCAACATCAACAGCCACAGCAACAGCCGCAACAACAGCAGCAACATCAACAGCCACAGCAACAGCAGCAACATCAACAGCCGCAACATCAACAGCCGCAACAACAGCAGCAACATCAACAGCCACAGCAACAGCCGCAACAACAGCAGCAACATCAACAGCCGCAACAACAGCAGCAACATCAACAGCCGCAACAACAGCAGCATCAACAACAGCAGCATCAACAACAGCAGCAGCGACCACAACAGAACCAGCCCAGTGGCCAGGTAAGACATTGAGCTCCTTCACTCCAGACTTTACATTGTAGAAGCTGTAGACTAGAGAAAGCTAATCTAAGGTCACATTCCCACCTAATACTTCGGTAGACTTGATGCGTAGAAATTGGGATTCTTGCATATTTAATTTGGTGCGGTTTGCCTTCACACTGTCATCCGCAGCAATTGGAAACGCAGCAGGGGGGACCTTTATCAATGTGTTCCATTCATAAACTAGCCTACACAGTGAAATCTATGGTGATAAATTTATTCTCATAAACGTGCATGTGTCGTGCCGTCTGGGACTTTCGATCAGGGCTTCAGTCTCCTCATTCGACCACGTCTATCCACGGTAACGGGACATCTTTGCGCTGCGTAAAATATGCCTTCTCCGTCTCCAACTGTGTTCAGCTCCTCACCCGCCACATTGTTTGCTTAATTTCCTTTATTTACTGCGGATTGCATTCACACCTGCACCGAATCGTAATCAAGTGCGATTGGAAGCGAAGCGAAACCCTCGTTTTTGCTCGGAGTAAAATGCGGTTCTTTGATACGCATTAGGATTCGAATGAGCCTTCACACCTGCCAAACGAAGTGCACTTTCTGAAAATGCGCAGCAGAATTCGTTTTAAAGGTGTGAATGTGACCTAAGACACTGTTTGAACTGCATATTGCAGGCCTCACTAAATACAGGGCTGTGCAATCTATTGAATTATCTGATCAACTATATAGAAAGAAATCTGTTTTGAGGTAATGAAAGAATTATTTTACTTGCATTGCCTCAAAAGTGAAAAGTTGAGTTCACTGTTTTGAGGCTGGTTTGGTGAAAGAATTATTTTACTTGCATTGCCTCTAGACCAGTGTCTCAACCGGTGTGCCGTGATTTTATTTTTTTTGCTTGTTGCTTGAGCAAGACATCATGACATGTATCCAATATGTCTAGTTGTTGGGTCACGTAGTGCATTCTTCTTGGTGTTGGACAAATTATTTCAAAGAAAATGTCTGCTACAGACAGCACAGTCTGTTGGGAGTGAGAAACATAAAGCCAAATCAGACAATCAAAGCCAAAGCTTGTTAACCCTAGCAGCCTAGCTACATGTAGGTTATAAACAATTTGACCTTGTGATGTGACCTTGGCCATGTGTCTGAAAAAAGAAATCTAAATCACAGGACCCACAACTGTGAGTTATTGTCACTCTAGTCTAGCTCCACTGGACGAGGGAGGTGGAAGGAGATTGTTGGAACGGGCCAATGCAGAGACGTGTCACATACTCTCATGTCTTGGTCCGTTTTGCTGATTGTGTCTCTGTCCCCCCTTCCACCACCACCAGCAGCAGCAGCAGCCCATGGCAACGTTTTCCCATCAGCTGGATGTCATGCAGCACCTGAAGGATCAGCTGGAGCAGAGGACCAGGCTGATCGAGGCCAACATCCAGCGGCAGCAGGATGAGCTCCGACTGATCCAGCAGGAGCTGTCCAAGGTGCAGGGACAGGGCCTACAGGTAGGTGGAGCTGTCCAGGGTGCAGGGACAGGGTCTACAGGTAGGTGGAGCTGTCCAGGGTGCAGGGACAGGGTCTACAGGTAGGTGGAGCTGTCCAAGGTGCAGGGACAGGGTCTACAGGTAGGTGGAGCTGTCCAAGGTGCAGGGACAGGGTCTACAGGTAGGTGGAGCTGTCCAGGGTGCATTCCCCACACATGGGCAGACTCTACAGATCTCGCTTATAGCGCCACCTAGGGTCCAACCGGCCCTGTTTGCGCGCTTCTATCTGTTACTTCACTGACACAGCGCAGTTCAACTTCAGCCAGTCAATAGTAGGACACCACTGAGAGCCACACACAGCTGCAGTTAGGTTCTTAATAAAGGGCATGCAATGCAAACTAATGGTGCGGTATGCAAAGGGAAAGAATTACTTACAATAACCATCCTACAGTTTGAATTATGTACACACGCAGACATAGAGAAAACAATATGATATGGGGAAAACAATTGAAATTTTTTTATTTTATTTTTTTTGTGACTTCTAATTTGAATCGACTTGTGTTAATGAAATCGATGCATCGATTCTTTTAATGAATGCCCTACTACACACTCACAACATGTTGCATCGCGGCGTGTGAGCTTGTAGATCGGCTAGTTCCACTATGTTAGGAACATTTTGAAAGTTGAAGTGGTAGTATCTGATGGTTTCATCAATATTTAACCAAGTATTAAGAAGGGCTTGTGACTAAATAATAACTCCACTGGATCCACTGACACAGGTTTTATTTCCCATTTCCTGATAAGTTCTGGTGTTCTACATAAAAGCAAGTGGACCGTGCCTTACATGCTAAAGAGCATTAAACACTTAAAGGAGCAAGTCACCAATTATCAACCTTATCTTCATATAATTGGTCCTCACTTATGGCACCATTTCTATCTAGCTACTCTGTGTTTCAATTCAGAAACCTGCCTACTACTGATATTACACTTACTGCAGGGTATTTACAGAATTTATCCTGAATGATATGATGAATATTGTTACAATGAATTATGCAATAGGCTCCTGTTAACACTACAGTCATTGTGCACGCTTTGTGCACTTTTTTTACACTCTGAATCCCTCCCCTGGCAGATTAATTAAATGTTATCCTATCCCATCATTGTGTGTGTGTGTGTGTGTGTGTGTGTGTGTGTGTGTGTGTGTGTGTGTGTGTGCAACAAACAAAATACAACCAAGTTATATTGTTATATTAACATATGGTACTCTAATATACAGAATTGCAAAAACTTGTATAGTGATGCTTTAGAACGGTTAAATATTGTTTTCATCTATTGAAGTTTACCGGTAATTGTATCTATAAAAAAGTTATTTTGGTTTATGTGTGTGTGTGTGTGTATATAAAAATAAAACGTATTTCTTTTAATTATATTGTGACAAAATATCCAGTAAAACATCGGTGGTCTAGGACCAAAAGACACTGCACAACCCTCCTCACCGCCTGTGCACTGTGCTTGTGTTGTTGTTGTGGTCAGATGTTCCTGCAGCCTGGATCTGGAGGGCTGGCTCTGGGCTCGCTGCAGATGGCTCAGGGGAGCGCCGTGGTGCAGCAGCAGCAGCAGCAGGGGGCCACGCTCACCCTGCAGGGCCAGGTGGTCTCTGCTGGAGCTCTGCAAAGCAGCTTACAGCAACAACACGCTGTCCAACAGCAACAGGCCCAGACCCAGCAGCAGGCCCTGTCACAGGTCAGAACAACACCATCGCACTGCAGCACTGCAACACTGCAACGCTTTTTAGTGTGTCTGTGTGTGTGTATATATACGCACACACACATACATACATATATACATACATATACATGCATACACACACACACACACACACACACACAGCCTATATATATACAGTATATATATAATTTCTTTTCTCTTTTCAGGATACCAATTGTATCTTTTGTTTAATGACTGGGTGTTTGAAATGTGTTACTATGTTTGTTTTTGTTTAGTTTTTTACCTGTAAAGCAGTCATTGTCTGTGAAAGGTGCTGTGTAATAGTTTTTTACTTACTATAACATGTAACAGGGAGACCCTGGCCTGTTACTGAAAGAACACACTATAGCAATGATTACTATCGGAACATACAGCTTTAACCACACACACACACACACACACACACACACACACTGCAGTAGAGCTTGCCTAGTTGACGAGGGTTGCCCGAGGCTCTAAACGTGATCTGCTCGTTCTACACCAAATCTCTTGGCATTGTGAGATCAGCTATTTTCGCAGAATGTTTGCCCCAGAATAGGGACGAAGTGGTTAATCTCATCCTCTGATGCGTGCGACATTGACTTTGTTTCCTGGTTGTGTGTTATGTTTTCTCAGCGGTCGCCTCTCACACTGCAGCCTCAACAGAACGTGTTGCCCGCCTCTCTCTACAACACCATGATGATCTCCCAGCAGAGTCCAGCTAACGTGGTCCAGATTGCCAGCAGTCTGGCCCAGAACAACAGCCCCAACACTCCCACCGTGGCTACATTTGCCCAGGACCGCTCTGGTCAAATCAGGTATGCTACAGCACTGGCACTCAGGGCAGCCCGCAGTTTATTTTTAGGTCTTGGGTTTTGTTTAAGATCTGAGGCCGAATCTACAAATGTATGCCTTCTAAATCAGCAGTTCTCAAACTATTTCGTAATTCAAAATTATACAACACTGGCTGTCATCAGTCTCCCCAAAAATACACACAACCCAGAATGAAGTTTCCCCCCTCTATCCCAACTGGAGAACCAGACATTTCATACAGACATTTCTCATGCTCGGACATTTCTCGGACAAAGTCTGTAAAGAAAAGTCTGCTTATGGCCGAGAGGAATCCACACCTGACCACGCTGTGCCCATTCCTGTCTCTCCCTGCCCGGCCCAGGTTCTCTGCCGCTCCCCAGCTGCTCACCAAGGTGGTGCAGGTCCAAGGTGGTGCAGGTCCCATGGCGTGCGGGGCGGTCATGGTCCCCTCCGGCATGTTCACCATGAACCAATTGGGCCAGGTGATGACGGCCTTCGCTCCACAGCAGGGCCAGCCCCAGACCATCAGCATCTCCCAGCAGCCCCAGCAGCAGCAGACGCAGGACCAGACAGGGCAGACGCAGGTCACAGCGCTGCAGCCGGGACAGGCCCAAACGCAGGCCCAGTTCCTTCAGGTCAGTGCTTCTCAAACCTTTTCATGCCCAGCACTCCAAAATATGATTTAAGTATTTAGCCACGGACCCCCAAATGATGTTGTGCCATTTATATAGCGCTTTTATCCAAAGCGCTTTACATAGATTGTGCATTACATTCATACATTCACACATACTGTGCACTGTGACACTATTCTGGGGGAGCCCGGGATCGTACTGGGTACCTCGCGGTTGCCATCCGGCTGCTGTACCAGCCAGAAACGATACACTAACGCTGCAGCAGGTATAATAGAAGCAGAATTAGGGGCACGGTGGCACAGTCGGTAGTGTTGTCGCCTCACAGCTAGAGCGTGTTCTCTCCTCTGCGTCATCAATGCCCATACCCGAGGCAGGGTTGGCGAAAGGGCCTTTCTGTGTGGAGTTTGCATGTTCTCCCCGTGTCCCCTAGGGTAGGTACTCTCACAAAAAACATACAGTAATCCTGGTCTCTAAACTACCTCCCCATGGCCAGCCTGATGGGGGGGGGGGGGGAGGGACTGGTCGGAATAACGTGTTCTTTCCACGCGCTATGTCCGGCTGAGAAATCTCCCCCCTGTCAGGTGAAAAGAAGTAGCTTGGACTCCGAATGCATAGAAGGAAGCATGATGTCAGTCTGCTGCCCTCCCCAGGTTGGCAGAGGAAGTGTAGCGCCCAGGATTACATTAGATAATTTTTCACTGGGTAAAATTAGCAGCAAGACAATCAATTCAATCAAGTGACAGCAGCATCGGAATGCAACCATAGGCAGGCACGCACACACACGCGCGCACACACACACACACACACACACACACACACACACACACACACACACACACACACACACACAGGTAAAGCAGGGGTAGGCAACTTTAGGCACCACTGTGACTGTGCCAACATCGGCACAAAGGAGGGTTATCACTCATCACTGGCACACTGGCATAAGTGTGAGAGAGAGGAGTGTTGGTTTAAAATTGATTTAAAAAAAATAGTCAAATATAGTCAAATAACTTAAATCGAACATTAAATGAACATTATAACAATGTGAAAGAAAATATTTAAAAAGAAGGAAAAAAAAATATATTCGTGGACAATCCAATTAAAAATATGTTGGGATTTTTTATGTGGTGTCATTAAAATGAATGCTGACATGTCACACTGACCATCTAGAAAACAAAAACATGGCACAAAAGGTGGTAAAGACTGTGGTAAAGACTTAAACTCATATTATTATTACAGTTAAGGTATTGTACTATAGTATGAAGTTCATAATTCATTATGAATGAATGCTCCAGGCTCCTCGGCTGCTCCATGGAAACCAGTCCACACAGCTGATCCTGCAGGCTGCCTTCCCACAGCTACAGCAGGGCGCGTTCAATGTCACGTCGCAACAGCAGCTGCAACAGCAACAACAGCAGCTTCAGCAGCAGCAGCAGCAGCTGCAACAGCATCTACAGCAGCAACAACAGCAACTACAGCAGCAGCAGCAGCAACATCAGCAACTGCAGCAGCAGGCCTCTCACAGGCCGGACGAGCGTTCAGTCACGCAGCCACAGTAAAATCTGCCATCGAGCCAAACCCAGGCGCCGGGCACTTTGTTGTTTGTTTGTTTTTTACGCTGGAGGCGACTCATTCGGAGATGTGCTGAAAGCACAGTACTGAGACCCGCGTCTGGAGAAACGCTGGGCGTCTGCCCTGCTCCCGCCTAGCTCGATCTTTTGCACTTAACTTCATGTGAGTACAGTGTGTCTTCAACGTGTCTCGGAGTGGCTCTGGCTCGCCACCCTGGCTCCAGAACCTGCTGGACCAAAGGCGGCGCCTACTCTCTCCGAGATGGCGGGGGCGGGTTTGTGGCACGATCAACTTTGCCAGGCTGAGCTCATTGCCCTCCCCCCCACCCGCCCGATGGCCCTTGACAGTTTGTGTGTGTGGCGTGGACGCTCTGGTCAAGCCTCAACAGGAATAATTTATGCAGAGCTGTCCAGCAAACACACCGGAGTCCCTTCGAACCAGCAGATGGCATGCTTTCTGGGGTTTTTATGTTATAATATCTCCCACTGTTTTTTATTTTGTTTTCCCCTTATGTTTTTCATGTCAAAGTAATTATGGGTCAGAAAATATTTTTAAGATGGTCTTGTAGATTGAACTTTTAACTGTACAGAACATTTACGTGTAAGATAATGTGTAAATATATGGAGAAAAAGAAAGAGAAACTAATATTTTATATGATGCATGAACAGAAAATAAGTGTAGTCTGTTATTTGTAGCTTTGAAAATGCTTTTATTTTTTTTGAGTACTCAGAGGAAAAAAAGAAAGAAGCTAACATGCTTCATTGCTGATGTTCTCTGACGGACTTCCTTTTTCTCTGAGGGGATGTGTTCTGCCTGATTTATACTTGGTTGCGCATCGCGTTGTGCACCAAAAAATTGCCGATCTACAAGCTCACAACGTGTCGCACCGTGACGCCATGTGAGCTTGAAGATGCAATTTGTTGATGCCGACACCGGAACGCAACTAAGTGAATCAGGCTTTAAATGTTTGCATAGCAGACGATGCCAATGCTGCTGGTTGTGTCACAGTTTGTTTAAGCCTCACAAACATCCATGTACCCAAACCCCCCAACACACACACACACACACACACACACACACACACTAGAAGCACTTTGAGACGCTTTTGGAATCTCGCTAAGCTTTACGCCGCAAAACAGGCAGAGGAGTTTAACTCGCCGTACAAGTCGGTAATTGAATCTGTCACTGATTCAGTTAATGAAGTGAATCCAGTCTGCCGGGGTAGGTGTGTATCCCGCAAAAACATTGCCAATTTAAACTTAGCTTTTTTTATAATGCCTAGTTGTTCCTCGTAATATTGAATTAACTAATAGCTTTTTAATTATTCAATTCTTCTCTTTGATTTTCTTACTCATATAATGCATGAACATCAGCACAGTACCTTTTACAGGAGCTTTGTTTTGAAATGTCCCCCATAGAGGTTATACCTCAGTACAAAGATAGTAAGATGCTTTACTACAATATGGTATGGCAATAGCAGTCATATTATCAGCACTTTTTCCCTCCCTCCCCCCTATCACAGGATAGGTTAGGCTGCATTCATTTTAATTTAATTTCAAAATTTGGACTTTTCGGTATAGAGTACTTGCTTACAAAATTGTAACTTTTCAAAAGTACAAAGTACATGTTCTTTGTAATATCAATGCATTGGTGTTTTGACATTTTAAACAACACAAAACAATATTGAATATAGCAGATCTACAAGCTCACAACGCCTCCGATCACGTTTCGTTGTGAGCTTGAAAGTCTAGTTTTTGTATTTTTTTAGTAGGTTTTAAGTGTTTAATTTATAATGTACTTTTTCCCTTCCTAGAAATGTAATGGCAGTCAAAAGTACAATATTTGTCTTTTGAAATGTAGTGGAGTGAAAGTATCCAAAAATAATACTCAAGTGAAGTACAGAAAATGTACTTAAGTACACTACTCGAGTAAATGCAATTCTATACTGTCCACCACTGTGGGTGTCTCACCATCCTACAGTAAGCATATACCACCCATTGCTCTGATGGCAAATGGCTAAAAGCAGATTGCCCTTCCCAAGTTCCCATGAGGTGGCTGTGATCTCCTACCTATCCGGTTTATATTTATTCACTTAACAATTTGCTGCAGGGACAGACTTCTCAGTTTACTCAATTTACAAGCGGGACAACAGAAGTCATACCCGTTTCTCTTAACCAAGTAACATAAAGCCATTGAAGACATTCTAAATGTAACCCCCTCAATTGTTGAGTCCTTCTTTGGCATAATAGAACCCCTAGGGTATCTTACACGCACGTACATACGCAGGGGGGTGCGTGCACGCGCACACACACACACACACACACACACACACACACACACACACACTTGTAGTACTATACTTGTGAGGACATCCACCTTTTAGAACGGCAATTTCATGAATGTCATTTTTAAAAGATTGTATAAATCAGGCTTAACCTGAAAAATGTCCCAATTTTAAGCCTAACTTTTGCTAACAAATGCATTTCTCTTATTAGTACCCATACACACGCGCGCGCACACACACGTCGCCTCTTACCAGCTCATATTATCTATCTGGGCCTGAGTCCCAGATAGATAAGGGAAGAAATGTTCTCCCATGTTTTCAACAACTATAGCCGCATCTGGCTCTGCATAGAATACTCACAAGCCCAGGGGGATGGTAACTTTGCGTTTCTGTATGGGTTTTGATTAGGTGTTTGGCCTGTATTAAAGTTTGCCTTGGTGGTGGTGGATGGAATGGTGTTCTGAGATGTCATGGAGTTTTCCATGGGAGTTTAGTGCAGCTGTCGTGTGCATTATGTGTACTCCCCCTTTTCAATTCTCTAAGGGCTACCACTTGGTTGGCAAGTACTGTAGATTGCCTCATAACGCAGCTAAGTGTTTCTGGGGGAACAAGACGCTTGTGTTTCTTTTCTTAATTTACGTGGAACATTGTTCTCTGTGGAATGGCACTTTAGATATTGGAGAATGTTCAATTTAGTGCAAAGGTCACGGTTTACAGTTTAAGCCAGATTTCAGCGCCGCTGCTTGTGCGCCAGAAATAGGCGATCGATAAGCTCACAACGCATCACATTCACGACACTGTCATACACAACTTCTCATTCTCAACAGATTAATTTGGATGTTTTTGACAATCATTTCAGAGCGTGTCTGGTTTTGTATTTGAATTATAATAGCACCCGGCCCGCTCAAATTGTTATTGGTCTCTTTTTGTGATGGAAATGGTTTGCATGTTGCTTTGTGTTTGAAGTTTTGTGGTGGGAAGTCATTGGTTGTGCTGTGTAGTACTGTTAAAGTCTGTTGTAACTTCTCTTTGGAGCTGCTTTCAGCCCGTCATCGGCCAACAGGGCTTTAGCTGATCAGTGTCAAAATGTTGCATTGTGTCGTAGCAAAGCCACCTACTTCATTTATTGTTCACGTTTCAACTAGGACCCCCCCAATAGCAACTCTTTTGAGAGTACGCTGGGTCCATTTGGTTCCATTTGTACACTCAGAGTTACAGGCCTGTAAGGATAAATTTGAAACCCCCTCAAGTAACCCTGAGGGGACCACATTTTGAGAACCACTGAACGAAGTATCATAATAACCAATGTCACAAACAAATGGTGCCTATTGCTTGGCTGTTGGCTGGCTGCATATTGTTAGATCTTACAATATGGACCTGTTAGTCAGAAAATAGCCATTCATTTCATAGCCATTCATTTCAAATGCACTGTGGTGCTATAATGCATATCAGTACTAACTTGTGTCACAGCACCTCTTTTTGTATCTATTAGTTACAGAAATATAACCTTGAGTGATCGTAGATGATCACTATTCTGAACGGCGTAGACCTACTCTGGACTGGGCTAGGTAGTGCAATACCTGAATGAATGTAAATTAAATATCATTATAGTACTTATTATAGAGATGTACAGCAACGGAGGCGTTTTCACAATGTATTATGTATTAAATATATAACCATAAAGCATAGACCTAGCTTATTTTTCTATGGCCAAAATAGACCTCAGCTATAGATAAAACTATGACGTCAAACACTGTAATTGCGCTGCAGTTTATGCCGTGCAAACACACAAAGACCATGATGTTCCAATAATGTTGTGTTTTCCAGTGAAGGATTTTAAACGAACTGTGACACACACATGATGACTGTTGAATTGATTTGCCCCAAAAAATACAAGAGTTGGGTTTCTTCTCACCTTCCTGGTTATTGCAAAATACACACTCATTTCAAACTGGTCTCTAAATATTTTTAAAAGATTTATATTTTTAAACTGATAAATTATAATTCTTCACTCAATTTAAATTATTTTTATTTGTGGAGGAATATTGATTGACGGAAATACTTTTGTCCAAAAAGACCACACAATGTTCATTTTATTGTTTACCCAGTAGGGAAGAAGAGAAAAAAAAGTCTTAAAATGAAACTGTCAATCTTGGATTTAAAAATATATATATTGGGATTTAAAAAAAAAGACTAATGATTATTTATACACTGTTATATGGCAGTGTTCCTCGCTGAAATTAGCAAATCTACCTGCTCACAACGTGCTGCATCATGATGCGTTGTGAGCTTGTAGATCTGCTGTTTTCGGTGAGGCAGACCGCCATACGACATAAATACGTATACATCAGGTTTTGAAGATGAGGGAAAATGTTTTGTATCCAAAGAGGTCCAAAAGTTGATGGCACTTGTTTTGGAACGCCCTACAGTATGTTTGTGTGTGAGGAGACTTATGTTCAATGTTCTTGTAGTTCTGATGTACTACACGCTAGAAACTGAATGTCTATCGGTGTTCTCTCGTCTTTCCATCATTTAACCTTTTTGTGTGGCGTTCTCGTTTGGCTCATGAAATCGACCAGCACAGTGCACGGTGCAAATAAGGCTGTAACACTAATCGGACAAACGATTAATCAAAACGTAATCGGTAGTTCAATTTAGTAATGGCTTAATAATCAATATTTTTGGTATGTTCATAGGTGAAATCTGTTATTTTCGATTAATCAAAACGGTAATTGATAGAAAATGATAGTTTGCAGCCCTACCTGAAAGTTAAGACTAGCAAATGTTGGCACAGGCGGGCTGTGATTTCACCGGTCCTCTGCTGCCACCTGCTGTTCACCTGTAGGATACACTGACTGTCACAAGAATCACACCAAGAACAAACATTCCATTTGTAGCCATGTCATATACACCCTCTGGTGTGGAATAGATCATCACATGATCTAATTAAACCATGCAGTGTCCCCCACTCAATTGTTGCACTGTGCTGCTTATTTCAAGAGCCAGACCACCATTAAAACATAATTGAACCTTTTAAAGCAAATGTATTGGACATTTGCTCCCCTTACTCAAATTTGAAAATAATACTCAAGTATGAAATCATAATCTCTGTTCTGTTTGTTTTGGCAGCCACAATGAAGACTTTACTTTAGGAGTGACTTATGCTTAATTTATGCTCCGTTGTATGACTGTCATCATAGTGTGTTTAACGACATTTAATGCATTCAGATGGGCTTTTCCGTTTGGATGTATGGGCTGTCAAGGCCACGAGGACGGTATTTTCCGCGAATTCCGTCGTTCTTCTGGGTTCTTGGAAGACACTGCGTTTAGTTTTACTGAGGTTAAGGTTTGGGTATAGTTTTACTGAGGTTAAGGTTAGGCTGTCAATCACAGCTCACTCTGTACTCAACCCGAGGAAGGAACCATGCTCGCGTCAAGGCCAGAAAGTAGCTTTTTGCTGTTCCTGCATAACTTCTGGGTATGATGTGCATACCCTCTAGAGAAAAAGACACACCTACAAGCTCACAATGCTCACAATGTTTTGTGCAGTCTGGTATTTTCTGTGCACTACACTGTTTTAACAACTACGTATGATTGGGGTTTAGGCCTTAAACATTGATGGTGTAAAGTAACCGTGTTAAACAATAATGTCTTGCAATGCAGTTGACACAAGACAGGTGTTTATTGAGCAATAGTGTCAGGCATTGGATCAATCAACTGTACAGCCGTGTCAAACAGAATTCAGACATGTTTCACAGCTGGGCACAACCCGTCAAATATTGACAGTGTAGTATCACCCTGCACATTTAAAAATATCCCCCACTCATACCTTGTCTACAGTACTTTTACAAACAAAGGAAAAACAAATTAAACTCATCTCCTTGCTCCAAAGTTGTAAATAAATACAAATCACTTTTAGAGAAAGGTGAGACTAGGCAGTCTCATCGGGAACTCATTTTTAAAAGGCCATCCTTGTGTTGGCAGTGAAGTAAGATTATTAATATAAAATAAACCAAATACATTTTTCACTGCTTCACATAAAAAAAGAAACACTTAAGAATTTGTGGAAGGTCTGCTAGGCCAGACTATGAACACCACTGAAGCACCGTTTGGGTACACGGCTGGCATTTATGGTAATTCATCTAATAAATACAAAGGGTGGAAAAGTAGGACCACTTATTGGACTTTTTTTTTTAAAGCCACAGTGGCAAGAAGTGCCATACCCTTTACCAAAAATGAACGTTAATTCAATGGTGGTCAGTGAGAGAATGGGTAGTAATGCATAACTAAGCTTTGACCGTTTACAATGTTTGGAAGAGATAGTCGTTAATAGTTCAACACTATCTTCCTTCTGTGATCTTTAGCAGCCTCCAATCAGCCTACGGCCCTAGTCACCTGACCGCTCTTGGACTTGGGCTGAAGAGGCAAATGAACGTAGTCAGCTTGTATAAGATAATAAACAAGGCTTTGGAAAACAAACTAAACTGACCCAATAAACAATATTGTTTCTAGTGTGAGGGAGGCATGTCCAAAAAAGTTGAAGGGCCACAGACACTAGTCATACAGTCGGTCACACATACATGAGAGTGCAGCTCTCATCCACACCACACACAGAGTCAAGAGTACAGTCTCTTTACAGGAACAGAGTTGAGCTTTACAATTATGTACAAAGTGAGCCTGAGTCTTTTTTTTGCTTGATCAAAATCCAGCATCTGGCTTGATGAAAAGGGCAGAGAAGGCGAAGGCCAGGAATACGATCCCTCCAATGATTGTAACTGAGGAGACAGAGACACAAATCATTTCCAGAAGAACTAGCATTGTAACTGAATGAACCACTTCCAAACTTTTTAGCTGTGTAACAAGCCAGAATCACCGCTATCTTACCAGTCCTGACGGAGATCTTCTGGGCAATCATTCTTCCTCCAACCACAGCCAGTCCTGTGCACAAACAGTGTCCAAGTGTACCACCCACTGCCACTCCAAAAGGATCCTGGGAAAATGGTATTTATCTGGTCAGACAAAGTTTCCCCTTTCAACTTGGCATCCCTGTTTTGGGCAGGTGGGAAAAACCTTGTAGATCTTTCTTGTACACTTTATGGGGCTTAGCTGTGAGATTAAAATGACATGGAGCCCTACAGAGATCGACTGACCTCTCTGGCGCCCAGGATGATGGTGGTGAGCTGCGACCGGTCGCCCCACTCTGCCAGGAAGGTGAGGGTGAACGCCTGGAGGAAGATGGGTGAGATGAAGCTGTGCCATTTCCGCTGAGGCAGGGTGGTCCCCGTGCCGGCTTCCACGTCCGATGTCCCGTTGGCCAGCTTATTCCGCTGGTACTGTGGCAGTCAAAAAGATGAGACAAGGCCATTTCTACCAAACCAGAGTGTGACACTTATGATGCCCAGGACGTGTCCACACGTCTTCATAATTACACCCGTAAGAGGCCCAGGACATGTGGACACATCTTTAGGTCCTTTTTAATGACATAACATGATTGCTAAAATCAGCGGTTGTTGCTACGCAACGCCTTGCTCGTCCGTTCTGGAGCTGTTTTGTTTTGCACGCAGCCATTCACTTCCTGGTTTATGGGCCGACAATCTTCCTTATTTACTCTGAATCTACAACGCTGTCCATGGTTTTGATCAGAACGCTGATGTTCTGTTCTGGTCTGGACACTGTCATCATGCATCTTGTTTAGAATATTAACGCTTCTAAAGAGAGATCAGACCTACAGTGGAGGAAATAATTATTTAACCCCCTGCTGATTTTGTAAATTTGCCCTAATACAAAGAAATGAGCGGCCTATAATTTTTATGGTACTTTTATGTTACAAGATAGAGACAGAATATCAACAAAAAAGTCCAGAAAAAAACATTATATAAAGGTTATAAATTAAATTCCATTTGAGCAGGTGAAATAAGTATTTGATCCCCAAGCAGATCATGACTTAATACTTGGTGAGAAACCCTTGTTGGCAAGCACAGAAGTCAGACGTTTCTTGTAGTTGGTCACCAGGTTTGCACACACCTCAGGAGGAATTTTGGTCCACCCCTTTTTACAGATCCTCTCCAAATCCTGAAGGTTTCGAGGCTGTCGCTTGGCAACTCGAAGCTTCAGCTCCCTCTACAGATTTTCTATGGGATTAAGGTCTGGAGACTGGCTAGGCCACTCCATGACCTTAATGTGCTTCTTCTTGAGCCACTCCTTTGTTGCCTTGGCCGTATGTTTTGGGTCGTTGTCATGCTGGAAGACCCATCCACGACCCATCTTCAGTGCTCTGGTTGAGGGAAGGAGGTTCTTGTCCAAAATCTTACCGTACATGGCCCCGTCCATCAACCCCACAACGCGGTGAAGTTGTCCTGTACCCTTAGCAGAGAAACACCCCCAAAGCATACTATTCCCACCTCCATGCTTGACGGTGGGGATGGTGTTCTGGGGTTTGTATTCAGCATTCCTCTCCCTCCAAACACGACGAGTCGAGTTGATGCCAAAGAGTTCAATTTTGGTCTCATCTGACCACATCACCTTCTCCCAAGCCTTCTCAGAATCATTTAGGTGTTCATTGGCAAACTTCAGACGGGCCTGTACATGTGTCTTGAGCAGGGGGACCTTGCGGGCACTTCAGGATTTCAATCCATTACGGCGTAATGTGTTTCCAATGGTTTTCATCCCCACCGTCAAGCATGGAGGTGGGAATATTATGCTTTGGGGGTGTTTCTCTGCTAAGGGTACAGGACAACTTCACCGCGTTGTGGGGTTGATGGACGGGGCCATGTACGGTAAGATTTTGGACAAGAACCTCCTTCCCTCAACCAGAGCACTGAAGATGGGTCGTGGATGGGTCTTCCAGCATGACAACGACCCAAAACATACGGCCAAGGCAACAAAGGAGTGGCTCAAGAAGAAGCACATTAAGGTCATGGAGTAGCCTAGCCAGTCTCCAGACCTTAATCCCGTAGAAAATCTGTGGACGGAGCTGAAGCTTCGAGTTGCCAAGCGACAGCCTCGAAACCTTCAGGATTTGGAGAGGATCTGTAAAAAGGAGTGGACCAAAATTCCTCCTGAGGTGTGTGCAAACCTGGTGACCAACTACAAGAAACGTCTGAATTCTGTGCTTGCCAACAAGGGTTTCTCACCAAGTATTAAGTCATGATGTGCTTGGGGATCAAATACTTATTTCACCTGCTCAAATGGAATTTAATTTATAACCTTTATATAATGTTTTTTTCTGGACTTTTTTGTTGATATTCTGTCTATCTGTTAACATAAAAGTACCATAAAAATTATAGGCCGCTCAATTCTTTGTATTAGGGCAAATTTACAAAATCAGCAGGGGGTCAAATAATTATTTCCTCCACTGTATTAGCGCAATGAGATTTCACCTTCGGTTTTGGGGGGAAATGGAAGGTGGGGCTTTTCATCTGCTTGGCACTCTAGCACCTTTATTCAGAAAAATTGCCCGGCATAAAGTATTAAGAAGCTCTCTGTGCTTATTGTTACTGTCAGGGAAAAAGCTCTCTGTGCTTATTGTTACTGTCAGGGAAAAAACGCTTGTGTGTCTTGCAAAAGAAGCCGATCTAGAAGCTCACATCACGCATTGTGAGCTTGTTATTTTTGCTCATTTAAAAATAGTTATGTATGTGGGCTATATAAACATTTAACCCGTAGTATTTACAAGAGCTTGTGACTAAATAACTACATTGGATCCAATGGAACACAGGTAGGTTATTTTTTCCCCGCTTCCTGAAAGTCTGTAGGTTGCTCTCTGCAAATTTGTCCACAAGGGGTGCTTAATAAATACTCTGGCGCCTGGCATTGTTGGTATGGCATACTTTTAAAGTGAGAGTGCAATGACTTTTTGGGGCATTTTATTTAGTAGTTTCAGACTGAAACGGAAGCCTCAGTTTCTGAACCAATCAGAGAGTTGCATCCCTTCAGGCTATGGGACGTTAGATACATCGGAGTCTAGTCTTTGTTTACAAGTCTGACTGACATTATGGTGGATATCAGCATGTGTTCTATGTGGCTTATTTCTAAGCTATGTTTTCAGATCAATATTTTAGTGTGCTGATTAAGTTTAAAATGAGTAATATACTGTCTGGTCTGGAGTAGTTCTGCAATCAAAACCAGCTGTGTTTGGAGGAACGCACAGCGATGGGAATAAAACAGGTGAATGAAATAAACATTCTTTCAGGCCTCTACACATGTACTGTAGCACGTTTTCGTTCAAAGGAAGTCATTAAAATGTCTATGTATGTGTACAGCATACCTCCTCATCTTTCTTCTTGATCTCCGCCTGCACCTCCTCCAGCTCCTCCTGCCCCTCATCCGGGCTCATCTTCAGGCCCTCCCTCAGCATCCGCACGCCAAAGATGGCAAACAGAGCTGTGGACACGTAGTACGTGTATATTCTGGGGATGATGGTGGTGGCATAGCCAAACAGCACTGAGAGGGGGAATCGAACAAAACACGTAAAATATTACAGGTAAGATACAGAGGTAGTCATATTAACCACATACTGTAGACCCTAGCATCCCTACTCAAGGCGAACATTATTCATCTACAAGCTCAGTGAGTCGCAACGTTTGTAGTGACGTTAAGCCACATGAACCCTTGTATCTCTATTCAGGACATGAAATAGAACACTGGAAATAACCAATATACAAGCTCACAACGCCACGTGTTGTGAGCTTGTAGATCAGCTATTTTCGACAAAGATTTGGCCCCAGGAGACCCCAGTCAACAAAGTATGAGTCGTTAATGATCTACCATCTCACAAAGCATTGAGAGTTTGTTGATAGGATAGTTTAACCAAAGAGATTTGATGTAGAGTGAAAATAAAAGAGCCCTGGGAGATCCTGGTCAACAAATAAAGTGACTAGAATATTTGGGTTCAGCACAGAACTACTAATTACTACTACTACTAAGTTGTACCGACCTGAAAGGCAGGTCATGAGGCCCAGTGCCAGCATGGCTCCTAGCAGCACAGTGAGCCGGTTGTACCGCATGGCCATGATGGCAGCGATGAAGAACGTCTTATCTCCCAGCTCCGAGACGATGATGACAGAGATGGCCGCCACAAAGGCGTGTATGAAGCCCATGTTCGCTTTGCCGGGGTCATCTTCACTAACCACCGGCCCTATGGGATGGGGACTCGGCACCTTCTGAAAAGAAAAAAACTGTCCATTAAAACCAATGGTTCTCACTCTCGGGTGGCACACCACCACCACAGACCACCACCACGAAGGTTGTAGGTTAGAATCCACCGTGGTGCATCCGGCCTTGTCAGGCGTCTAATACGAACATAATTGTGATTGGGGGAGGGAAGCCAGGTGGGGAATCAATTGGAATAAAGACTAAGTGGGGTGAAAAAAATCACACCCATGTGAAGTGAGGGGCGCTAATATATTAAAGTCTAACTCATGTTGATTAGGTGATGTAATGGTGATGTAAAACAAACATTGAACTAAAGACACATTAAACCTTTCATTGTCAATGGCGTTTTTAAAACAAACATTGAACTAAAGACAAACACCCCTGAAAAATGTAAATTATATATTTTTTTAAATCAATCGAAGTGGTGCCTTTTATCATGACCATAGCCACATAACGTCACAGGGGCCTAAAACGTTTACACAGAATAAAGTTGGGCAATTACTAGACATACCATTGACCAATTTTGCCATTGACTTGAATGCGGCTGCCACACAACATCACGGGGGAGGGGGGCCTACACACAAAGCCACATGTTGCAGTTTACGGCACCGCTCAAAAACAATGTTTCTCAACCTTTTTTCAAGCCGCAACAACAAAAAATCCTATTTGTAGTATCATGTGAACTGGGATCCCCACCCCGACAAGCACTTGGAATTGTAGGAGCTAATGCAGTAGGCCGTCTGTTACTGTTAGTTGGTTAAATATTGTGAAAATAGCAGATCTACAAGCTCACGTGGTCACAACTTTTGCCTCTTCATTATTTGGCCAATGTTTGACCATCTTTTATAGTTTGTTGATTACTTTTGATGCAGTAATGGTCTTTCAGCTTTCATTAGGTGTGAAATAGGGCTCAAAATTGTCACTTTAACTACTGTCAGTGTCAGGGCGGGGGTGTGTCTTCGGTTATAAGCAGAGTAATCAGTTCCGCCCCCTTTCAGAACGTGGCCCAGGAAAATAATTCCCCATAGGCTTTTCAAAAAGTAAAGACGTTTACGCCGCGGGACAAACTGACAAAGCCAAAGTTGTGACAAATCATGACAAACAATGTTTTGGGCCGATCAAATAATTAGAAGAAAATAAAGGCAGGGTACTTTGTTTTTCTTCAAAATAACCAGGATACTAGCCGGTAAACAAATATGCCATCTGAATCACATCAGCAGGTGACATCACCACAAATGTCACCCAGACCAGGCTGCGTCCTTTTGAGTTTTGACATCGACTCAGATGTTAGATTCAACTAAATAGTACATCAGAGCCACGTTGTACTGTCTGACCTGCCCTAGCATCTGCAGGACAGCACTGCAGGGCAGGCAAGCACATACGACATTGTCGCTTGCCGACAAAGAACTATTCTGTTGCGAGCTTGTTGTAGATCAGCTATTTCTGGACAAGCTATTTGGTGTAGAGTGGAGGGGGAAAGAGTGCATCAAGTACAGTTGCAAATTGCAACTCTGTCTGTTTTATACAGGTTATCATGTAAATCGTGGCTCGTACCTCCTGTTGGGGCTGCTCTGGGAGCGCTTTGCCGTGTTCCTCCGGGATGGCAGAGACCACTCCGGCTGACAGCAGCACCACGGCGGCCAGCAGCGGCACCAGGACGCCGATCACACTTCTCCCATCAGCCCGTCCAGCTCCTCTGCCAGCCACCATGAGAGCAGGCATCTCCAACAACAAAGCTACGCGGATCGACGCAAACCCCCCGCTTCTCACTAATTAAAGCGAATTAAAGAGTGTGCTGTGTTAATTATCAGCTGTGGCTGTGAGTCATTTGACATCGCTTGCCAACTTCATATTAATGAGGTAGATTTGTTATTTATTGTATTGGTTTACTTTAGAAGCTATTCGGCGATGTTTCTTCCCCCATCGAGCGGAACTAAAAGATCAGAACTGCTGGTTGAAAGGCAGAGGAAAGCCGCCGCGTTGATTGGAGCGTCGGAAGGATGACGTGGACGTTGCATTTTTACGCACGTGCTGTGCGTAGCGTTGATTGGATAAGCGCGCTGTCAGTCGTGTGACGGTGGAAAATGGGGTTCAAGCTTTTGAGAGACTTCAAAAATAAAGGAAACTGAAGTCAAGGCAGCAAATATTGTCAAGCAAATAAGACTTTCGATGGCTGAGCTCTTCAGAATAAAAGTACCCGCTAAAGTAAACAAAAACGATTAATTTATACATTATACATACATACAGTATTTAAACGAAAATATACAACACAAATTGAAATTATTAATCACACACGCATACACAGGAAAATATGGTAAGAAATACACATTCATATGTTTATTTACACACATTTACATTTTGGAGTCTGGCACAACCAGGCTTTTTCTCTCTTGACAGCTCTTAGCAAATGGATGAGGACAGTAATAGTGTTCTGCCAACAAATTAAAATCCATATTGGTCCAGCAACCTTTCTGCCATTTGGTTCACAATGTTCACAAGGATGGAGTTACAATTTACAATACAAAAGGTATAAATGCACTGCGCTGTCTTGGGTAGGATTCAAACTTGCTTGTGTAAAACTCATGACAGAGCTGTGCAGCCAGGGCCTGGTTGAAGACCACATAGAGGACAACCAGCCACCAGGTGAGAGACAGGCCTCCAGAGACCAGGCTCAGTGAAACGTAGACTAGCAGCTCTGCAAAGTAGTGGGGGCACGACACAAACTCGAAACCGCCTCCACTTGGCATCCTGTGAGCCAGTGTTTCCACTTTTCCTGTTAAGAAAGAGCCACTGTTTAATAACATCTCTGTTTGCAATGTCAGAATTAAAAAGAAAAAAAGTTTTGTCCTCGTTTAGTTTCTCTATGTTCATGCAATAAACGAAATACAAATAAATAAAACAGAAATCCAAGTCAAAGATGAAAAACATGAATAGGAAGTCTGATGACGTCATTAAACAGGCTTTGGTTGAAAGGCGTGGTGGAGAATTTGCAGAATCATGTGGATATCAGCAGAGTTCATTTTGCTTCCCTAACCGTTTCGAGAAACTCTGCTGAATCTGACACTAAAATAATTACACTTCCAGATATAAATAGAACACAGGATATATGGGAGGTCAACCACTTAAAGGACCACTTCACCACTTTTCAACCTACTGTATCTTCATATAATAGGTCCTCACTAATAATCATGATAAAATGTTTTTCTACTCAGTCTGTGTCTCATAGGAGGGCTGTGTGCCCGTCCATCAGTGACACCATCGTTAGGCAGATTCTTTTAACACAATCAGCGCTGTGATTTCTTTCTCGATAGCAGCTCGGGGTGCCACGCAGATATGGCAGCTTTTACTCTGAAAGCCCCCCCCCGGTCGACGCCAAATTGTGACCACACAATCCCTGGATGCCAACCATGAACCTCTGCCCCAAATGTTCCAGAACGGCCTGTTAAAGCGCCACCAGGAGGCCGACTTTTGTAAAACAAATTGTTAGATATTACTCCTCCAGATTCTGTCCAAAAATCCTGCAATCCCGCAAGTATCTCTATAGTCATGTGTTCAAGATGGATCTGTCCGATATTTCATATTCCATCCTATTGGCTTTCAAAGTTTGCAAGATTGTGTGTGCATCCGCCCGTCCGTCTGTTACCGGCTAATCTCCGGCACCGTTAACCCAGCCAAATCTTGCGATACCTCCGGAACAGAAACGATACCTTATTATAACAAAAACTGTGATATGTCTTCTTTTATATGCCTGAACCGATTATATGACAAAGGTCTCAATGGTTCATAAATAATGTTTGTTATGAGCTGGTCAAGCTTGCTCCATTCACTGCTTGTATTCATGTAACTTCCGGTGCGAGATTTGGCTCCCATAAAAGTGTCATGGCGCAGCACAGTCACGTGACCATGACACTTCCTTCTCTAAGCTTCCTTGCTGTAAACCAAGGACTGTATAAAGAGGACAAGAAGCGAAGACCGTAAGGGCGCCGCCATGTTACTCACATGGTGCTCCATGGAAGGAAAGAAACATTCGCAATGGGCTTTATGCAGCCAACACTTCCGCGTCCAGCTTCCTTGGTCTGCAACTGCGCATGTTTCTTTCCTTCCATGGAGCACCATGTGAGCAACATGGCGGCGCCCTTACGGTCTTCGCTTCTTGTCCTCTTTATACAGTCCTTGCTGTAAACAGGGAAGTGAACGGAAGCGCGCATGTGTGAACAGCAAGGAGTATGGTGCAGAAGGATCCCTTCAGGCGATGGGACGGTAGCTAGGGACGGTAGCTACTGTATGCTATAGCAGGACGCATGTAGTGTGTTTGTTTACAAGTCAGATAGTTGGCCAGCTGTACCAGTTTACTGTTATGTGGCTTATTTCTACCCTATAATGTTTTCAGATACATATTTTAGCGTGATGATTAAGTTGAAACCGAGTAATACACTGTCTGGATGGTATCTTGAATGGGAATAAAAACGGAGGATTTCTGTAATCAGTAGCAGCTGTGTTGGACATTGTAGGACGGACGCGCAGATATGGGGATTCAAACGGATGAGCTTCATTTTTATTGGCTTTTATCGATGTGGGCCTCGACACGTCATCACGCAGTACGTTTTCGTTTTCAGGAAGTAATTAAAATGAGATTTTATGGACTTTTGATATAAAAATAGAAAATACACAAAAATGAAAATGTACCCATTTTTTTGTCATCCATTGTTAGGTATGCTCATATGACCATGGATGTGGTCTAAAAGTGTGAAAAACATATTTTTCATTTCACTACGCCTTTAAACAATATTCTTTTACAAAAATGTTTAGATTTTTATTATCGTGAGAACGATGGCTTCCATTTTTGTATTGCAACTTTTCAGGACTAGAATGCCTGCAGTTTCTATAGCTTGGATTCTCCATCGATGGTGTCACTGGTGGGCGGGTTTCTGAACTGCCCACAGCCCTCCTATGAGACACAGACTGAGTAGATTTTTTTTTTTGCGCCATTTTATCATGATTATTAGTGAGGACCTATTATATGAAGATGGGTTGAAAAGTGGTGAAGTGGTCCTTTAAGCCCCATTTACTTTGTTGTGCGACAAAAATATATATAATTTTCTTGTCAATTTGGAAGTTTTCAGCTCATATATTTATTGGTGCATACTGGAAGAGTTGTGCCATTCAGTTACTAATAGTTCAGTGAAGGTCTGTGGGTTTACCTGATCTTCCTGTGCGAAGCCGGGCCAGTTGGACCAAAGAGCAGTGTTGCAGTAACGAGGCCCCAATAAAGACCACGATTCCCCCCACATGAAGCCAACCCAACTGTTGGAGGGAGGCCTCAGGAGCTCCTGAACAGGGAATAGAAGCATATTCACTATAATTGTCAATTAGGGTGCCTATCTGAGGATCAGTGTACTTGCTTGCTTTCTGGTCCAGTTAGACTGGGGGCCAGAAGCCACACAGTGATTCCAACTGAATTCTTTCCATGAGGCCAAGCATTGCTTGTGGATAGAAAACATCACAAAAAAGTGTCACGAGTTAAAATCCAGAGATTAGCACTTTAAAGCATTACTAAAAACACTAGTAGTCCTTGATGGAATCAAACAAAACAATATTAATGTAAAGGACTTCCACATTATGTATGAAGGTGCTACATACAAATAAAGTTTGTTATTAATAATTATCCAGTATCGATCATGGAGAATCACCTTGTCCAGCACCCTGGTGATCTGAGCAGAGGGCCGTCAGCCCCAGGATGACGTAGTAGCCCATGCCGAACACATACTGGACCACATGAATGACCCCGTCAGAAAACACACTCACACACACACACTCCAACAGTCTCCTGAAAGAGTGGAGCCACAGCAGGAGCTGCACAAGCAACGTAGACACCTGTGGAACTAAAACACAACGACGACAAGAACAGAAACACAGTCACACTGTACACATTGGATCAGTGATTCTCCAACTGAGACTTGCAGTATCCCCATCAAAATAAAGAACAGTAACTTAGACCCTTTAACCCTATTTTATACTTCAGCTATTCAAAAATAGCTGCGCCTGTGACGCAGAAGGGTGAAATCATCCGTCAAGGGCTTCTGCCAGAAACTTGGCGAGTGGAAGTCTCGCCCGTAGGGATGATGGTCAGTTAAGACTACGGAGGCTACGGAGTCCGACATACATGGCCGGTTAAGACTGAGGCGACGGAGTCCGACATACAGTCGTTGATTTTTGTTTGTTGATTTTGTATTTCGGCTACATTGAAAATGAGGGCCTGCACCTCAATTGTACTCCGAGCTTAAATAAAGGTTATGATGATGATGATGACAGTACATGTCCCAGGTTTCCGCGTGTGGTGCCACTCAAAGTGACTACTGGGTTGGGCTGCTGGATGCAAGGGTTTGGGCTGTTATTGTAACAGACCCACAGGGAGGTTTCCATGGTTAATTTGTGTTGTCTTTGAGGCTTTTATTTTGACGTGTTTCCTGCCCCAAGTCAGTTCTCCAGTGCTTTTATTTTCCTGCCCACAGGGACAAATCAGTTGAATTTAAATGATCAAGTTCACCTGTGACTGTGAGGACAACGCCCAGGATAGGGCTACAGATAGCAGCATTAGATCATAAATGCCACCTGCCCATCTTAGTGGTAGAGGATTGAGGAACAGATACTGCCACGAGAGGAATAGCAATACATGGAGAAGTTTGTCAACGAAGGAACTAAGGACGGCTGGCCAAACAAGCCCTGGAACAAACTGCACATGCCACTTTATTAGCGCCTGGCTGGAAGGGGAACAAGGTTAATCCTTTTATTATTTGTCATCTTGTATTTTTACTGCTTATGGTTACTGGAATGATCTTGATGGTCTTATTGTTGTGGGGTTTGTATTGATTGTATTCATGGTTGATACAAAGGGGTTTCTTGAGTTATGCTTCACAGTAGTGATGAAGCTACTTTGATTAAGGGTTCATGTGAACATGGTTTATTTATGCTGTTTAGGCCTATATGCATTATGTCAACCTTTGCTGTGTGTGTATGTTTATGGATTTATTGATTGACTTATGTGATATTTGTATCTTTCTCAGTTTCTACAGTGCATTTTGGAATTTGGAATAGTGTCAGTCAAAATCATCAGTCCAGCCGGGGTCTGCTACAGTTATGTCTGGCAGATATAGTTGACGGAGGATTCACCCAAGTGCACCTGTGACGCAACGCCTCACAATGCAACTGTTGCAACACATTGTGAACTTGCAGATAAGGTATTTCTTTGTAAATGTTAGAAGGGTTTGAAGTGTAACCTACCTTGACTTATTGTCCTCGGCGGCACGCCGGTCAAGAACCCCAGTATGTCAGTCAACCATACTGGGTAGGGCTGGTTGACATGCATGGCGATAAGGGCACCGTTCCACACAACAGACACTGCATAGAAGTGCCAGAACCATCTAATGGTTGACAACACAGATTCTTTTTTGATTATCTATTAACAGTTTGCAGAAAAAGGCACAGGAAAGTACAGTTTAATATATAGCTCTGGTCCACGGCTCTAATGCCGTTTCATTTTGTATTAGAGCTATGGACCAGAGCTAAGTTCAATACAAGGTCTGCTATTGAAGAGGATTTAAACCCAAGTAAGCCTATTGGCTTGTTTCCATTGGGGTCCATCATACTCAATTCATCTCAAATTGATTAAACCTTATTATACTCTGTCTGTAATACGAAAACATACACAATCGGCAGGTGGTGTAATTAATTACCCCACACAAATCACAACGCATGGTGCAAATATACCCCATTTGTGCTTCCCAGGTCAATTTTGATGACGTTTGTGCTGATCAGAGGAAGTTTCAGCCTTGATGACAACGTGGATCCTCACCAGTTCGCATATTGGAAGAACCGCTCCACCGACGATGCAATAGCATCCGTGGTCCATGTCGCTCTAACCCATCTGGAGACTCCGAATGCCTATGCTAGACTTCGCTTCCTGGACTTCAGTTCGGCATTTGATACCATCATCCCACAGACCCTAGTGAACAAACTGTCTGTTCTTCCTGTCTTCCTGTGTAACTGGGTCTTGGACTTCTTGACAAACAGGCCACAGACTGTGAAGATCCGCAACATCATCTCTTCTCCCATCACCCTCAAAACCGGCTCCCCCCAGGGATGTGTCCCGAGTCCCCTGCTGTACACCCTGCTGACATATGACTGTAAGGCCAGGTACCAAAGCAACCATATTGTCAAGTTAGCGACACAGCAGTGGTGGGGCTAATCTCCAACAACAACGAGGTGGAGTACAGGCGTGAGGTGGAACACCTGGAGTCGTGGTGCATCAATGTAAAAAAGACAAAATAAATGATAGTGGGCTTCAGAAAGTGTGCCCCCCCCCCCCCCCCCCCCCCAGCCACCTTTCTGTGGAGATGCTTTGGAGGTGGTCCCCGGTTTTAAATACCTGGGCGTGCATATTATTCCAACAACCTGACCTGGAAGCTGCAACTCGGCCTCCTTAATAAAGAAGGCCCACCAGCGTGTGTACTTCCTGAGGAGGCTGAAGAGGGCGGGGCTGGGTACCCCTTAGCCCCATATGTGCCCTCTCCCTACGCTCATTCTGTAGCTACAGAATGAGCGTAGGGAGAGGGCACATATGGGGCTAGGTACCCCTGTCCTTACCACCTCCTACAGGTGTGCAGTGGCGGAGAGCATCCTAACATCCTGCATCACCGTATGTCATGGAATGGAAGCTATTTATGTGTGTGAAATGAAATGTAAAATATCAGACATTCTAGGGCAGAGATAATAAAGAAAAACATATCCACTTGACCACTTTCAACCTGGCTTCCAGATTTTGGACATGTCATTATAGCTATAGGAGAAAATGTTGACAGTCTTTAAAGAAAAATGAAAGCATATCACCTTTTGGGGACATCGAAGACATGCAACCAGCTGTCCCGTTTTATCTGTTGCTTTGTTTTCCCGTATCGAATCAAATCCTCAAATAACAGATAAACGCGCGATCTCTCCGGTCTTTTTGGCAGATGTAGCGAAACTTTATGGACGCAAAATGCCAAAAGAAAACATGCAGCTAAAAATGACCAGACAGCATTAACCACACTGTAATAATTGCTGCTTGCGCTCATGCTGACCACCGCCTCATTGTTTTTGTGCAGCATGAAAAAACGTCCCCGTTGTAAAAAGAAACAAAGAAAACGGTTCCGCCGTTCCGGAGTAACCTGGAAGAAAAGTGGTGGAAAGTTGGAGTTACTTTATCCGTTTCATTTGAAATTATATTATGTACGTCTTAACTTGTACAACCATGAACAGTGAATGGACGTTTAGTGTCATTACCGTATGTCACTCAAAATGTAAGACTGTGACCTATAGCTGCTGTAATACAAAGTGTACAGCAGATGGCAGCACTGCGTGTGGTCACTGTGGTGCTGCCATAGAAATATATACTCTAAGGGTGCTGCTCATTGTCAGTATGCAACTCTATGATGCAACTGTACAGACCAGTACAGTACGAGTAGCCTATGAAGTTATGAACATATTGAAAAGAAATGTGAAAGAAAGGAACTCTTTTGCACGTTTAGCTTCTCAACCTTTTTTTATTGACCCCCCCACCCCTAGGCCTATTTGAACTGGGGACCCCATAACCTTAAAGCACGTAGGCCTACTTGGAATGTTTTTTATTTTATTTTTATTGAATACTTTATTTGCAGTTTGCAAGAAAAAAGCACAGGGAAGTACAGTTCAATACAGGGTGAAGTATGTATTAACAGTTTGCAGAATTTCAAGCTCAATACAAAAACTGTTAACTTTGGACGACACCATGAAAAGCATTACACTTGTTTACAATTGGATTAGCCATGGTTCATGACTCTCGTATTCATACGAGAGTCATGAAGAAATTCACCCTGTTTTTTGCGCTCGCTGCATTTACAAGATTTCCGTATATATAAACATTCAGATTTCAAATATAAAGTACTCACAATTTGTCCCACGGGTGTTAGTTAGTTGCAGCTCCAGCGATTAGAATTTCTGCATCCCGCGTTGTTTAATAAAAAGCATTTTTATCCGAGGTGTTATTTTGCCATTGGCTTTCAACTACGCGCCCCTATCGGTCGGGAGGAGGGTGGCACTCGGTGTGTTCGATATAGGTACGCTGACCGCCCTGCCAATACAGACTAATAGGCGAGTGCGCTCCCGGTGTGCAACTGTGGATTTCCCAAACGAACCCCGTTTGAAAAAAGTAGCCGGAGCTCGGACAAAAATGCTTTTTATTAAACAACGCGGGACGCAGCAATTCTAGGTGGTCCATAGGTGCCCTTTGAGAGCGGTTTTAAAGGAGTCAAGTTATTCACGTCTTAACGACTGTTGGTTTGATTGATTGATTGAAATATTTATTAACAGTTTGTAGAATTTACAGTACATTTTAAGCACAAACTCAATACAAAGACTGTCAACTGTGAGTGGACGACCCAATTAAGCATTACACTTGTTTACAACAGGGTCCACATTGTTCAATTCATCAAAACATTTAAAGACATACAACCATTTAGAGACATACAAATAGACATTTCTATGTAGTTAAAGAACAACAGGAATTCATCATAGGCCTATGGGAAGCAAAAAAGGGAAAATATACAAGCACTGGGAAAATATACAATATACAGTGATGGAAATGGGGTGGGGGGGATTCAGATTTTACAGAGGCCAGTTTCGAATTGCAGCCATCCGTAGGTGCCCTTTGAGAGCGGTTTTGAAGGAGTCAAGGGATTCACATGTCTTAATGACTGTTGGTAGGGCGTTCCACATTTTGGTGGCATAGGAGCGAAAAGAATTTAGTCCCTTGTTTGTGCCGAATCTGGGTTGTACATGGTTTGTTGCACTCCCTCTGGTGTTGTGGGTGTGGACTTCGTTTACATTAAGGAAGTATTTAGACAGGTACATGGGTATCTTGGTGGTGTATCGAATCTTGTGGACCAGACCCATTGCAAGATGCTGTACTCTGTCGACGACCCTAAGCCATCCCAGCCTGTCAAAGTGGGCAGGGGTGAGGTGGGTTCGGGGGGTGAGGCCAAGTAGGAGCCTGACCAGTTTGTTTTGGGAGGTCTGGAGCCTTGTTTTAAGGGCCTTTGAGGTGCTGTGGTACCAAGAGGTGGATGCATAGTCAAAGAAACCTTGTACGAGGGCTCCTGTTAAGGTCTTCAAGGTGTTTTTGCTGACCAGTGAGGAGATCCTGTAAAGGAATCTTGTTCTTTGATTGACTTTTTTGATTACGTTGGTGGCCATTTTATCACCGGAAAGATTAGCCTCCAGGATGGAACCTAGGTAGGTAATTTGATCTTTTCGTGTGATAATATTGTCACCCACTCTAACCAAGAAGCCATCTGCCTTGCTGAGTTTACTATTTGATCCGAAGAGGATGGATTCAGTTTTTCCCAGGTGTAAGGATAGTTTGTTATAAGTAGGGCGTTCCATTAGGAACGACAGATCATTAGGAACGACAGAAACAGATCATTAGGAACGACAGAAACAGGCATGGCGGTGGCGTGTGCATGTATATTCACAAAGACACTGAATATGTTACTCGTACTGACTTACAGCATGATGAAATTGAAACTGTGTGGGTTGAATTAATTTTCAAAAATGCTAAATCAGTATTAGTTGGCACCGTCTATAGACCGCCCGATCAGAAGGTAACAAGACTACTCGCCCCGTTTCTGTTTTCCTCCCAGAATTTTCCCCAGTGAGGGGTGGGAGATGCTGGACAGCAGACGGCTGGACTTTGAATTTCTCTAACTATAAACTTTCATGACAGCAGAACAAATAAGTACAAATATAATTTATGAAAAGCTACTACAGTGAAGTCTATTCACAGAAGTTGTTGTAGGATATGTGGGGATTATCTGACGAGGTACCATTTGAGGGGGCAAAACCTTACATATACTAAATAATACTAAATTGTTTATAGGTTCAATATAAGTCAAATAATATAGCCTTTCCACAGGAGTATCTTTTTATATTTTTCCAAAAAGAATACAAACAGCCAATAGCATATACAAAGTTATCCCCCTCACTGGGGAAAGTTCCGGGAGGAAAAACGGGCAAGCACCGGGGCGAGTAGTCCAGTATTCGATCAGAATGGGTTCTATGATATATACTTGAGGGGTGCCTAGCTGGGGAGGAATGTGTAGAGAAAATCCTGATTGGCGACTACAATACGGATATGCTTCGTAAGGAAGCACCTGTGTTTAAGTCATTTAGTCGTTTTTGTGATCTGCATGGTGTATGTCAGCTAATTACCCAACCCACAAGAGTGTGTGATTCTACTCAAACTGTCATTGATCTCATTCTGACCTTGGACAAATCCAGAATCTCCAAGAAAGGGGTTATTGTATGTGGGCTCAGTGATCATTTTATGATTTTCTGTACCCGCAAAATACAAAAACTAAAGTTTGACTGTCACAAAACAGTCATATCTAGGGACCTCAAAACCTACTCTAGTGAGGCCTTTAACCTTGAACTGGAGAGTCTGGATTGGTCCGATGTGCTCAGGAGCTCACTAGTCGAAGAAGCATGGCTTGGCTTTAAAACCAAATTTACATCAGTACTAAACATCATGGCTCCTTTGAGAACCATCAGGGTCAAAACCCGCTCGGAGCCATGGATGAATTCGGACATACTGACTGCAATGAAAGCCAGAGACAACAAATGCTCTGAACTTCTTAAATGCAAGTCCATGCTAGCCAAGCGCTTCGACAGTAATCTCCAAACCAAACTGTGCAACCTAAAAACCCAGTGTAACAAGCTAAGAAACGGTGTAATTGCCATGACCAAATCTGCCAAATGTAACTTTATCAATGATAAAGCCGAGGAAATCAAAAACAATCCTCGGGAACTCTGGAAGTTACTAAACAACCAACTAGGCTGTGGTCAGAAACTAAAAACCAGGTTTACTAACATAAACATCAAATCGAATAACACCCTCATCACTGACAAGCTTGATGTAGCCAACCACCTGAACATCTTCTTTACAAACATTGCAACAAAGCTGGTTAGCAAACTGCCCTCCCACTCTGGGCGTTTTGGTGTAGAGCACATCAAAGCCTTCTACAAAAACCTTGGTGTTTGTAAAGATGATTTCAAAATGGCAATGGTAACAACCGAGGAGGTTGTGCCCTCCAACCCCACAAGGCCACTGGCCATGACAATATCCCCTCCAAATTTCTCAGAGACTCAGCCTTTTCCATAGCTCCAGTCATCACCCACATAGTTAACCTCTCCATCAAACAGGGACAGGTCCCCCAAGATTTTAAACTGGCCAAAGTAACCCCCTTGTACAAAAAAGGGAGTAAATTAGAACCCGGCAACTACCGCCCTATTTCTATTCTAAGCTCCATCTCGAAAGTGATGGAAAAAATAGTCTATGAACAGGTTGAAAAGTATCTTGCCACTAATAAATTGCTGTACGAGTTCCAATCTGGTTTCAGAACATCCCACTCCACTGACACATGCCTCCTCTATTTGAGCGACCACATCAAACACGAGGTGGACGCTGGAAAATACTGCGGCATGGTCATGCTGGACCTCCAAAAGGCTTTTGACACCGTGAACCACTCCATACTGGTTAACAAGCTTAAAGCTATTGGTTTTGATAGCACATCAGTGAGCCGGATGCAATCCTACCTGGAGGGGAGAGAACAGATGGTGGAGGTGAACGGAACACTGTCCCCTCCCCTCCCAGTGAGCTGTGGCGTCCCACAAGGAAGCATACTAGGGCCTTTACTGTTCCTATATGTTAACGACATGACTTCAGCTTGTGACTGCAACTTGTTCCTGTTCGCAGATGACTCAGACAGGAACAAACTGCAGGTTGAAAAGACCCTCAGCTCTGAACTCGGTAGAATCTGCACCTGGCTCGCTGATAACAAACTATCCTTACACCTGGGAAAAACTGAATCCATCCTCTTCGGTTCAAATAGTAATCTCAGCAAGGCAGATGGCTTCTTGGTTAGAGTGGGTGACAATATTATCACACGAAAAGATCAAATTACCTAGTACCTACCTAGGTTCCATCCTGGAGGCCAATCTTTCCGGTGATAAGATGGCCACCAACGTAATCAAAAAAGTCAATCAAAGAACAAGATTCCTTTACAGGATCTCCTCACTGGTCAGCAAAAACACCTTGAAGACCTTAACAGGAGCCCTCGTACAAGGTTTCTTTGACTATGCATCCACCTCTTGGTACCACAGCACCTCAAAGGCCCTTAAAACAAGGCTCCAGACCTCCCAAAACAAACTGGTCAGGCTCCTACTTGGCCTCACCCCCCGAACCCACCTCACCCCTGCCCACTTTGACAGGCTGGGATGGCTTAGGGTCGTCGACAGTACAGCATCTTGCAATGGGTCTGGTCCACAAGATTCGATACACCACCAAGATACCCATGTACCTGTCTAAATACTTCCTTAATGTAAACGAAGTCCACACCCACAACACCAGAGGGAGTGCAACAAACCATGTACAACCCAGATTCGGCACAAACAAGGGACTAAATTCTTTTCGCTCCTATGCCACCAAAATGTGGAACGCCCTACCAACAGTCATTAAGACATGTGAATCCCTTGACTCCTTCAAAACCGCTCTCAAAGGGCACCTACGGATGGCTGCAATTCGAAACTGGCCTCTGTAAAATCTGAATCCCCCCCACCCCCCCCACCCCATTTTCCCTCACTGTATATTGTATCTTTTCCCTTTTTTGCTTCCCACATGATGAATTTAGCTACATAGAAATGTCTATTTGTATGTCTCTAAATGTTTGTATGTCTTTAAATGTTTTGATGAATTGAACAATGTGGACCCTGTTGTAAACAAGTGTAATGCTTAATTGGGTCGTCCACTCACAGTTGACAGTCTTTGTATTGAGTTTGTGCTTAAAATGTACTGTAAATTCTACAAACTCTTAATAAATATTTCAATCAATCAATCAACCACATTTTTGTGGCATAAGAGCAAAATTAATTTAGTCCCTTGTTTGTGCCGAATCTGGGTTGCACATGGTTTGTTGAACTCCCTCTGGTGTTGTGAGTGTGAACTTCGTTGACATTAAGGAATTATTTAGACAGGTAGGCCTACATGGGTATCTTGGTAGAGTAGCGAATCTTGTGGACCAGACCCACTGCAAGATTCTGTACTCTGTTGTCAACCCCAGAATTTTCAAGTTTGTGCACATACACCTAAAGCTGGACATAGAAGGGGCTATCACCCCCAAAAAATAGTAGTCTTTTGAATACTTACGTTTTCTTTTTTGCATGCACTTCTATAACAATCTAGTCACTCCAGTTCTATGGTCGCTCAGGTGGAGGTTATGTAACTCAATGGAGAACACCAGATTGATCAATTTTAAAAACAGATTCTTCATCTTGATAATATAATTGGTTTATATGCCATAGTGTCTCTTTGCCAATGAACAAATAGTACTCTACCCTCGAACTGGCCCAGTCCAATCACGCCGGTCACTGTGTCCAATTTCCTGTAAACAGACGGGACTGTCAGGAATTGGCAGAGGTACATTTACTAAAGTACATTTACTTGAGTACTCTTTTGAATACGTTTTCTTTTTTTTAGCATGCACTTCTATAACAAAAAACATTGCATGGATGCACCTGGGACGTATCCTCAGTGATGTATCCCAAGATCATCAGGGTCTGTCGAACATCATACTCCTCGCTCAGGCGACCCAAGTGCAGACTTATCAAGTGCAGACTTACGTCCCAGTAGCTACCCTCGATCAGTCCCATTAGGGAAAGACCAAGAGTGGTGGATTCCTAAGCCGCAATGTAACATTGCGGCAACCACACTTTGCAATTTTTCAAAATCGCGACTTTTCTAGTTGCCAGTTGCAGCCTTAATTTCATCAGGTTCAAATGTAAAGTAAAGCAATGTATGGGAACGTTGGGAAGAAAAACATTGAAGCGTCCCCTGTGGGCCTTGCAGTAATGTGTTAAAGACAGTTGAGTGTGTTTGTGTGACGGACTCGCTAATGTCTTTGAGGCATTCGATTCCAGCATCCTGTCTGAGGAAGTTGTGTACTGTTTCCTGTCTCTCTCTCTCTCTCTCTCTCTCTCTCTCTCTCTCTCTCTCTCTCTCTCTCTCTCTCTCTCTCTCTCTCTCTCTCTCTCTCTCTCTCCTGCCTGTCCCCCTGGCTCCCTCCTCCTGTCTTCATTGTGTCTCTACGGTCCCCATGGACTCCATAGTCTTTGTGGTTGTAGGTACAATAGAGCGGCGCAGTCCCTCCCCTTTCAGAACAACGAACGGCCCAGGAAATGAAAACGCAATGCATTTCCCCATAGGCAGTTTTTATTTAATTTATTTAAAGACCTTTTAAGCGTCGTACGAAGCCAACTCTTGTCGTGACAAATCATGACAACGTACACACACAATATGTCGGGCCAAACAAAGAATTAGAATGTAGAAAAAAACGGCAGGTTACAACACTTTTTTTGTTGTTTTTCTTCTTTGTAATTATTTGTTTGGTCCAAAATATTGTGTGTGTTGTCATGATTTGTTACGACAAGAGTTGGCTTCGTACGATGCTTAAAAGGTCTTTAAATAAATTAAATAAAAACTGCCTATGGGGAAATGCATTGCGTTTTCATTTCCTGGGCCGTTCGTTGTTCTGAAAGGGGGAGGGACTGCGTCGCTCTATTGTAGACAGACAGACAGTTTTAGGGTAAAAGACAGATTCTGCTAAAACAAAGAAAAAAACAAATCCCCCCTTTTTCTTTTTACAGAATGGGTTCCCAGATTGGTTTTAGGGTGAATAAATTTGAAACCTAGACTTTCAAAAACTCAAATAATTGGCTGAGAAAGCCTGTAAATGAACTGACTTGGCACCATTTGTAATGCGTTGAAGCCTCTGATCGTTGCGTGTGACAGTGAAACAAACTACTGTATTGTCTTCTGCATAACCTTTATGTGTGCACATAAATTGTGCACATAAAGATTGAATTGTGTTCAATCTTGCTTTTTAAAGCCTATATCTGCTCCGGGTTAATAGTTTCTGCGATGCTGTGATGTGTTTGTAGTCATTTATAGTTGAATGTTTTCCCTCTAACTGCAGTAACTGGGGTGACTTTTTTCTCTCCACGATTGTTGCAAAGGCGGCGGCTCACACAACCTCAGCGCACTTGGTTATTCATAGAAGACTTTCTTGTTAAGCCTCATGGGTAACTGAGCAGCATGATGTGTCATGTCTCAAGTCATCCACTATCAGTGGTTCTCAACATAGCGTCCGGGAACCCCCAGGGGTCCTTGAGGGGGTTCCAGGGGGTACTGTAATATAGCATCAAACTGTACTGTATAGCATCAAAAGCAGTTTAATCACCACTTTAACCCTGTCTTATCTCTTTTTTGTGAAAAAATTGTCAACTTGGGGGTCTTTGACATGAAAATGTGCACTATGTTAAGCATATTCATATGCACTGTTTTTACTGTATGAGCAGCCTCTGTGACGTGTATGTAGGCTGATAAACAAGGCCGAAGCAAGTTGTGTGTTGCATAAATGTTGACAAAACTGTGTGTGTGTGTGTGTGTGTGTGTGTGTGTGTGTGTGTGTGTGTGTGTGTGTGTGTGTGTGTGTGTGTGTGTGTGTGTGTGTGTGTGTGTGTGTGTGTGTGTGTGTGTGTGTGTGTGTGTGTGTGTGTGTGCTTTACTATCGTGGGGGCTATAGGGCCAGTGCATAGGGAGGAGTTTCACTCAGAACGGGTTATTCTGGTTGACATTTTCCTGCCTACCAGTAGGCTAGTAGGCTATAGTAGTAGGCTGCAAGGCTACATTTTCCAGCCTCACTGTAGAGACATATACCATTATAGATATAAAATAATTAATTTAGTTTATACCCTAACTTGTCCATTCCACGTGGGCCGTCAGAATGATGCTTCCATTGTAGCCTTGCAGTGCGTTTGACGTGAGGGTTATCAGATCAGAACACTCGAACATTTTCTAACGACGAATAATAATAATACCGCCGTTGATCCAGAGCCATAGAGTAGAAGATTTGTGACAAGTCAAAGATAGTAGAGAGATGGAAGATGGTGTACTGCAGTGACGGAATTCACATCAGCGTCACTGACAAGCAAATTTACGAACTACAGACTGGCAGCCAAGTAGCCTAGCATCCTACTTGCCTACATGTAGGCAGCAAGATGGCGGCCAAATAAACCAAAATCCTACAGAGCGCGTCACTATGCTCTCCCCCATAAATGTCCCCACAAGTGAGGAGTTAGGTTTACAATTGGTTAGGATTAGGAGTTTCCATTTAGAGGTTAGATTTAGGTGGTGGGGTTAGAGTTATGGTTGATTTGTACTTGCATGCCGGTAGGCCTATAGTGCATCCAAAATAGCAGATTTACCTACTGGGTTAAAGTGTTTACAGACTGCTGCATTTTCTGACCCAAATATCGGAGCGAATGTCAGGTGCGCTGTTTTTTACACAGTTTTTCCAAAAAACGCCCCAAGAACCAAATCCGAAAAACACAACAGCGTGCTGCAATCTCCTTTAGCGTTTAAAAAAAGGTTGAAAATTGCATTCATAAAATTGTCATCTTAAAATGCTGATGTCCTCACATGCAAACGTGTGTATGAGTGTGTGTGTGTGCTAGCGCTATTGTCCATGCACTTGGGTGCTGAATACGTACCTCTTTAGGCATTCTCCAGATACACGTGGACACTTCATCACAGAGGTACCAGTGGCGGTGGTGTTGGAGGGGGGGGGGGGGGGGGGGGGTGTCTAGGGGGGGCTAACATCGGACACCATCACACATGAGCCCCAGGCACCCCAGCTGAGGCTGAACAGGCCTCTTGTTCAGGTCCTGGAACGTCATCCTTCTCCCTGAGAGGCCTTCATACTGTACCTCCATCATAATAAATATGGCTCTTTGTCACTACTAAGAAACCTACTGTATGCTGTGCCATATGGTATTTTAAAGTTGTTTCCAGGAAAGCCTGGTGAGGCGAGGTTACATGCTGGATAGTCTGCCGCGAGGTTTTCTTTTTGCAGAAGTAAGCATGGGATGGGACCGAGGCTACGAGGTTACTCCGTGGTGGGAATAAATAAATATATTTTTAGGCTTTCCACCACCTCGGAGGAAAGCCTGAGCCTGAACAGTGAGTGACCGGGGTGGGAAGTGTCTTTCATAATGTTCAGAGTTTTTTTAAGGGCGCTTTCACACCGGACATGTTTGGTTCGTTTAAAACGAACCATGGTCCGCTTACCCCTTTGGTTCGGTTGCAAATATTTGGTCCTTGGTCCTTGATCCGGACCTTCTAAGCGAACTTTGGGTGTGAAAGCGCCCTAAGACAGCGGGATCTGTGTAGTTCTTCCAGTGTGGGGAGAGGGCAGCCAACGATCTTCTGTGCTGTATTTATGACCCCCTGGAGCTTTTTTCTCTGTGCCACTGTACAGCTGGTGTACCACACACATATACAGTATGTCAATATGCTCTCTATGGAGCACCGATAGAAGGACACCAGCAGTCTCTGTGTGATGTTGTTCCCCCTGAGCACCCTCAGGAAGTATAGTCTCTGCTGGGGCTTTCTCAGCAGCTCAGAGGTGTTCGCGCCCTCCTCAATGTGGACTCCCAGAAAACAGAAGGAGGACACCCTCTCCACACAGTCCCCATTGATGAACAGTGGTGGAATGTCTGTTTTCTTCCTCCTGTAGTCTATGACCAGCTGCAATAGTTGCCTCCAGGTTCTTTGTGCTCTTTCTGAGCCCCCCACCACTTCCCCTCCCTTCATGACAAGAGGTCAGCTGTAGAATGTCTAGAGCACATGGAGCTGCAAAGCCATTGCATCCTTCAACTTTATTGTCACATGGTTCACAGGTGATTACAGTTTATTAGTGTGGTTGCCCGAATGGGCAACCAGACTCTAGTAACTGTAACACTTTATACTTATTATTTCACTGGAGTAGTCTTTATTTTGACGCTTTATACCTCCCACACTGTACGCTGTACGCACTTGAGCCATATGTCAAATTGACCGGAAAAATCGGGAATCGTGTGCTTGTATTTTGTTAAGAGAAATGTTGTATAGTTTAATTGATATGAATTTATTAGTGAATTAAATTTCCCCATTGACATGAATGGGAAAAGGCAAAAATTCACATAAAAGTATTTGTTCGTCGGAGACTGTAATCACTATAGTTACAAAACTTTTAGGGATAATTCAACATTATCCCTAAAATTATTTAACCCTAAAATTTTATCGGTCGGCCTCATGGTGGCGCTATAACAGCCCACTTTACCTTTTGGCTTATAACTCTTGAACTGTAGGTCGTAAAATCAAAATTATTTTTCCCTGGATTCCTTGGGTCATGACGCATCTCCCCATATAGGCCACGCCCATTTCCGCCATGATAGATTTTCCGCCATTTTGAATTTTGTCCAAAACACACTTTTTGCTTTTCCTCCTACAGATTTCGTTCAAATCTCACAGAAATCGGCACACGTGATCTCTGGACCCATCCAATTAAAACTGAGCCGCAGAATTTTTAAAGTGCGTATCGTTCGGCCGCAATCGTCTTCCGAAGTTAGTAGGAGGGGCCTATATCACAAAAAATGCCATAAATCACGAACGGAATGTCCAATCCATCCCAAATTTCAATCACAGGTCCGGGGTGGTTCAATCAACCAAGTTCTAAAAGCAATTCCATTTTCATCCATAGGGGGCGCCGCAAATGCGAGAAATGTAACCGTTTGTCGCAAAAACATGAATTTCGGGGGTTAAATCCCCTCCGAATTACTTATGCATGATCTAAGGCGTGACTTGAAATTGTAATTGGCTGGCAATACTAGTGGGAGGGGCATATGTAAGCCACTGCGGCAACCACACTCTGCAATTTTTTTAAATTGCGAATTTTCTAGTTCTTCATACAAGCAAGTTATCAGGAAGAGGAAGAACAAGGAAACTGTGTGTGTGTGTGTGTGTGTGTGTGTGTGTGTGTGTGTGTGTGTGTGTGTGTGTGTGTGTGTGTGTGTGTGTGTGTGTGTGTGTGTGTGTGTGTGTGTGTATGTGTGCTTCACTTTTATTGAGCAATTTGTTTGCAAACATACATGGCCCGGGACTGTATTCATTGCTCCATCCTTTTGCTACCATATAAGACACAGGAAACAAAATGGCAAAGACTATGGAGTACCAACTAACGCAACTCCCCCCCCCCAACCCACCTTATCCTAACTATATCTAAACAAAGCAAACAGTAATATATATATATAGAATACAGCAATCCCTATTACATTCTTAATAAACAGCTGTAGCTCATAAAGTCATTGAAATTGCACCAAAACCATCTTCTTGGAATCAAAGCATGTGTCTGTTACGTCACAACAAAGTTCAGCAGGCACACGGACGCCTGAGTGGTTTTGAACAAAGCATTGTACAGTGGCATCGCATCCTAGCATATGATATAGATGAATGTTGTTGATTGGCAGAAGAACATTTACTTTCCACTTTCCACTGCTTTGAATCACAGTAATTTGAGTGGACACACGCACGCGCACGCACATAAACAACACACTACAAATTGTGGCTTACACAACTTTGTGTTGAACATGTGCACAACGTACAGTGTGGAGGAGGACGCACACAGTTGGCTGTATTATAGGCAATTAGCAGTTTGGAGGATTCAACAATCTATCTGGATACACTAATGACATCTTAAAGTTGGACACCACTACAATCGTCTGTCTTAATTAGCACCAGAGGCACTCCAGCATTTGTTTCATATCACTCTGTCACTATCATCGGGACAAAGATGTTTGTATTTGTGAGTGTTAATAATACTAATATAAAATATCGCTTTTCTGAGTAGGCTACTAAAAGTCACTTTACAAAACAGAAAACAAAATAATAAAAAATAACTTTTATTAGGGAAAACTAGATTAAAAAGTTAAAAACTATAGAAGTAACGGTAAAAAGGGGGATTAGGTAGGGAATGTCAGTCTGAAAAGGTGGGTTTTGAGTGTAGTTTTAAACGTGACGAGGAAGGGGGAGCTTTGATCATGCGAGCTGGGAGTTAGTTTCATAGGGCGGCCGCCGAGAAGGCCCTGTCACCCCAAGTTCGTTTTTGGCCTGGGGATGTCAAGGACATTGGCATCCGTGACAGGATAAGAAAGAGTACTACCACAACAACATCAGTGCATATGACATGCAGAGTAGAGATCAACTTTTGGCTGAGCACGCCTTCTGCAATCTGCACAGCTTCTGCAACATGAGGATCATTCCTCTTTCACCTACAATAGACAATGGTACATTATTGTGGCCACAACTTGACATCATCAGAATGACGTCATCAACATGACATCACAGATCCGCAGGGAAGCCACACTGTTATTAGTCTCAGCCTTGTTTTTGAGGGGCGCTATAGCCCCTCTAGGCTCCTATGCCCAGCTTTGTGTGTTTGTGTGTACCCCGGAATGGGGACTGTGAGGATAAAAATCAATTTTTTATTTAAGACAAAATAGCACAATCAAACATGTTAACACCACAAATGAATTAATAAAGAAAACAAAACGAGTAATACACGTACAACAGCAAAATAAATGGTACACAAAATCAAATCCACAAAAAAACAAAACAAACAGACAATCCCACCCACCCCTCCCCCCGGACCAAAGATGCCACAAAATGCACACCTGTGCCAAGATTCCTACCACTGTGCAATAGGAAAATAAAGACTAAATCATGTCCTTGACCATATCTGCAATACTAGACCAAATTTAATTAATGTTTTCCTCTTTCGCTCCGTGTAATATTGCCCTTGACATCTCCAGATAGATGATATCTAAAGGTTAAAGCCCATTGGCGAGATGTCAATGTATGAGGAGGTTTCCAGCGTGTAGCAACCATGATGGCGGTCAAGTACGTTCGATGAACAAAATGTTGATGAATTTGTTGATCAGGAATCCTAGCAGACAGCATTAGACCACACTGTGTCCCAGCTCCAATCTGGATCTAGATTTGGTACGTCATTCCTCCATACAGTATCAACAGGCAAGGTCCCATAATTAGATTCTAATAAAAAAATCACACACGTGTGAACTGAGTGGTGCAATTCACCCCCCCCCCCTATCTCTCTCTCTCTCTCTCTCTCTCTCTCTCATTAGAGACACAGCACCTACCCTCTCTCTGTTTCTGGCGCCCCCTACTGGTATAAATAAGTCACATACTCGTGCTCATAGTTACAGGTACACAGGTACACAGGTACACAGGTACACGGACATTGCAAGCTGGATGTAGGAGTGGTTGCACCACTCAAAAAGCATACAATGTGGAAACAAAACCTCTTGATCTAACTGACAGATAAGACTATGCAAAGGGTTCATTGCAAGGGGGGTCTACCATGGAACCCCATAAGTCCTCATGGCAGTTCTCAGTTGTAAATAGAAAAAAAGAGTTACCAGGCAAAAATATCACATAAATTCTGAAAAGAACATAAAACGAATAGGACGTTCATCCAAAAGCAAACCATCATTGTTGAACACTGGGGAAAACAAATTCCATTTCAAATCAATCTTGCACATTTTTTCAGCTTCTCTCCACACTGTTACTAACTGAGAAATGATTGGCCCAAAGCGAACTTTGCATTGATTATTCGATATGTTTGAATAGATCAAATCTCTCAATTCAATAGGATGAACCAAACTCTCCTCAAGCTCTTCAAGGTCTAGGTTTCCCTAATGGCAATTGACATTACTTTAATAAAGATACTGCCTGACAGGTATCCAAACCTTGTTAACCCATTTGACCGAGACCGATTCTACAAAATGTCTTCTAAATCATGACAGTTTTCTGAAAAACTCTATGTCAGTTGTTCTCAAACATTTTCATGTCAAGGACCCCCAAAAATATATGTATTTGGCCGCCGACTCCCATCTGAAAATATGTTGTTCCAGGGACCTCCCCAGAAGCAAAGATTTGTGTTAAAATCCGTATATGTGACCAGATTTGACTGAGAGCCTGCCATTGTGCAAATTTCAGCTTTTCACCAGAGGAGAAAAACCTTTTTCCCTTTTGTTTCAAAATGAATTAATAGCACATACTAACTAGAGCATGTCTGAAATAAATGTCAGAGCTGAAATCGACATGTAAATATGAAATAAATGCTTAACACAATGCACGCCAAAACGCCTCGTGAACCTTTCAAGCCTGCATGTTTTCTCTACTCGCTGTTAGACTCTAGAGATTTACATTACACAATTAAAAATCCGATCTTGTCTCCCCGATTCTGATCTTTTGAAAATCATGTGATCGGAGCTTCCAATCACCCGATCCGACCCGGGGTAACCCTAACTATAACAATAAATGTATAGTTGCAACGCTCAGTTTTTTTTTCTTCTTCATGTGATTGAACACACTATAGCACAATAATTTTTGTGTCACAAAGAACCAGATAAACAGTGTTCCAAGCGACATCCATCCTATATGTCTATGGTTGCAGAGTTTGGTTTGGGTGCAGAGTTCCGCTGTGCGCGTGTCATCGCTTAGGAGTCAGCCAATCATGACTAGGTCGCGATTGGCTGGCATCGTTTCAGCGGCGTTACAGAGTATGGGGTCAGACTCCCATTGGCTTAGGGGGCAATCAATCATGTCTACCGGTATAGGTTTTTTTTTCTTTATTTAAAATTTTTATCCCACAATTTTGCAACCCATTTTTTCACCCAGTGTCAATTATCTAATGTAATCCTGGGCGCTACACTTCCTCTGACCACCTGGGGGGGCAGCGACCTGACCTCATGCATGAGGAGTCCAAGCTGCTTCTTTTCACCTGACAGGGTGGAGTTTCCCCGGCCCGACGTAGCGCGTGGAAGGAACACGTTCCGATGCAGTTGGCCAGGGGGAGGTAGTTTAGACACCAGGATTACTGCATGTTTTTTGTGATGGTAGAAGACAATAATAATAATAACCAGTAAGACGACCTGGGGGCGAGAAGCGATCTTGCTCTAAAGGGCGAGGTCGCGTGCACGCATCTGCCTGGGTGACGGCCCCAAGTATGGGGATTTTGGTAGTGGTATAGTGCTGTCGCCTCACAGCTAGAAGGTCCTGGGTTCGATTCCCGCTCGGGACACTGTGGGTGCTAGGGGCGTGTTTCCTCCTCCGCGTCATCAGTGCCCATACCCGAGGCGGGGTTGGTGAAAGGGCCTTTCTGTGTGGAGTTTGCATGTTCTCCCCATGTCCCCTAGGGAAGGTAGTAGGCTACCCCCACAAAAACATGCAGTAATCCTGGTCTCTAAATTGCCTCCCCCTGCCAGCCTTGAACACTCAGGCATGAAGGAAGCATGAGTTCAAGTCTGTTAACGTTGCTCTCCCCATGTCCCCCATATATAGTTGACACAAGGGTGAAAAATGCACCAAGTCTCTGTACGTCTAATCCATGTAACTCGGAAACCATTCGCCCCACCGACTTCAAATTTGACACGTGTTCCACACCACCACACGGAGTGCAGTGCCCGGTGTCGAGTCCGTCGGTAGAGCCTCTGCAGAGGACAGGGCCCAACTGATCACCCCCAGATACTCAATACAGCTGGCCTGTGGAGCCTGTGGAGCTGGCCCGTCAGAACATCACAATGATGTTCTGACATCACAACGATGCACAACCTCGCCCTTTATTAGCCAATAATCACACCTGATCACCCCCCAACAGGCACTGTTCTAGTTAATTTAACTCTATAAGGAGTAGGATAATAATGTTTAAAAGACTTTAATGAATTCGTATTAAAGAAAGACAATAAAAATAGCAATTAAAATGTTTGGAAAAGAAAGTCTATACATTTGTCAACAGAGGTAATAAATATGACAGTGTAAGACTTCTCAATAATCTGTGCCATATAGCCTACATTTGTCAACAGAGGTAATACATAAAGTGTATAAGACTTGTCTCAACAACATGGACCATTATTACATTATGAACTTTTATTATGAGCTGCTATGTACGTGTTCGTTCATAATGTAACACATTATTACATTATAGAAAAATATGTTATTACGTTATGCGCTCATTTTTTATTACATTATGATCTGATTATTACATTATGAGTTTGTATTACATTTAAATTATTACATTATGAGTTTGTATTACATTATGAGCAATTATTACATTTGAGTTGCTACTTCCCCCCTCACATCCAAACATTCCACAGTTCATGCATGTATGCCAACATCAACGCCCATGCACGCACTCTCCTCATCTCATCCCCACACATCTTCTGAAACACTGTCTTCTTATTGTCAAGTATAGATTAACACAATTTAAAGATTAAAAATTGCTTATTAGCTTTTAGTTTTTTGGAATTATCTTAAATCAATCAGTGCCTTATCACGACTTTTAACAATGAACCTTATTTGTTTATACATCAAACTTTAGGCTAGCCTTTGACATTCCAAAATGACCAAACATACTATAGTCACGCTGCGTATAGTGATTCACTGAGAACGGGATACAGCTAGTTGAAAACAGCAGATCCACAAGCTCACAACGCGTCGCATGGCGACACGTTGTCAGCTTGTAGATCAACTATTTTCAGTCTCAGCCCACCCAGAGTAGGCTACAAGTTACGCATACGCACTCCTCCCTTTGCGCCCACACTATCCACTGTGCGCTCCATCCTCCCTCCAAAGCACCATCAACTCCATGACTGCAGGAGCGCACGCTTGACCAGCGCGCACATTTTGGGAAATGCTCCATGTTTTTGTTTTGTTTTGTTTGCTTTAAAATAACTCGTATAGGTTAGAAATCGATAAGTCAATTGATCTGTCAAATGGACCTCTAACGACCGCATAGGATTCATTATCGCCGGTGTTCCAAACTTTTTGTTATTGGATGTTCGTGAGGGTCTCTTTCGCCGGATGATGGCTCTGGCAGTGTCCGTCATACCGCTTCTGGGGCTGATTTTACACATCCACTGGGTCTTTGGTGAGATCATCATATAATGCATTTAAAGACTCCGAGACTGTTGGGAATGTTTATATATTATTATAAATCGTCTAATAGGCTATAGCTATCGTTTCTATCAAGTATGTAAAATAACCATTGTTATATTATTATACGAATACGATAATACAAGTGTAGGCTGTAGAGAAAATTGTGAATATGCAACAGACAAAACCAGACAAAACTAAACATCATTGATGTTTTAAACCAATCCATTTCGGTATAAATCCACACAATGACCGAAATATATAGGCTGGATAAGCAAGCAATTCTATATTAGGCTAATCATTACGTGCGTATATATGCCATGCTCTGTTCATCCAGAGAAATATATTAATAATGTTGTGGAAAATGGCAATTTAATTAAGCTCACACTTTTGGTTGAACTTTTAAATAAATACTAATAGTTGTAAAAAAGCAATTCCCATGTTAGGAGAGAATAATCCTATAGGTGCATGTATTTACAATAAAGTCATTGATTTATCTAAATAATAACAATAATAGGCTAATGATCATTATAAGTATTATTATTATTATTATTATTATTATTACTACTGTATATTATTATTGTCTCCATCAGCCGGGGTCATGGTGAGAGTATGTTTTGTGTGTGTTCATTAGTGCATGTGTTACCAGCTAATCTCCAGCACTGTTGGCCCGGTCACTGCGAAACTGTACACACACTGCAGCTGGATGCCAATTCCAAACCTCTACCTCCAACAACATAACTAGCCTACCGAACCGCGAAATGTTGCATGCACGCATGGAACATATACTCCCTAGAGGCCAAGGAAAACCTTTGACCTTTTTTCACATCTGCATTTCATAGCGCCACCAGGGTCCAGGAGGCCGACTTTTGTAAAATAATTTTTTCTTTAATATTACTCCTTTAGATTCTGGCCAAAAATCCTACAAATCTCTATAGCCATGTGATCAAGACAGATCTGTCTGATTTTTCATATTCCATCCTAATTGGCAAAAACTGGCTTTGAAAGTTTGCTGTGATGTTCTGTGGGTCAACCAATAGGAGGACTATGAGGGAGGGGGGCTGTGACACCATGTAGGTCAATACATCATCATTGATTACAGAGCTACTCGAGCCCACACTGTTTCTTCAGGAACAGTATTTTGGCTGGGGGTCCGTAGACTAATGCATGTCAAACAGGGGCTTGAAATTAAACGGGTTGAGAATCTCTGCTAGAGCTGTAAATATCTTCTCTTATGGGGGTCCCTGGCATATCTTTTCAAATGGGGGGTCAATTTGGGGGTCCGTGACATGAAAAAGTTTGGGAACCACTGGTGTAGACGGTGTGTTTGCCTCTATAGGGCAGCTCTGCTCTGCTGCAGTCCTGTATGTGTCCTCAGTCAGAAACAGGAACTCCACCTAGACCTTCCAGAGCTCTGGCTATTGAGTCTGCCCCGGCCCATCTTCCCCCGGCTTCCTGTTTTGACACAGCTCCGCCATTTGCTGTGGCAATGGAAAAATGGCTGAGTGTAATAGCCGGCCAGCCATAGCTAGCCAGCAAACCAAACATTCACCATCTTTAATTCGCTCCTTTTAGACTTTTGAGAGAGAACCAGTATCTGTTTATTTATTATGGCAATGAATCAATATGTAATGTTTTCGTTTGTTTCTCATAGTGTTTTGCTCACAGGAAAAATATAAACACGTACCTAATTAAAATGTCATAGTGTGTGTTTTCAGACTACAGTGGTGCTATGAATACATATACATTGCAAGTGTTAGGACTCAAATGCACCACAGATTAAAGACATATAACAGGGGTCCAATGTCACCAGGCCCTGAATCCTTAACGCATTCTCAAAATGGGGTCCAGGGACCCTCATGGTTCCTTCCTGGGATTCCAAAAGGTCAAAGGTTATGGGGGTCCTTGAAATTAAATGTTTGAGAGCCACTGCCATATAGCTGTGTAGGCAATGGGGTGAGGCCCCCCCTGGCTGCTGTCCCCCGCCCTCTTCAATCTGTATATGGATGACCTGTCAAGGCTGCTGGGAGGGTGTAGGACTGGCTGCATGATAGGAAACTCTTTGATTAACCATTTTATGTATGCCGATGATTTGGCCATTGTTTCCCGGTGTAGTGCTGGGTTCCAGCAGCTACTGAACATTTGCTCGGAGTATGGGGTTGCGTATGACGTCATTTACAATGCCAAAAAAAGTGTGGTAGTAATTTGCAGGACCAAGGAGGACCAGAAACAGCATTTTCCAGTGTTCTACCTGTCGGATCAAACCCTCTCTGTTTGCAGCAGTTGTAAATATTTGGGGCACATCATTACAGATAAGATGGATGATGATGCTGACATGTATAGACAGCGAAGAATGCTCTATGTTCAAGCTAATATGTTAGCCAGGAAATTCCACTACTGCTCAGTTGAGGTCAAGGTGAACCTCTTTAGAGCGTACTGCACCCCGCTGTATACAGCCCCCTTATGGGTGAACTACAAAAAAGAGAGTCTGCGCAAGCTAAAGGTGGCTTACAATGATGCTCTCAGGATTCTCCTGAAGAAGCCTAGGGGTGGCAGTGCTAGTCAGCTCTTCTGCGACTCTGGTCTAACCACCTTCCAGGCTCTCTTGAGAAACCTCATGTTCAGCTTTAAAAGCAGACTTGATGGGTCACATAATAACGTGATTAAGGCGTTGACCAATCCTATGTTTAGCACTGTTAGATACCACTCTTTGATGTGGAAACATTGGTATGAGTGCCTCCTATAGATTTTTTATTATGTTTTTTTACGAGAGTTTTAGAGTTTTATGAACCAATGTATTTATTTCTAACTGTGTTGTATGTTTTTAATTGTTGTTTGTCATCTACTGGCTACGGCTGTCAATAAAGTTTCATTCATAGCAGCTCCCTGGATCATACCTGTTTTTCCTTCTCCTCAGCTCTAGATCTGCGGTACATGCCGGACCCTCCTACAATGAATGCCAGTGGCATCCTGAGGATCAATAAAACAGACAGCATGGAGCTCACCTGCAGGTCAGAGACAATCATCAATCTGTCTGTCCGTCCGTCTCCATCCGTCCCCTGTCTGTATCCATCATAGTCCCTTTATTTACATCAGTGGTTCTCAACTTTCTTTGCCCCCCCCCCCCCATCCAATGCATTTGCCTTACTGCCCCCCACACCCATTTAAAATGTAACCTATGTTTCTGATGTATACTGTATACAATTTACCAACTCAGTGGCCTTGAGGTTAGAGTGTCTGCCCTGAGACTGGGAGGTCTGGGTTCGAACCCTATAGCTGGGTCATGCCAAAGACTATATACTATACACAATGTGCCCAACCCTCATGGGTTTATAAGACACCATTTCACAATTGCATTTACAGCATGTTTACATTACAGTATATTCATAATTCATTACATTACAGCCCAGAGTTATATATATACAGTATATACAGAGTACTCTGTCTTATCATCTCCCAGCTTGACAAATAAAGTCCCTTTGGCAACACATTATTTCATAGTCATTTAAATCTAGGAAATCCCCACAGATAGAAGACATCTTTCCCTCATCATATTTAGGGCAATAATACAAAAAGTTCACAAAACAAGCAATATCTCTCTTCTTCTGGAGTGGCATGAAACCTGCCAATCTCCAGTGCTAATGGTAATGTTCCTGACCGTATTTGTGAGAGATCTTTGTCTTTTGTTTAAATTATAAAAATGGGACCCAGTGCCTCCCTGCTTGGCACTCACCGTCAAGGGTTGTATTGGGGTATAAGTCCCTGTGACATACTAGCGTCATGTCCAGGGGGTGTAGCTTGTACATCAAGCTGCCTCATGCTACAGAAACACGAGATAGACTCCTGCCCTATGGGCCTCATGGCTCGGCAAGGCTTGCATATATTTAGAAAACATATCACTGAATAGCACATAACAGATTCTTTACATTAAAATGGATGTGATTATTAGTCTACTTCCCATGGGAGATTTGTTTTTGCCAGGGGTGCTATTATGGGTGGGTTTGGATATGCGCACCGGGAATGTGCTCAGTTTTTTTAGTGCGCTCAGAGTTGCAAATTTACGAACGACCAGTTAAAACAACACGTTAATGCGTGTGTAATAACAAAGCTCAAAGGATTAATTAAACCACACATGCTGCATTTTGCAACCATTTCCTCTGCCATTGTTCGCCGCCGGGGAAGTGTCTATGACAATCCGACTGATCCCAGTGTTCATTGACCTTCCATGCAGCGGTCGGCAGTACCTGACGTGGACCACTCCTTACTCCAGCAGTCGCCTCTCCACCTCCGACTGCAGTGGCTCTGGACTCTTCTGCACCACAATGACCATCTCTAACGCCACGGCCAATGAGACAGGCCTGTACCGCTGCTACTACAAAGACCTGGAGGTCGAGGATGGCAAAACCGCCGCCTCGGTTTACATGTTTGTCAACGGTAGGACTCCACTTTGACCATATACCTCGGAACGAACGGCGTGACTCTCTGTAGTGGAAGAAGTAGCAATACCACAAAGGTAGACGTACTCTGTTCAAAGGCTTATACGTTTTACTTGAGTCAAAGTACAAAAGTATTGGCATAAAAGTAAGTAGTACACAAAACTAAAAGTTCTCATTTATGCAGAACCTTTTTCAGAGAAATTGTCAAAATTTCAGATCTACAGTACAAGCTCACAACACGCCACGGTGCGATACGTTGTGAGCTTGTAGATCTGTTATTTTCAAATAGCTATATAACTTAAATTTCATTATCCAATTAAAAACGAATGTTTTCAAATAACTATTGGAGTCAAAAGTACTATATTTCTGAGATGTAGTGGAGTAATTAGCATGACGAGTGATGTAAAGCTACAATCTGGGAGGTACTTAAATGAATACAATCAGATTTTAACCAATCAGCAACGCAGATAATGTTAATATAATAACTACACTAGCACACCTGCAGTGGTTGGAGATGGTTGTCGTTGCTATACCTCAACGAACATACAACTGTTTGTTGATGATCTGGTACAATGATTTGACATTTAACCTGTGGTGAAAAACATCTTATCCCGTAACCTTTCGATACTTAGAGTTGTGATGAAATGTGTCATTGTAGATGAGAAGCTGCCCTTCGTGCCATCTGAGAAAGAGTACGAGGTAGTGTTCATCCGTGAAGGAGAGCTGGTGGTGATACCGTGCCGAGGCTCCATGGAGGATCTGAATGTCACACTGCACACCGTAAGCACTGTCTGCTACTGTCCCAAACATATAGCTTATTAGGTAATGCCCCTAGTTTATATGGTTTTATCTCTGGGACCCCAATATAAATGGTAAAGGCCTCAGTGTTAATTTAACTCTGAAAGGCAAACTAATGCACCCGTTGTACAGTACAATACTCTCAGAGTTATAGACTCATGGTAAGGGTCTATTTGGACCCACAGGATTTCACAACCCAGTCATCCCTGTTTTGTGCGTGTCATTATTGGATAAAAGTGCAGCAGAAATAGTGAACACTTCAGCAAAAGATCAATGAGAATTTAGTAAAAATAGCCAACGTACACGCTCATTTGTAAGCGTGTACTACGTCTTAGGCCACACTACTACTGTTGTTCAGGCAGAATGTATTGGGCCGGCAGATAATGACTTTTTGGAAACTGAACATAAAACTTTTCATTGTGTCAGTCAGCACAAAGGGGGGGGGGGGGGGGGGGGGGGCAATTAGCAGGTTTCCATTTCCTGTCTGTGCTACCTCCACCCATCACTTAGAACCTGTGACCTGCTCACAGTTTTAGTGTCATTCCACTTGGATGCAGTTTGGAAAATCACTGAGGCCTTTGCCCTGGACAGTCACCAGCTAATACAATGAAGCAAGTTTCCCTATGGTCACTCAGCAGAATGCTTATTCAGGCCTGACGTCGAAATAAATAAAAAAGGTTTTCTAAATCATGACAATTTTCGGAAAGATTTGAGGCACATTTGAATGAATTTTCAAAAATAGCAGATCTACGAGTGGCGCGCTATGAGCTTGTAGATCTGCTATTTTTCAATAGCTAAATTATAAAATAATGTATGTAACCACCAAAAGGGGTTCCCGCTCAAAATGCGTTAACTAAAACTATCCAAATAACAAGAACTAGACATTTTGACAATACAAATACCTCATGTTACAATTAACTATGATAAGGAATTTATTTGCATAGCGCTTTTCTAAAAAAAAGGTTACAAAGTGCTTTACAGAAATTAAATCAACAGAAATAAACAGTGGACCTAAAATAATCCTAAGAGAAACACTTGACATAAAGGTGTGTTTTCAGAAGAGATTTGAAAAAGAGCACTGATTATGCTAGTCTCAGATCTTCAGGGACGGCGTTCCAAAGCCTATAGGGTCACGGGCCGCAAAAGCCCAAGTAGCTAATGCTGGAGTATAAGGGGTTGCAGTGGTCGATAGTCGCGATGGAATAAAGGCATGGATGACATGGATGAAGGTAAACTAATATATATAAAAAAATATATATATAATAATCTTTATGGTATTTTATTACATTTTTTTATTCATATACTTATATCTGTTTGTGTCTATTATGTGACTGGCTTTTTGTATGGACTATTTCTGTCTATATAGGCATGTCATGTGGTATATTGTGTATATAATTAATTCGTTTTACGATGGCCTTAGGAAATCTGAATATTTGGCTGATTCTTTGGGAGCTTTGGATGTGTGTGCACCTCTTGACCATTTTAAACTAATATTAAGCCTCTTCAAAAACTAACCTAGCGTACCCTCTTTAAAAATAAATGAATACTACACTGAAATAAAAAATATAAAGCCATGGTCATGCTGCAGCCAGTATTTGTCGTTACAAAATCTGATGTCAAATTAAAAGCTGCTTTCCCGTGGTAGGTTCTGGAGAATTAGTTGAACTCTCTGGTTTATAGTGTGCATTGATTTGGAAGGTGCTGGTCACTTGTGAATTCTTAAAGACGTAGATTTCTCAATCATCTTTTGTTCTGCATGTCACAAACACAACACTGGTCTCATTTACGTCACTGGTCCTCAACGTGACTCCTCGGGGTCCCCCAGCTAAATGATTCATAGTTTGGAACCAAATGGACCAATGAGGCTGAAACTATGAGAGTGTACAAAATAATTACAACCATATGACCCGAACGATTCCATTTGGTTCCATTTGTACACTCTCATTGAGGATTTTTCAGCATAGATATACCGGTAAACAATCATATCAAATGGGTGTCTGTGGCCTAATAATGCACATGAAATTGGGGGTCATGCCATGATACTTGACATGAGTTGTGATTGTGTGATTGTGTGTGTGTGTGTGTGTGTGTGTGTGTGTGTGTGTGTGTGTGTGCGTGTGCGCGTGTGTGCATGCGTGCGTGTATGTGTTTGTGTGTGCGTGTCAGAAGTATCCTAAGAAGGAGCTGTATCCGGATGGTAAGGACTGTCAGTGGGACGCCAGGTGGGGCTTCACAGTCCCCAGTCACCTGATCAGCTACGCCGGGGTGGTCTTCTGCCAGACACGCCTACGCAACGACACCTTCAAGTCTCCTCTCTACATAGTCGCTGTTGTTGGTAAAAATCACACACGTGTGAACTGAGTGGTGCAATTCCCCCCCCCCCCCCCCCCCCCCCCCCCCCCTCTCTCTCTCTCTCTCTCTCTCACTCTCTCTCATTAGAGTCACTACCCCTCTCACTGTTTCTGGCGCCCCCTACTGCTATTATTAAGTCACATACTCATGCTCACACAGACAGACACACACACAAACAAACAAACAAGTACAAGGACATTGCAAGCTGGTTGTAGGAGTGGTTTGCACCACTCAAAAACAACAACATATGCCTACTATTGGTGTGTGTGTGTGTGTGTGTGTGTGTGTGTGTGTGTGTGTGTGTGTGTGTGTGTGTGTGTGTGTGTGTGTGTGTGTGTGTGTGTGTGTGTGTGTGTGTGTGTGTGTGTGTGTGAAATGAGAGAGAGAGACAGAGAGAATGATTGAGAGAGAGAGACAGGGAGAATGAGTGTGAGAGAGATTGAAAGAGAGAGAGAGAGAGACGGGTAGAGAGAGAGAGGGAGGGGGGGGGGTATGTACTTTCAGTAGAACAATGGACCGTGAGCTCTCAGGGCCAACGTCTTCCCTCCCTTTTCCGCAGGATACAAGATCCATGACCTCACCCTGACCCCCCCGCTGGTCAGGCTGTCGGTGGGGGAGCGCCTGGTGCTCAGCTGTACCGCCAAGACCGAGCTCAACGTGGCCATCGAGTTCAACTGGGCCCACTCTGGACAGGCCTTGGTGAGCAGCATGCAACGCAAGCCCCACTCTGAATACCAGAGGTGGGACAAAGTCACTATGTTGCAAGTCCAAGTCGAGTCTCAAGTCTTTGCTCTCAAGTCAAGTCAAGTCTCAAGTCTTTGGCATTCAAGTCCCAAGCAAGTCCAAGTCCTGAACTTTTTGTTTCAAGTCCCAACCAAGTCCTTACCTTTTGTTTCGAGTCCCAAACAAGTCCTAAGCATTTTGTTTCAAGTCCCAACCAAGTCCTTACCTCTTGTTTCGAGTCCCAAACAAGTCCCACCAAGACATAATACTAATTAATGACATGTAAAGATTTACATAAATCATGAGCATTTTCCACAATTCCACAACGATACTGTACTTTTCAATTTCCTCCGTGAGGACAGGGTTTAAAGCACCACTCTGTACAATGGGGTGGTTGTAGTTTGTCTCTCTGCTCTTCTATTGAGCCATTTAGATCATGTCAAAGGTCATGTCTCACCGAGACACAGGATCTGACACAAATTCAATGTTTCCCCTGAGCAAGCAGGCTATTATTATTACAATGGTAAAATGTCATTACTTGCATTGAAACCGTGTTAAAATACAGGGTAGAAGAGGAATGTTACATAATGCCTCGATCCACTTTTTCCACTCCCGATCCGATACCGATCTAAAATCATCAAAACCGATCCGATTACCGATCCGATATCGATCCGATCCAGCACATATTTAAGTCGCTCTATGCTTTCCCACATCTGTCAGATAGCACACTTTTTTTATCTTTACCTTTTATTACAGATTTTATAGTCTGAAATGTAGAATCAGGATTGATCAAGTGATAATATTATTACTCAAAACAGAGAACAACACCTCCCCAGAATAATAGTCAACAAACAATAATAGTCAACAAACAAGTTCCACATGAGTATGTTGAGAATAACTGACCCATTTATTTTTTACCAACTTGAGCCTATACTTCAAATGTGGAAGTGTTCTAGTGACAAATTTATTTTATTGTATTCTATGCCTTTTTTATCCATACTATTTATTATTATTATGCACATTGATCAGGTTTTTTGTGTTATTTATCAATAGTATAGGTAGGCTATACACATTAATTCTGAATATAGGTTTTTAAACTCATTTGCCCCAATACAGCAGCTGTGTTTTTATGGATCTATCAATGATCATCATTAAAATTTTAAGGACCCAGCAATTTGTATTTCTGGGACCCCAAATTATTTTTTTGTATTTGTTTATATTGTAAAATCAATGTCAATTTAGAGTGTACAAATGGAACCTATCATTTGGCTGGGAGTGGGGACCCCTGATCCCCAAACCGTGCACTGTCCTACAGCTACACAGCACACTGTCTGTCCGTGACAATGTAACTAGTGACGTCCGTTTATTTAAGCATTGGTTAGCACTTAAGCAGTTATTAGCATCATAGCATGGTCTGTCACCATGACAGTATTGACAAACAGCGGTCATATTTGTCAACCAAAACTGTTGGGGACTGTGGGGAGATATCATTTTAAGAACATGAGCATGTCGTCATGCTCAGCTCAGTGAATACACTGTGTAATCATCCCTGTGCTGTCATTTTACATTTTAACCACTTTAACCATTTTCTTTGGGTATTCAAATATCGTGATAGATTCGTGAACAGTCTTTGAATAACTTTTTTTAACTCAAATCTTCGCTTCTGGGGGTCCCTGGAACAAAACATTTTGAGATGGAGGTGTTACATACTTGTGGGTTCAAGTATTAGTTTGTTACTGGCTAGGGCCTGCTGTGTGTACTGTATGTGGGAGGAGACCTACCTGCTGCTTCCTCCAATCAGGACTGAACCAATCATCAGCAGAGGGCTGCCCATCAGTCCACTATTTAAACAAGTGTTCTCAGCTGTGCTCGCTGGCAGTGTGTAAAGGTTTGCTCAGTACTGTGTGCATGCTGTCCAGAGAACATGCAGCCAGGTTTGCTGTTCTGACACTCTGGGTTTCTAATAGTCTGGAGCTCCCTTAGTAGTCTTATTCCCTCTGATTCATGGTGGAACACATATTTTATGTCAAGTAGGTGACAAGTTGTAAAAAGCTTATTGTAAAAGCCACCTTTTGACAAGGAGAGTCAGCGTAGCCAGCTTGAAGTAGCATTCATTTTGTAACCTTTCTTTTCTATTTGCTAGGTAAGTCAGTGTTTTCTCTATTTAAAGTCAGCCTAAGACTATTTTGATTATTTATATACAGCCTTTTTATTCTTTCTATAAATTCTGAATTTGTACTTTGACAATCCTTTTCCACCCCTAGACCTATAAGGATTGTAATAGAGGTCGGTGGCTAAATACCTAAATATAATTTTGGGTGGTCCTCTTTGACATGAAAGTTTGAGCACCACTGATATAGCAAAATAAATTTGTCAGGAAACTGTATGGATTTAGATGACATTTTTATAATCTTAATGGGTTAACAACATGGAACCCTAGCATCCCTATTCTAGGGATGACATTCAGTGAACACAAATTGGCCTTTGGCAAGGAGTTTTGGTTTAGGGGGACCATTTGTGGGTCACAGATAAATTTTTGGGGGTCACGACTCGAGTGAAAATGTGATGTGTGTATATATTTGTGTGTATGTAAAACGGGGACAATGCACATTAATCAACACGTGATTTTTCAAATCCATGTAAATGGGCCAGAGTTAGCCAAAAGCTCACATTTTTATCTGTAGTCCCTGTGTATATACACACACACACCTGTATATCAAAAGATACAACATTACTATATATATTTTAAAGCAAACAAATCTAAGAAATTCCATGAATAAAAAAATATCAATTAATAAGTAGTGAAAATATAGCCAATCTACAAGCTTTCAACGTGACCCCTCTATAGAGAGTTGCAGACCAGGGCCCAGGAAATGATTCCCCGTTCATTTTCCTCATAGACTTTTCAATAAGTATTTAGGCTTAAAAGACCTTTTAAGCCTCGTCCAAAGCCAACTCGAGTTGTGACAAATCATGACAACAAACAATTCTTTGGGCTGAACAAATAATAGGCCTATCTCACAGCCTTTCCCCACCCCCTTTTCTGAGATAATGGTGTTGACGTGACGTCACATAGACATTACATGTTAAAAGACCTACATTCAGAAGCCATAAACAACGCTTTTTCTGAAGGTAAACTTTATTCTATTTGTGTTAGCTGTCTTACCATCTTGTTTTCTTCATAATAATATTGGTCTTTTACATTTTAACATTTGGAACCGGCCTTAAATGGTGCAGAGAAAGCATGCAGGTAGGGATGTAGCTCTGGTCCATGAGTAAGGCTATGGACCAGAGCTACATCCCTACTTGCTTTCTCTGCACCATTTAATGCCATTTCCAAATGGAGTTCCAACTCATTTTGTGGTTTAATCACTCCCAATTTCACGTGTTTATCCTTTATCCTGTATGAGTTCTCTCTCCTAATTGGATTAAAGTGGTATCCCAACCCGAAATCTGTTTATTAAACGGATCCTGTAGGCAGTTATCAGAATATAGAGCTTTTTAAAATGTATTCAAAGATACATACAGTCATTTTAGGGGGGGATCTGCTTTGTTTGTCCAGAGGCAGGATGTAGGTAGGTGGGGAGGAGACACTGCAAAGATAATGAGTCTTATTTGTAATGTGTTGAATTAAAACAGCATTGTGCAGTGGAAAGTGCAATCACGTGGTCAGAGCAGTTACCGTGGGGCGCTCTGGAGGAAGAGCCTTTGTCACTGTTTAATTATGTGTGAAATGGCCTCAGTTTATGTTGATATATAACTGAAATTGGGACATTTGTGACAGACACCAGACTCATCATTATATGTAGCCTATCTGGCTTCCTTCCTGTCCGTAGAACTCTCTCTTCCTGCTTTCAGGAACCCTTCAGCTTGTCTCTGCACCAGGTTAAAGTTCAGAGTTCACCAGATGTTTATTTTTTCTCCCTGTCTGGTTAACTTCTCACATTGGATATGGCTTATTTCAGTGGTTTAAAAAAAACGTAATGTCAAGGACCCTTGACATGGACATGATAGTTGTGGATAGGAATCAGTACAGTATTGTTAGTACAGTACAGTTAGTACATTGTTAGTACAGTACATTATTGTACAGATAGTTGTGGATAGGAATCAGTACAGTATTCCTCAACTGTCTAGTCTACTGCAGGTAGCAAGATAACAGTGGAGAGTGTTAAGTGTAATAGAATATGATCATCTATTGTTGTGAAAACATCTAGTAACTAAATTAAATGAAGTACTCCCCACTTTGTTGGGGATCCCTGGGGTTCCCCTCAAGAACCCCTGAGGGTGCCAGGACCCAACTGGCTTACTTTAATACAATTATATACATACTGTATGACTCAGTGGTATAAAACAATCTATACTTGTTTTCTGATTCCATGCAATTCAGGTCTACTTATGAATTAACCCTATCCACGAGTTTCCAGTGTCCAAGAGGCCTTGCGTGAATTATGGGTGCCACTTCCTGTCGTCAGTCATTCAATTAATTTGAGTGATCGTGTCAGTCGATAATAATGTGTTAACGATTAAACATGTTTACAATTTGAACATTCCCGCAAATTACCTGACCATTCACCTAATGATGACATGCCCAAGTATTGATACGCTATTTTGAACGTGCATTAATAAATATGCTTCCGAACTTGTTTGGCATGTGTCAGGTGTGGCTGAATGGCTCGGGGGCCTCGCACACGACGTCACACAAGAAGAAAATGTGGGACTCTCTGGAGCTGTCCAACACGCTGACGGTGGAGAACGTCACGCTCAACCACACGGGACAATACGCCTGCACCGCCTCCAGTGGTCAGATGGACAAGAGCTCATCTGCATACCTGAAGGTCTATGGTAGGTACTGTAATAGTACTGGAGAATGTTGTTGTTGTTTATGAACCCATAAATACCTGAGACCAGATTCTACAAATGTCTTCTAAATCATGACAGTTGTCTGAAAAACCTATGTTTCTATATCAGTGGTTCTCAAACTATTTCATGTCTAGGACTACAAGAATTATATGTTTTTGGCCACTGACCCCCACCTGGAAATATGTTGTTAAAGGCACCCTCAGAAGCAAATATTTTAGTTAAAAACGTTCACTGTGAAAGAATATAATTATATTCAAAGATTTGCACACATTTTCACGATTTTTAAAAAATAGCAGATCTACAAGTTCATAGCACGGCACTCTGTGCCATGCTATGAGTTTGTATATCTGCTATGGAGATTTATGTTTTCGCGAGAGCCACCACTTGCAGACAAGGACAACAATATCTTGCTGTATGATACGTCAAAGTGTCTGAGAACTTTTGCTGGTTCATTAAAACATCAGGAAAATGCTCCACACGTCCCAGACTCTTCTTCCTTCTGGCTCCCACATGGAACGAAGAAGTCCACATTGCAGTTAGACTCACTCCAAATCTTCCGCCGTAATCTGAAGATTCACCTCTTCAGACTCCAATTTATCCCGTAACACTTGCCCTAGCCTTGACAACCTTACTTGCAGGCTTATGCCAACTAAAGGCTAAAATGTAATTTTGATTGTTTAGATGTTATGTATTGCCAGATTATTTTGTATACCTGGCATCCTATAGTTTGTATGTTTGTAGTTTCAATGTACAGATTCTTTTTTTTTTTATAGTATACTGTTTTTAGATTGATGATAGGTTCTTGGTTTACCTATGATGCTAGATTACTATATCTGTGCATTTGATGTAGGCCTATTAATGAACCTCGTGTTTACCCTGCTTACTATGAATCAGTCTGGATTAAGAGCGTCTGCTAAATGCCTAAATTGTGATACAACGAGGTAAACACCAGAGACATGCCATAGCTGTCATAGATATGTTCTCAAAGACAGCATAAGCCTGAGTATAAATTAAGTACCCTTCATTAACCACATGAAACCTAGCATCCCCATTGTGGGGCGACGGAACATTCACTGAAAATAGCAGATCAACAAACTCAAAGCTGGTGGCAGCTAGCACGTTGCACTGTGAGCTTTTAATCACCTATTTTCGTGTAGACAGGAGGTGGCCTATAGTATTCTTTGTATATGTTATCAAATAAGTATAGGGTTTAAGTAGTACTGGTGGTGAATGAAGCTAACTGTATTTGTGCGACTTCTGTGTGTTCTCAGAAAAGCCATTCATTGAGCTGAAGGACGCATCAATGAAGATTATTGAGGTCAACGTCCATGATCGGACACCTGAGACCACCATCCCTGTCAAGTACTCTGCCTACCCTGAGCCTATTGTAAAATGGTACGTAGCAGTGGTAGTGCATTTGAATACAATACATTTTCAACGTTATCGTGAGCAACAACAGTGCTTCTGAGTGTATAGGGCAGGCCTGCCCGAGTGTATGGTACTACTGTGTTGTGTGATATATATTGTTGTTTTGTGTTGGTATGTGGTGTTTTTTAACAGACAAGACAAATATCCCCTTGGTGACAATAAAGATTATATTATTATTATTTATTATACAGAAAACTAATCAGAACAGAATAAAATCATAAAAAAAGGAAAAGGTCTGCTCGGAAGGTGCACTGATGGTGGGGCACTGAAAACTCACATCTAAGGCAAAAGAAATGATGAGAGTTAAGAAGTGACTTAAAAGAAGACATCTGGTTGGAACATATGATGATTTGACATTGCTGCCTGTGTCAGGTACAAGAATGGCCAGCAGATCCGTAAAGATGACTACAGATTAAAGGCCAGAAACGATGAGCTGGTTATCCGCGGCGTGATGGAGAAGGATGCTGGCAACTACACCGTGGTTCTGACCAACAAGATCACCAGGGAGGAGCAGAGGCGCTCCGTTCAGCTGCTGGTCAATGGTACGTTTTACACTGGTGGAAAAAGTACTTACATATATACACACTACACAGGCTTAAGTGGTTAACTATCAATCTTCAGACTGATCTGGAAGTTTATTTCGTATAGCTTCCTCTCGTTGGTAATGCTCCATGTTGTTCCTCCACAGTCCCTCCCCATATCATTGAGAAGGAAGTGGCGGTGGACACTGATGTCTACATGTATGGCAGCAGTCCCACCCTCAGATGCAGCGCCCGAGGAATCCCCACACCTGCAAAGATCGAGTGGCAGTGGATGTCTGAGGAAGACTGTCCCGCCGCCTTCCAGTAAGTTGTACTTCACCTCTACACTGTGTGTGTGCGTGCGTGCGTGCGTGCACGCGTGCACGCGTGCGTGCACGCGTGAGTGAGAGAGATCAGATATCTCCTCCTATTAAAATGTCTGGTGACTTCTAAATCTTTGAAAACAAACCAATCCTAAATATGAAGGCCCACCTTCTGCAGATTATGCTGCATCTATTTCTAGCCCCTAGCAGCTATTTCTAGCCCCTTGGATGGATATGTTTGTGCTCTTTGGCATCTAGTTTTATCACTCAACATAAATAAATCCAAGGTACTTTAACTTGCAGATATATTAGCTGCCATTGAATTACTCTATGTATTGTTAGCACACATCAGTGAGACAAAACATATACAAGGACCGAAGGAACTAAGCGGGGTTAAAAGCCAAGGTATAGAGGTGGGTCTTTAGGCGAGATTTAAAAGTCTCGATGGAAGGGGCCAATTTGACGTGGGTGGGGAGTGCGTTCCATAGTTTGGGGGCTACAACCGAAAAGGCTCGGTCGCCCGAGTCTGGACTTTAAGCGGGTCTTCTCTGTGACCCTGAGATTTAGCTGTCCCTCAGACCGCAGTGACCTAGGAGGAGTATAGACCTCAATAAGGTCAGACAGATAAAGAGGAGCCAGACCATTAATAGATTTAAAGACAAATAAAATAATTTTAAAATCCACTCTGAAGCGGACAGGGAGCCAATGAAGGGAGGCCAAGACAGGTGTGATATGCTCACGTCTGCGAGTACCTGTGAGTAGACGTGCGGCCGAGTTCTGGACTAGCTGGAGTCGAGCAAGGGAGGCTTGATTTAAGACAACGTATAAAGCATTACAGTAGTCCAACCACGTAGAAATAAATGCATGTATGACCCTCAAAATCGCTAAAGGATAGCACAGACTTGATTTTAGCCAACAGCCTTAGATGATAAAAACTAGAGCTGACTACCACATTTACCTGTTTATCAAGTTTAAGGGCATTGTCTAGTTTGACGCCAAGGTTAGAGACCACAGGTTTCACATGGCTGCAGGGAACCTAGGTCAGTGGGAACGATACCAGGACCGCTAGGTCCAAACACTATAACCTCCATCCATGCCTTGATGTCACTTAGACAGTCAAGCAGAGGTGTCATGGAGCCGTTTATTATGATGTATGATGATAAGAGCGGCTCCATACAGTATAAATTATGCAGATCTAGAGGAAGGAGAAGAGAAGACCATATGAGACAGTCAGAGACTACAGTATGATGCGCTGGGTTGTGTGCATGTGACCAAAGAGAAGGCAGCACCAGAGGGAGTCAGTCATGCTGCTGTAGCAGTTGGACACAGCATGTACTCTTTTGTTTGGCCCTACATGCACAATAAGCAGGGGTGCACATTATTATTTTGGGCTAGTACTCAAAGGAGCACCTGTTGCTTGGGCAGATGTAGCTTGGGTGGCTGGTATCTCCCTTAGAGATTGGGTGAGAAGTCGATCGTCGATTGGAAAGGAGACAGATTAGGTGGTTTGGGCATCTGGTTAGGATGCCTCCCGAGCGTCTCCTTAGGGAGGTCCTCGCTGTGTGTCCCACTGGGAGGAGACCCTGGGGCAGACCAAAGACCAGGTGGGGGGATTTCCATCTCTACACTGGCCTGGGAATGCCTCGGGATCCCCTAGGAGGAAGTTGCTAATGTTGCTCTGGAGAGGGAAGGCTGGAAATCTCTGGAACTGCTGCCCCCGTGACCCGCCTCTGGATAAGCCCCTCCAACGCCTGGCTTTGTGTGTGTGCCCCCCGTAATGTCATGTAGCAGCCACGTCTATGGACTTTTAATGTTTTCTTTATGCATGGCTCCCCGGTGACATGTGGCACCCCTCGCTGTCGTGGCTGTGATTTTTTTTTAAACCTTTAACAACACAAATCTTGTATGGGGTCCCTGGCACAAAATACTTTCGGATAGAGGTCTGCGGCCAAATGCATGTGGGCCCTTGACATGAAAAAGTTGTAGAACTTCTGGATTACAGAGCAGCGTCCTCCTCAGGTATGCCAGTGATTGGAAGGTTGTTGACAGAAGTTAAAGGGAAGGGGGGCAGGGGTTGGAGCAGAGCATCAGCAGGCTCTTATCTCCAGCCCACACATCAGAGCACTTCCTCAGGCATCTACGCTACATTTCCTGTTGTTCCTCCGTCCTCTCCCTCAGAATAAGGGACTCCTTCCTATCAAGAGCCACTTTTCTGCTCGCATGACTTCCTTTACCCATTGTCACACGACGCCCATCTATATCTCTAAAGCAGTAGTTGTTCTCAAAGTGGGGTCCGGGAACCAGAGAGTGGAGTTTCAGGAGGTGCCCAGCAAAATGAGAAACTGTTTATTAAGCCCCCATTCTGATTTTTGGCTATTGGAAAATAGATGATCTACAATCTCACAGTGCATCTTATCACAATGCATTGTGAGCTTATAGATCAGCTATTTAAAAAGAAAAAAGTCTTGACAAATCTTTCTCTGGGCATCCCTGGTCTTTTCTTTTCGAATGGGGATCGTGGCCACTGGCCATGGACAGTTTGACACCTTGGCATGAAAATGCCAAGGAACCATAAGGTTTATTTTTTGCTGTAGTGTTTTTTGTCGACTTTTCCAACTGTATTTTGTGTCAGAGAATGTAGGCTTTCCCCCAGCATGCAATGCGTACATGAGTTTGTGGACATACTGTAACATCTCTGCGTGCAATCTGGATGTACATTGCATAACCCTGCAAAAAAATTCTGTGTTTCAGTTATGAAACCCGTTCTCTATTTTTATTCTATTATGATTGTGTGTGTCTTCCTCCTTGTGGGCGTGCATGTCAGAGGTAGGAATACAGGGAGATGGGAGAACTTCCATTGTTTACATGTTGTTGAGTTTCAGTGGGACTTTTTGTTCAGGTCAGGACTGCTGAGGTCAGAGGTGAACCTGGATCAGTGCAGTGGATGGAGGAACATCAACAGCACCAGTACCGGACCCAACCCCACTGTGACCGATCCAATTAACCCTGACACCGACCACGCCCAGAAGGTACATACATCTGTGTATGAATGTATCCGTATGCTTGAATTGTAATTAAAGGGTAAGACCACTTTTTTTGAGGTTTGGGTCGTGTAGTTACTTTGCCATGATGCAACTCCAAATGTGGACAAGAAATAAAAAAATACTGCTCCAGTGATTAGAAATTGATAATTCAAAATATGCTCCTCATTGACTTACATTGTAGCTAAAACAGCTCTCAAAGTCACTCTTTTGGTACGTAAACAAACACAAACAAAGTTGATTCAGACAATATAGAGCATCACCAAAACTCATGTGGTTTTATTTTTTCATAAAAATGTTAGATTCCTGTTGATTTTACTATTTGAAGATCTGGATCCGGATCCACGGATCCAGTCCGGGTTTTCTTCCCAATAAAATGGACAAATCAACAGGAAGATAACATTTTTATGAACAAATAAAACCACATGAGTTTTGGTGATGCTCTATATTGTCTGAATCAACATTGTTTGTGTTTGTTTACGTACTAAAAGAGTGACTTTGAGAGCTGTTTTAGCTACAATGTAAGTCAATGAGGAGCATATTTTGAATTATCAATTTCTAATCACTGGAGCAGTTATTTTTTATTTCTTGTCCACATTTGGAGTTGCATCATGGCAAAGTAACTACACAACCCAAACCTAAAAAAAAGTGGTCTTACCCTTTAATCTTTGTAATTGTCTGTTGTTCATGTTTTTATGGGACCCCTCGAAAAGGAGATGCTGCCTCTCAAGGGGCTATCTCTTCAATACAAATCTGTCAACTCTATACTAGAGATGGGCGATATGGATCATAAAATCAAATATCACAATATATTTGACCGAATGACTCAATATAATATACATTTTGTGAAGATAATATTGTATTCTGATGATACTATCACTTTTTCTTTTCAAACATTGTAGCAAAAATAGCACATCTACATTCTATAAGCTCACAACACATAACGTAATGTGTGCTTGTAGCTGTTATTTTTACTATTTTTTCTAATTGTTTAATTGTATAAATTACAGTTTAAGTGAGTAAAACCAGGTTACACGCCGGCATTCCAAAGCCCACTATTCCGATGCACCGCCATTCTGACTCACATTACTAACCCTGTCCCCAAACAATACCAATTCATTGCAGGAAACGGTAGTAAACAAACCATTGAATCCTAAACCTCTAAATTGCTCTCAATTAGAGCAGAGCCAGGACAATAGCAGAAACACAAAGCCATTTAGATTCAAAATCAGACCATGATCTGATGGTCTGAGGTTGACACTAATGGTCTTGATGGGTGGACTTAATCCCCTCAAAGGTAATCACACTTTAATCATTGCCCTCCAGACATCTACCTCAGAGGTGACTAGATTAAGCCAGACTAAATATAAATATAAGATTGAGAAATTTTTTGTACTTCTAGTAAGACTAAATCGTAATGGCCCAGACTCTTCTTCAACAAAGATGGCGAAAGCAAACATTCTTTGTTCTGTACTCATACAATAGTATGGTACAAAACACTGAAGTCCTTAAACCAGAAACCGAACCATACGCGGAAGCCACATAGTCAGAATGGCGGTGTTGGAATGCCACACTGTCCCGTAAAACCAGGAAAAGACAACACTGATGCCATATCACAACAATGTTATGATATCCTAAATCCCAGACGATAGTATCACGATATCGATATTATGATAATATATTCCCTGCTCTACACCACAAAGGCACAAATGCAGGCAGATATATGCTCAATACTGTGTTTATTACTGTATTTTATTTTATTTAGACACCGTAAGTAATACTGTTTGTGTGACCTCAATGTTAAGAAGACAGATTTTTCCCTAACAGATATTTTTATTTTTATAGAACACTACGCCATATCACAATAGTAAAATATCCAAAATCACCGACAATGTACAGTCTAATATCATGATATGGATATAATATTGAAACAAGGGATGTCCCGATCACGTTTTTTTGTTCCCGATCCGATCATTTGAAAATGACGTGATCGGTCCCGATTTCCAATCACGTGATTGGATTGGGACAACCCTATTTACAATGTTCATGTGAATCATGCTTGATGTCTCAAATGTTTTATGTGTAGAAAACGATGAGTTCTTTGAAGATCCAGAAGGCTGAGGTTCACGCCCTCTACAGATGTGTGGCCACCAACAAAGTAGGCCAGGATTCACGCATCATCCTCTTCCACGTAACACGTAAGCGCCACGCTGTCTCTGTTCTCTCACTTCATTTGAGGGAAGCCCGGTTTATTGACCGTCAGACCATCAATTCCAGTGGTGGAAATTAACAAGTAAATTCACTTAAGTACTAGTACAATTTTGAGGTATTTGTACTTTACTTGAGTAATTCCAATTTCCAATACTTTTACTTCTACTCATTTCAGAGGCAAATATTGTACTTTACTACATTTTACAAAACATACATTAACCGCTTCAGCCATCTCGGCCATTTGAAAATAGCCGATCTACAAGCTCACAATGCGTCGCATGTGGATAATGAGTACTATTACTTTAAGTACATTTTGATGCCAATACGTTTACCTTGTTGTACTTTAACTCAATTACATTTTGAATTCTGGACTTTTACTTTATTTTTACGTTGCCGTATTTATACTTACATTGGAGCACTTTTTCCACCACTGGTCAATTCTAATCCCATTTGCTCAGTGTGCGTGTGCCCATCTTGTGCCCCCACCACCAGGTGGCCTGGAGTTGAGTTTGTCTCCGCGCAGGGATCCCGTAGAGGAGGACCTGGTGGCTCTGAGGTGTAAGGCCGACAGGCTGATCTACGGGAACCTGGCCTGGTACCGGCTGAGCGGTGTCCCCGAGTCGGAGCCGCTGCCCCCGGTCCAGCCCTGCCGCGTCCTGCCCCTGCCCCAGCAGCCCATGCCCCAGGCCGTGCTGTCCGGCCTGCAGGGCGCCAACGTGACCCTGGAGCTGCTCCTGCCTAATGTGTCCCGTCAGGACGAGGGCTGGTACGCCTGCCAGGTGGAGAACGCTAAAACCGGCGAGAGGACATGCCTGCTGCGCCTCCTGTCCCTCAGAGGTGCGACCGAACTTACTGCTTCTAATGATTTATTACACTTGGTTAATTGGGCATTGGGCATTGGCATGGAACAAGCTCCCACTGTACCTTCGTCAGGCAGCCTCTGTAGACATTTTTAAAGCTCAGCTCAAGACCCACTTCTACAACTTTGCCTTTAATTGTCTCCACCAGCCGAAGGCATGGGGAGAGTATGTTTTGCACTCCGTCCGTCCGTCCGTGTGTCCGTGTGTCCGTGTGTCCGTCCGTCCGTCCGTCCGTGACCAGCTAATCTCAGCCACCGTTAACCCGGTCGATGCCAAATTTTGCACACACACTCCCTGGATGCCAACCATGAACCTCTGCCCCAAACTTTCCAGAACGGCCTGTTATAGCGCCACCAGGAGGCCGCTTTGTGCAAAACAAGTTTTTTCACAGTACACCTACAGATTTTGTCCAAACATCACGCAAATTAGTACACAGTCTCTCTAGAGCCATTCAACGAAACGGGTCTTTCAGATTTCTCAGACTCCATCCTGATTGGTTAAGATTGGCTTCCAAAGTTCACAGGAGTGCTCAGTTTCAAACAAAATGCTGCAAATCATGAACACATCGCGTGATTTCCCTGAAATTGTGCACGCACATTTCCACTAGGCCGAGGACGAAATGCCACATGAACAATTTCAACTCAGCCTCAAGGTGGCGCTATAACTGGCCCAAAAGTGTTTTTACCTCTAACTGCACGGATCTGTGGATAACCTGGTGGAGACCTGTGCCCAGAAGGGCACTTTTTCTAGTTGATCTTGTATTTTTTATTTTTCATGTCCTCACTGTACTGCATTACTGCTTGTTTTTTAATGTCGTTGCCTTGCTTTTCTTTTATTCTCCATTGTTCTGTAAAGCACTTTGAGCTGCATTTCATGTCATGAAAGGTGCTATACAAATAAAGTTTTATTATTATTATTATTTTATTATTGTGTGGTGCATCATAAATAGCTGATCTACAAGCTCACAATGTGTTGCGCCATAATGCGTGACACTGGCACCCAGATGCGTTTAAATCAGGACAAATGTTTCACACAGCAGTTGAGTGTGAAGCGACTGTGCTTATCTGTCAACTTATACACACCTCTAGGGCTAGGCTGCCTCATTCATGTTGTTTTACCCAGTATAACTCGTCAGACGCTTGATAATAGTGTTTTTTTGTGGGGAAATAATAACTTACTCTGCCTCGCTATCCTTGTGTTTTAGCTCTTGAGGCAGCGAGGATCCTGAATTTCACTGACCAAAGAGTCAACATCAGTGCCACCACTGTGCTGGTTTGTAATGTGTCCGGCACTCCCAGCCCCGCTGTGATCTGGACCAAAAACAACCGCACTTTGATGCAAGGCTCAGGTGAGAGCGTAGCACAGAGCAATTATTTTCCAATGCAAGCATGGTACAACAGCGCACACTTTTTTTTGCATGCACTATGCAGCAAAACATATATTATTTGACGGCTGCTGCTAACGCTTGTCACGGACTGCTTCCAGGTGTGATTCTGAGCGAACAGAACCAGACCCTGACCATCCAGCGAGTGAAGACGGAGGACGGTGGTCTGTACACATGTACTGCCTGTAACAGCCGCGGCTGTGACACGTCACAGGCCAACTTAGTTACCGAAGGTCAGAACCCTGCTCTTAACATGCAGCGAATAAATGCTGCTACTTATCCAATTGAAAAGTTTTGGAAGGTTTAATGACACATTTCCTGTTTACTGGTCAAAAGGAATAAGTGAAGTGATGAGTGTGGGCCTTTCGCCAGTCAGAGCAGTCCGTACTATCACAAAACCAATGTATTTATAGCCAGTCTCAAGGTTTCCGCTCACACATACACGCATAAAAAAAGTGTTTTTTTTATATTAAAAGATGAAGCGCAAAAAACTCTTCACTTCCGCGGGGCAGGAAGCCGGCCCCTGTTTAGCACACATCCTCCAGGGTGGTCCTAAATACAAAACAATGAGGGGGCTTCAGGACAAAAGGACCCGGCCCCCAGGCCCGGCCCCTGCTCCTGCCCCAGTTCCAGTCACCCCCCGCCCCTCGCCTGGCTGTTCTCTACTGATCATTGGAACACAGCAACAACAAACAAACACGCTAACAAGGAGGCCTGGGGGATACGTGACCCATCCCCAACCATAGTCCTGTCAGCTGCTTTCCAGGCGCCGGGTGGCCACACTATATAGCCAAGAGAGGAGTGATAGGGGATATAATGACAGCGAAAACATAGGCGATCCGCTTGTCCAGAACCGCCAGTCCAACTGGCGGTTCTGAATATATACAGTATATATATATATATATATATATATATATATATATATGATCCTATAGGACGAAGCTCACAGTGAAACGCGCCGTGCTAATAAATAAGTTGATGCAGTAAGTTGTCCGTCTCTGTTCCCTGGAGTGTGCAATCCGTTCCTTGGAAGGTTTTTCTCTTTTTTGATGTCTATGCCTGCTAACTAGACTTGCACATCCTACGGGTCTTTTTGGATGTGCAGGAGTCCCTTTTTTGTCTCATATATATAGTGATGACATCAGGGATCTCGGTATAACAGGTATATTCTGACAGTGGCTACAGTTACAACAGGTATTGCATAACCGGGTGGGGCATGCATTCCCAACTTGCATCGTTCCCGAGTTGGCCGGTCTAGTAGAGATACGCAATTCCGGATTCTAATGATAAGCTGGTAGGCAGGGTATGGGGTTCCATAAAGACCATAGACAGACAGGACTGTGAAGTGCTTTACCAAGTCGACATTGGCACTGGTCACTCCTGAGCCTTTGATATAGTGAGATAAAACACCAGGCTGCTTCCAGACCCAATAACAAAATTGCCGCCCTCCAACCATTCAGACACCCAAACAAACCCTTTTCCTGATGCTCCCATGTTGAATGCTGCCAAACACGTCACTAAAAGCTTAATTCCATGTTCCAAACAGACAGACATGCTATGTTGCATCTAAAGAACACACCCCTTCCTTATGATACAACTTACAAGTTGTTCCCAAATCAAGAGGAAGATCTTTGACAACCAGAAAGTTGTGCATTTTTCCCATCTTTTTTAACTTCACCAGTACTTTCAGCGCACTCATTTCTCAATACAGAGGCAGATAAAAAGTATACAATTATATATAGGCCTACTGTATTTTAGTCCTTTTTTTTTTTACCACAACCACCTATTTTTAATTTGAGCATATCATTATTAGTGAAAATTCTACTATTATTGTTCTTATTAATAGAATACTATTATTATTATTGTTTTTTAAATGGTATATCCCCCCCCCCCCCCCCGCATTTTTCTTTTTTTACAGAAAAGCTAGATATTTCCGCTAGAGAGATTTAGATTTGGTAGTTTGATAATGCAACATAAACGCTTTAAGGACAGGTGAGACAAGTTGTGAAAGAACGTGACTGACTATGGCAACTGTTGCAGGAGCCGAGGAGAAGACCAACGTGGAGCTGATCGTTCCCATCGGCTCGGTGGTCATCGCCATGTTCTTCTGGCTGCTCATCGTCTTTGTCATCCGCGGGAGAAAGAGGGTAAGAAGGCGCTTCCTCGACCTTGCCTTTGCCCGACTTTCTTTCCCTTCCTTCTATTCTTGCCCACACAAAGCCCCCATAATAACGATTTGAAACAGGCACACACATACACGCACGGCAGGACTGATTGCCCTGGCACCCCTTGTGCACAGGAACAACAGGGACACTCTGTGCTCCATTGAGTCACGTAGGCACCCCACGTGACACTGGCATGGCCCCCTTTTCACTGGACGGGGCTCCTCGGTCACGGGCACCCTATTCTAGAGCAATGAGGGCTGGGGCCCACTGGTGTGTCGTGAGGATATTGCAAGTTTGCCCCCAAATAATTGCCAAAGCACTAAGCTTTTATTAATAAAACATTCACTTTTTTGAGTGAGTTTTCATTGTGATACTGCTAAATAGGAACTTGTAATGTCAGTTCCATTGATCTAAGCCGGAACACAAACAATATAGATTGACCATAACATGCTCTGAAAATGCATGTGGCCCACCCATCTGACCACTTTGCACGGTGGTCCAGGGATAACTAAATTAAATTTACTCAAATACTGCAGTTCTGTCTAATTTTTGGGTACTTTTACTTGACTTGAGTATTGCCCTGGCTTGAGCAAACCGAGCTGGCCATAGAGCTGGTCAGCTGGACCTCTATGGCCATGACATTGTAGGTATGTGTAAATGTACTTTGCAATCAACACACTTACAGTAACTCTGAATACACTTGACTAGCTCTGGTCCATAGCTCTAATGCCTTCATTAGAGCTATGGAACTGTTCTTTTCCTACGCTCGCATAAATGCAGACCAGCCTCTCGTCTGTAGCGTAAATATAATTTTTTTTTTACCTATACTCACCAATACAAAGGCGGTTTGTGTAATTAGAAAGCCTATACTTTCCTTAGTGGATGCACTAATGTGACATGTAGCTTCAGTAGATTGGCTTGAGGGCCAAGAACGCAAAATTATCTTGCCACATCTTACCCGATAGGGCTATCCCTAAACGTATTTGCAATTTTTTACTATTTTGAAAAACATTTAAAAATAGCTGATCTACAAGCTCACAACGTGTCAATGTAGATCGGCTAGTTTAACTATTTTAAAATGTTTTTCAAGATAGTCAAATATGGCAAAGAAGTTTAGAGATAAAGGGTCAGGCGCTCCTGCCGTTCTTGTTTCCATTCGGAAATGTGTTCAATTTATAAACACGGGGGTACGGGGGTCCCTGGCACACATTTCATTTTCAGATGGACCTGGCAACACTGGTCTGAGCCCTGGATGGAGCCTGAACCAAAGCTTGGATTAAACACTGTTTGCACAGATCTGAGAGTGGGGATGAGTTTTAATTCCCTCAGCATGCTTTTCAGAATCCAGAATGAATAATCCAGATTGTAAACATGAACCCTAGCATCAGCTATTTTCACTGAATGTTCAACTTCACCCCCGTCCTCAGGAGAGGTCCTGAGGACTGGGGTGAACATTCAGTGGGGAAAATATGGGGCCTAGTACAGATCCCTGTGGTACTTCAATCAACTACTGCAAGTATATAAGGTTTAAGTGGTTAATGTGGTAATTGGTCATTAGACCTTTATTGGTCTTTGTTTTCAGTCTTTTTCTGTCACTTGCTCTAGCTGTCACCTTCTTTAACTCTGTGTCTCTGTCCCTCAGCCATACCGTGGGGACCTGAAGGCCAACTATCTGTCCATGATCCTGGACTCCGAGGACATGCCCATGGACGAGCAGTGCGAACGGCTCACGTACGACGCCAACAAGTGGGAGTTCCCCAGGGACAGGCTGAAGCTAGGTGAGACGTTAGCGGGGTTCACTCACTATCAAATGTATTGGATAGGGTTTAGAAGGATCTGTAACACTTAAAACCCTATATCTAGTTGACCATGGTCCCTAGTTCTTGATGACTATTTTTATGTTTTTGATTTTGTTTTTGCTTACTGTAAATCACTCTGGATTAAGAGCCTCTGCTAAATGCCTAAATGTTACATTGTAAGCTTTAGGGCCTTATTGTGTTTTCCATTATTAAGCTAAATAATTACATACTTCATAAAGTACAATGTTTCTGAAAAGACAAACAAAAAAATAATATTAGAGGTACATGCATCTACTCAAAAACGAGTAATAGCATTCGCAGCAGGGTGACAGACCCCCATTCAGAAACACCGCCATTCAGAAACACCGCCATTCAGAAACCCGGTTAGGGTTAGGTTTAGGGTTAGGGTTAGGGTTCTGAATGGCGGTGTTTCTGAATGGCGGTGTGTAACCTCGCAGCAGTAACACTGTGGAACAGCCTTGAAGATGTGAAATTGTGCAGCTCATTAAACATATTAAAAATATTACATAAGATTATTGATCATTATATAAAAACATAAATGGAATGTACCTTCTGTATTATCGTATTTATTATAGCATAAACATGTACAGTGCAGCAATCACGTACATACATCAAAGTATCTGGCCCTTGTACCTTTTTCATCTTTTCTTTGTTTTGTAAAAAGCTAACCGAAATAAGTTAATGCTTCAGCCTATACATGTTTGGTCAGAAATGTAGTTGTTTTCCGTGTGGTTATGAAATGCTCTTTCCTTTTATCACCAACTAAATTAATTAATTAATTCATTCATTCATTCATTCATTCATTCATTCATTCATTCATTCATTCATTCATGTAGTTAAAGTCGTTCTCGCGGACAAAGAATGACTTTGTGTCAAATACGCAATCAAAGAAATGTGGGTTTGTGTGCGTCAAGTCAATTCCAAATCACTGTGTAACCTAGAAAGTATGGCTAATGGTGGTGTTGTTTTTGTAACGGTGAATTACATTTGTAATAAAATTCTAAATGTTGTGCTTTGAAGGCGACCCATTGGGGCGTGGAGCATTTGGACAGGTGGTGGAGGCAGCCGCATTTGGTATCGAGAAAGCCACCACTTGTACTACTGTTGCTGTCAAGATGCTTAAAGGTAAATACTGTGCCTTCGTCTTTTCTGAACATAATATGTACACAGATATACTGTAGGCCCCCCACACACATCTACAGATAAATACGAACACGCATTAATATTAATCCAGACAAGGACATAATCAGGCGCACGCACGCACGCACGCACGCACGCACGCACGCACGCACGCACGCACGCACGCACGCACAGAGAGAGAGAGGTACAGTGATGGCTTTGTGTTCCAGAGGGTGGCTCCTCCAGTGAGTACCGTGCCTTGATGTCGGAGCTGAAGATTCTCATCCACATCGGTCACCATCTGAACGTAGTTAACCTGCTGGGAGCCTGCACTAAAGCAGGAGGTGAGTCGTCATACTGTAGTTACAAGTAAGACGCGCAAACGCGGGAAGCGAACGCAGCTCGTGTGGTTGTGTGTGTGTGTGTGTGTGTGTGTGTGTGCTACAGCTGCGCCCTGTGTGTGTGTGTGTGCTACAGCTGCGCCCTGTGTGTGTGTGTGTGTGCTACAGCTGCGCCCTCTGGTGGCGGGCGGGTGGTGTCACAGCGGGACAGACACACAGACATGAGCAGCAGGGTCTCATAGTAAGTGGCTCACTGCGTTCGCAATAACCTAAGCCTGCACTAAACCAGGATGTCAGGCATGCTGCACTGCTATACACATGTTGGGAAAGAAGCAATGAACTTACTGATCCAATGTAGTTATTTGGTCACGCATTGTGAGCTTGCAGATCAGTTTATTTTTGTGCCATTTTTGCTACTTTTGCACAATGTTACCATCTTGTACAACGAAGTAGGGCAGTTAGTTTACACAATATGTCCAAAAGAGATGATATACTGTATAAGGTATTAAGGTTATCCTTAAAATGAGACTTGATTGTTTTACAGTGTATATAATGCACAGACCTGATAGGTTTACCATATATTTTGTTTTGTCAACAATTTGTGATTTACATTTTATTTTACATTTATATTAAATTAAAATGACATTAAAGTATGCCTTGCTTTACAGTACATTCACATGTGAGGCATTAGCCGGCATCATCATCTCTCCCTCACCCTTTCACTCCACAGCGCCTCTGATGGTGATTGTGGAGTACTGCAAACATGGCAACCTGTCCACCTACCTGAAGAGCAAGCGTGGAGAGTACAGTCCCTTCAAAGTAAACTCCCTCACTGCCTGTAAAAACAAGCCTTTGACATGCGCATACAGTAGCCTAAAAATGAAATCTGTAGGCTATTAAACCTGTCGTAATTATTAGGAGCAATTGCCACTATTAATACAGCACACAGGGAGCTGTTAGGGGCAATGTCTTGGGCAAAGTGGATACTGTGTCTCGGCCAAACCGGCGACCATCTCATGTCACCCACTACTACCTCTCTTTTCAGTGAATGAATTCAATGATTTATGTATTGTATTTTTAACGACCTGTCTCGCCTCCGCTCACATCTGGTCTCAAACCTTTGTTAGAAGTCTGTGCCAGCGGCACAACAAGAGCTGCAAGCGCTGCATTTCACTGACGGTGTTGTCATTGTTGGCATATTTGGCATCTCTGTCTCTCTGCCCTAACAGAGGAAGAGGTTGAGTCACCAGGAGTGGGTGCGCGTGGCGGAGGATGTGACAGGAGGGGACCTGGGTCTGGGGAGCAGCCCGCACCTGGACATCTGCACCGGAACTGCCGTGTGCTCCACATTGGCCCATGACAACATGGAGAACGCCCAAGGTGCCGTACTAATTGATTTGATGTCAAACAAACAAAAAAGCTTGATCATTTTAAAGAATCATTCAATAATCTATTCCTGTTTTGTGAATGTTGGTGAAAAGTACCACCCTCCCACCCCCCAAAAAAAAGAAAATAGTGAAAATAGCTGATCTACAACAAGCTCACAATGCTTGTAGCTATTTTCAGTATTTTTGCAAGTATATTATAAATTAACGTTTAGTAAATTGAATCGTTGAAATACAATTTATTTTTTATACATAAAAAACATGCTTCTCGAGATGAATTCGATGAATCGGAAAAGTAATCCATAGCAATCAAGAAAACAATCTGTATAGTTGCAGCCCTACTGAAAACAACTCATTTTTGCACAGACGTTGCTTGTTTTGTGTTTTTAATTTGACACAATAAAGAGATGTCTCCTTTGACCACAGAGAGCTCTGACTGTGACCACCTGACCATGGAGGACCTTATCAGCTACAGCTTCCAAGTGTCCAAGGGCATGGAGTTCCTGTCATCGCGCAAGGTGGGACCCACACCCACACCTCCTGAACATACTAGAGCCACACACACCTCCTGAACATACTAGAGCCACACACATTATATCGCTGTTGTTGGGAAGAAACCTATTCAAATGTTTTGTGTGTTTTCGTAAATGAACGCCCTACTTGATCGTACTACACTACAGCATCAAAATAATTTTAATCCTGAAAAGTAACAAAAAATACATTTTTCAGGAAATTAAGAAAACCTTCCAATGGAGTTAAGAGGTTTTGTCCAAACATTTTTTACTACTTTCCATTGGTTCAATATATTTCTTTTTGGAAGCTGTCATCTGTTTGTCATTTCCGTTCTCTAAAATATACTGTACAAGAAAAATATATCTTACCATTTCTGCTAAGCAGCAACCTAGATATCTCTGCTGTCGGGAGGAAACCTCATAACTCCAAAATGTTCATTTATCAGGAAATGAAAAATATAGTTTTTTCAGGAAACCATATATTTTTTAAACAAAGCAATACTGCCTCATCAAAGTTGGTGTTGTAACTTTATATATTGTCAATTACTTCCATTGCAGTCAGAACTGCAGCATCACTCCCAATCTTCCGCCGTAGCCTGAAAACCCACCTTTTCAGACTCATCATGGCCCATAGCACTTACCCTAACCCCTTAGATAGCATTTCTGTTGGCTTAGATAGCATTTGACACAGACTTATAGCATGTTATGTAGACAGCACTATAATTGTATTGTATATAGTCATAGCACGCCATAGTACATATGTATAGCATAGTAGTAAATATGGATAGTTTATATGTATAGTGTATGTATAGTTTCATTATATAGATATTCCACTGTTACTTTCTTAGCTTACGCATGTTTCATGATAAATGCTTTTATGTGATGTATTCCCATGCTTTTGTTCTTGCTTAAATGTAAGTCGCTCTGGATTAAGAGCGTCTGCTAAATGCCTAAATTGTAAATTGTAGAGGGGGAGAGGTGGTGGAGTTGTTTTAGCAGACAGTTTGAGGGTCCAATGGTTTTGTCCAAAGCACTTTCTACTACTTCCCATTGGTTCAATATTTTCGAAACAACACACATATGTAAAGGGTGTTCAGTAGCACTGATTTATGCCAAAAAGAAAATCAAAAACCTCAAAAATTGAGTTATGAGGTTTCCTCCCGACAGCAACGATATGCTTTTTAAATTTACAGTAGGAATTATTTAGTTGACTGCAAAGGTGAAATGGAAGTAGTAGTGGTAGTATTGGCTGGGCATTTGGCTTACTTTCTTAGCATGTTCAGCGCTTATGTATGGCAGAAGTGTGAGCCTACAGTCTGGTTCCAGAGACGTATCACCTACCTAATCCTCGTTGCCCTCATTGCCCCAGGTTGGTTAATGAGGGCAACGAGGATAATGAGGTTCCTTATCCATAGCCTTAATAATCACATGGACTAGCAAAATAGCATACACAGCAACACAGCAGCCGTGGAGGCCATGTTTGACATGTTGAATTCCTTCAGCAGGGAGGATGCTCACAGTGCCCAATAGATTGCGCTGATTGGTCAGCTACTGCTTCATATTGATATTTTTGAAAATGTAATGACCCCAAAATGCAAGTTATGATTTTCGGCACCCGTCCCACCCAAGGGGTGCCTGGACCCCGGTTAGGAAACCCTATTGTAGCGTATTAGTTCATGAGGGAATACTGCTAGGATGAAGGTGTTCAGTGCATGGTGGATGTTCAGCGTCCCCCTCCGTCTCCCCTCAGTGTATTCACAGAGACCTGGCTGCCAGGAACATCTTACTGTCGGAGAACAACGTGGTGAAGATCTGTGACTTCGGCCTGGCCAGGGACGTCTACAAAGACCCCGACTATGTCCGCAAGGGAGACGTGAGTTCTGCTTCAACTACTGTACTAACCGCACTCCTGTCCCGAGACGCCTCTATTACATGCCACCAAGCAAGTTCCCTGTACAATAAAGTTGACAGCTGTGTGGTCAGTGGTGTAAAGTAATTAAATGTATGTACTGTACTCAAGTACTGTACTTGTAGGCTACTGTACTATTTTCAATTTTCAACACCTTTACATATACTCCACTATCTCAGAAGCGAACATGGTAATTTCACTCCACTACAATCATTTGAAAACTTTAGTTACCGTACTAGTTACTTTGTAGATTCTGATTATTTTTTACAAAATGTACATTAACCACATCAGTCCTATATACTTTGGCTATTTGAAAATAGCTGATCTAAGCTAACAACACCAATGGTTTTGTATACATTTTGAAAATTTGCATATGGACGTTCTGTACAATAAATTATTATACTTTTGGTACTTTAAGTATATTTCGATGCCAATAGCACATTTTGAACACCAGACTTTTACTTGTATTTCTACATTGTGGTATTGGTACTTTTACTTAAAATGTCAGTACGTCTTCCTTCACTGTGTGTAGTAAACATTTGAACTGTGCTTGCAGGCGCGTCTCCCACTGAAGTGGATGGCTCCTGAGACCATCTTCGACAGGGTGTACACCACACAGAGCGATGTCTGGTCCTTTGGGGTCCTTCTCTGGGAGATCTTCTCTCTTGGTGAGTCTAGTGTCGGTTAGGGCCGCCTGCCGGTCACCATCATTACATGCTGTTTTTGTTTTGCCAATGGGTTACCAGATTGCATTTCAGTTGATTATTTTGTGATACAAATAATAGTGATTAATAATTTAGTTGTGTTTTTAGCATTGAACATTGGAAACATGGATAGAAATTACATTTCTGCCTTTTATGCTTTGTAAAGAAACATCACACAGATGTGCCAAAAGAATAAATGAGTGGCAGTGACAAGGACATGTTGTGAGCTTGTAAATCTGCTATTTTTGACCATTTCTGAAAGTTTATTCACATTTTTATTAATGTGTGCTCTAATTTAACTTCACTGTAAGTGCACAGTTATATTGACACTAGCCCTAGAATGTCTGTGATCTACATACATTTCATGTATTCCAAATACACAGCCATAGATCGGTCCCATCCGCACGTGGTTAGCAGACTGACATCCCATAAATGTGCTCCGCACGGTGTGTGTCTTACTCATACTCATGCCATGGCCTAGGGGTGTCATGGTGGATGCTTGGGCAGTCAGGGATATCCAGCGAAAATAATAACTGATTGGCTTAAGTAGCTTAGTAGCTCCATCAATCTAAATCAGTGTACATTATTACTTAATCTAAATCAGAAGTGTAAAAGATCAACTCAATTGAACTCACTTCAATTGAGTAAAATAAATAAAAAAATAAAAACATCAAAGGAATAGGAATTTAGTACAAAATGTGTAAACCACTGCTTCATTGAGGGTCTCCTAATAGCCCTTGGGCACTTGGAATAAACATAATGGCTGCAGTGCGGTGTCGGAGCACCTGGCTAACTAGCGCTACGTGTGCTTCTGCAGGGGCCTCTCCATATCCTGGAGTTTGCATCGATGAGTTGTTCTGCAGGAGGCTGAAGGAAGGAACCAGGATGCGAGCACCCGACTACGCCACCACTGACATGTGAGTGGAAGCATGACGTCACACCAGTGATTCCCAACCACTGGTGGGAATAATATAGGTCTAGTTAGTTAGTGTGTGTGTGTGTGTGTGTGTGTGTGTGTGTGTGTGTGTGTGTGTGTGTGTCTGTGTGTGTGTGTGACTGTGTGTGTGTGTGTGTGTGTGTGTGTGTGTGTGTGTGTGTGTGTGTGTGTGTGTGTGTGTGTGTGTGTGTGTGTGTGTGTGTGTGTGTGTGTGTGTGTGTGTGTGTGTGTGTGTGTGTGTGTGTGTGTGTGTGTGTGTGTGTGTGTGTGAGAGAGACTGAGACACTTGGTGTTGTGTTAGGCTGCGGAACAGTGACACTTGGTGGTGAAAATATGCTATTTCCGTGCTCAGATCCAGGGACACATTGCTGTCAATAGGAGTGGCTAGCACGACTCAAAATAATTTACGTAGATAAATGTCACAGTAGTTTTTATTGTGATGCCAATAAATAGGAACTTAAAGTGTACTATGGCCACAAACACATTTGAGATTTTCAAATGGCACCTGAAGCAGAAAAGGTTGGGAACCACTGCCACAGTGTTACAGTTTGTTGGAGTTTATGCAGCAAATGAGGTCTAACGTAACGTACACCACAGCAGAGCGTGTCTCTGGCCTGCTGCCAATCTAATGCATTTGGTTTCCCTCCAGATACCAGACCATGCTGGACTGCTGGCTGGACCGTCCAACCGACAGACCCACGTTCACAGAGCTGGTGGAGCACCTGGGAAACCTGCTACAGGCCAGCGCTCAACAGGTTTGCTCCTCTGAACATAGTACAGCCATGTACAGTGTTGCTGTACCTCCGTGAATGCAAAAATGTTGCTCACTAAAAATGAAATAGCACTGAAGCAGATTCAGTTTACCAGGTATGTGTTTGAGGATGTGGATTCCTTTTTTGTTTTTGCCTCCAGGATGGAAAAGACTACATTCCTCTCACAGACGGGGAGCTGCAGGGGGCCCTAGCAGGACTTGACTCCAAGGGCCCCTCCACTAGGCCCCAAAGTGGAGACACCATTGCACTGCAGTATGACAATGCCCCACTCCTTGGGTCAGTACAGTATGGAGGGGGGGGGTGTATCAAAAGCAGAGGCATGGATTCCCCTACTGTAGACCTAAGTGTGGTTGGAGTGTGAATGGCTAATAAAGCTAGTCATTATTTTTTCCCCACTGCAGGATGGCCCAACAGAGTGAAAGGAGCAGTCGGCCGCTCAGCATCAAGACATTTGAGGACATCCCTCTGAAGCGTAGCAGCATCATGGTTAGTGACGTCATCCCCCCGCGCACAGACAGACACACACACACACACACACACACACACACACACACACACACACACACACACACACACATACACACACATACATACACGTGTAGTCCGTGTGCGTACCTGTGTTTGTGTGTGTGTGATTGGACATTTTCAGAGGTTAGGTTTAGGAGAAAGAGTCAGAGTTCTGCCTGATTGATATTTGTACCGTTGTCATGCACCAAAAATGTACGTGTGTGCGTGTGTGTGTGTGTGTGTGTGTTCGTTCTGACAGGAGGGTCATACAGACAGCATGAGCCTCTCCCCAGAAGAGATGAAAGACCACCAGCTGCCACGCACGCCCAACTTCAGGTGAGGCCACCTGATGTTACCTTTCTTACATTGCACCATCTGTCTGAACATACAGTAGCATCCATTTGAGGATTTTGTGACAACCACCATAATAATAATAATTAGGGGTCAAGCACGAAGTCCGAATCCCGAAGGTATAGCATTTTTATTTATTGCTGTAGTATGATGATGATTATGATTGATTGACCACGGCCTGTAACAGGAGACCGGACATGGACCTACTTGAAGAGCTGAGATTGTCTTGAAACAAATTGTCTTAAATACTTCATGATTAAATAATCACTTCTGAACATCATCTTCCCAGAATAGTTCAGGTTGTTGTTGTTGTTGCATTGCCTCAAATAATAGAACCCTCAAATCATCATACAGTGTACAGTAAAACATAAAATGAAATTCATTTTCAACATCATTTGGACAAGTTTTGCGTCACATACATTAAATAAATTATTCTCTTCTGGCACCGCTAAAATAACGACCTACGAGGCAGGATACCAGTTCTCAGCTGGGCACACAATGAGCATTGTATTACTTTTATGGCTTGACCCCTGTCTTATTGCTGCTTGCAGCTATATTTATTATTATTATTATTATGATGCAACTATACAAGAAGTTATGAATGGTTCAGATGTGCCATGAGATGTGGACTAGCCCTTCACAAACAGTCTGAAAACCGTTAGTCTATACTATCAAGTACTGGCATAGTGCAGATTCATGGCATAGTTGCAGAGTATGATCTACTGCAGTGCATTCATGTAACCACTTAAACCCTACAACGTCCCATCCTCTGCCTCGGCACAGCCAACTGATCCGCAGTAAGAGCAAAGAGTCGCTGGCCTCGGAGTCGTCCAACCAGACGAGCGGCTACCAGTCGGGCTACCACTCCGACGACACGGACACGCCCATCTACGCTAACGAGGAGGTGATCCTGAAGCACAGCATGATGAGGCGGCCTCAACCGCCGCCCAAGACGGCCCACAAGTACAGCGCGGAGGTCCGCTACAGCACGCCGCCGGTCTGACCCCACGGATAGTCCACCCCCACCCACCAGCACCAATAGTATCCACCAGGGATGTAAGCATTCACTCAACCTCATGAGTGTGAGCAAGCAAGCGTGTGTGTGTGGTGAACAAGCTAACTCAAAACTAGATTAAGTGCTTTAACTAGGGCATCAGGACACATTCTTTCGTCCACCGATTTAAATCGCAAATTTGAATCGATCTTTTACTTTCTCGTGATGCATTGTTTCATCCCTTGTATCCAGTATCCACCCCTATACCTCTCTCTCTCTTACTGTCCTTATGACTGATTTACTTGGATCGGACATAGTCGTTCTACAAGCTCACAACACGTCGCGACGTGACACACTGTGAGCTTATAGATTGGCTATTTTTGATGCTCGACCCAGCCACGCCACTAGGCATAGATCAGGCTTAAATGAGCCTTCTTTCACTGTACAGAGCTCTTTTGACCATAGGCAGCACTCAACTAGGAACAATCACCCGCTAATAGGAGCTTTGTTCATTATGGCGCTATTACACTATTTTCTCAAAAGATAACTTAATATATTCATCGGGGGAGGGAGGGGGGAGGAGAGAATTGATCTTTCTACAAAGAACAGGGCTCTCTGCAGTCCGCAGGGAGAATGCTATCGTGTTTACACAGCGAGCGGAGGGTCTGTGGGGGAGTCTAGATGACGTGGACACACCTACTTCCTGGCCGAGCGGAGTCCACCCAGTTCCTCTATTGCAGGAAATGGCAACAGAAATTTTAGACAATTGAGTGCACAAGTGTTTTCTTTCTTTCATTTTCTTTTTTTGCGTCGATTGTGACATAATTGTTGGAGGGAACCAAGCACTAAGGTTTTATTTTTTATTTTGTTAATAAAACGTTTGATGGGTAAGGACACTGTTCTCCCTCGGCTCGTTGTCTTGTACAGTTCCTTTATTCATATGACTTTATCATACTATGTTGTCAAAGGTGTATTATTAACTATACGTGTGATAAATGTATCTAGTTTTATAAAAATAAATATACCTGCTGATTAAGAGCATTCATTTGTATTAGTTTTTTTATGCCACTGCCAGTGTCATTTTACTATCGTCCGATATTATTGATTATGGGATCTGAGGTCTTGTCTCATTTAAACCTATCCCACTTTGTTGTTGTGTCATTGTACTGCATGTCCAGTACAGAATGTTAGGCATGTCTCTGTACAGTACACCCCACATCCTCTCTCTGGGTCTTACTGACCCCTAAGAAAACAATAGCTCTGTCGTGTGTGTGTGTGTGTGTGTGTGTGTGTGTGTGCTCCCTAAGGACACATTACAATCCAACCTTGGTTATTTTCTGCTCCACTGCTCTAAGTCACTTTAGCTCTTCCATACTCCTATTCATACTTAGTTATTGTGAGCTGCTGGCCTGCAGCTCCAGCCAGTCTGTAACCAACTCCACTAGACTGTCTTGGTGTTTGTGAGCTGCTGGCCTGTAGCTCCAGCCAGTCTGTAACCAACTCCACTAGACTGTCTTGGTGTTTGTGAGCTGCTGGCCTGTAGCTCCAGCCAGTCTGTAACCAACTCCACTAGACTGTCTTGGTGTTTGTGAGCTGCTGGCCTGTAGCTCCAGCCAGTCTGTAACCAACTCCACTAGACTGTCTTGGTGTTTGTGAGCTGCTGGCCTGTAGCTACAGCCAGTCTGTAACCAACTCCACTAGACTGTCTTGGTGTTGTTATTGTGAGCTGCTGGCCTGTAGCTCCAGCCAGTCTGTAACCAACTCCACTAGACTGTCTTGGTGTTGAGTGGAAAGTATTACTAGGTTGTTACAGGCTCTGGCGATGCTAGCTAATGAATAATGTAGTTAGGCCAGTTGTGTTCACCTTGTCTTTGTTGTGAGGGCTTTCACAGTGTCTTAAGATGTTTGTTTTTTGTGTGACCATAGCCCCTTGATGTGGCAGGAAATTAGGCTTCACATAAATCAGGTAATTTGATCACAACCTACAATTTAGGATGGGTGAGTTCAAAGACAAGAATTCGTCTGCCGTTTTGATGTCTTCCTAGAACTGCTAATGGTCGATGGTCTTTGTACCAAAACAAGCTAATTAATGCACATTGAATGTGTACATAATTCCTTTGCTCCATTACACCTGCAGCATCATTTGATCTCTTCGACAAAAATAGCTGTTCTACAAGCTTGCGTTAACTTTGTTGCAATGTTGTCACATTGTAGATATGCCAAAGAACCATCAAAAATGGTTCTTTTAGGAAAAACTTTGACAAAAAGGTGGAACATGTGGCGGTGCGTCGGAATTCCAGGGATCATTCACTAAATTGTGCTGTTGTTGGTAACATGCCACCGCCTTTTTAAATAACCACATTTTTTCTGTGTAGTGATGTTGGGCAGATAACAGCATATGAGGTGCCAACCTGACTATTATGGATGGTGTGTGAGAGTAGGCCTACACAACAACAAATGTCACCCGCAATCATGGACAACCGATGGGCTAATTATAGCGTAGCAGAGGAAATGACTTGCAGCCTCTGAGAAGATTGTTTTCAAGCTCCCACACGCATTACTGTATAGTGTACATTCAGAAGGGACAGCTCAGTGCTATTGTACAAACTGAGTCTGCTCATTTGTCCCTTTTAATGACACTAAAAGCCTATTAATTTTAGTTGATAAGGTGACCACCGAAAACTACAACATGACGTCACGGTCACGCTGCGGTGGTAAGCAACTCACTGCTCACCCAAACACATCTCTCTGTTTTTACTAACCATCATTTTGGTGGTCACCTTATCTAAAACTGGAGTATGAATAGGGCTTAAAGGACTTGTGTAGGTCACATACAGACAGGGAGCAGGCAGGCGCCCATAGAATCAATTTGATATAGTTATGGGTTTTCCTAAATGTATGCAACTGGTAGTTCCTGAAATTGACCACTTTGGCCAAGAATGGGTGACCGGACGCCTCTTATTGATCTACCATGCGATCAATTTTGGCGATAAAAAACCAACCATTACTATCCACATTGTTTGATGTGCATAAAACTAGTGATGTCCCGATCATGTTTTTGTATCTGCCGATACCGATTTTTCCTAATCCGATGTTGATTTGGTCAACGCGACGCATTGTGAGCTTGTAGATCGGCTATTTTCAATAGATTTCCTACACATTTTGAATTTGTGAAATGGGACATTCTGCAATATGAATACTTTTACTTTTAGTACTTTAAGTACATTTTGATGCCGATACTTTTGTAGGCCTACTTTTACTCAAGTAGCCTACATTTTCAATTCCGTACTTTTACTTGTAACGAAGTAGGTCTAAATTGCAGTATTGGTCAATCAATCAATGGTACTTTTACTTAAGTAAAACAATTGAGTACTTTTTCCACCACTGGGTGTATGTGACAATCCACTCTTTGGAGCGGCATCGAAAACTATTTTAAAATGACATACGTATAGCCTATGTACAACATATGTCGTCGAAAACGTCAAACGATAGAAGCATCTGCGCTCTGAACACTGGTCAGCGAGTGGTAGGCATAAATAAATGCATGCATTCATTAGCCTAGATCCCTGAATTAAATCCAACATCATAGAAGAACAGTTTATCCACAGTCACAATGGGGGCGCTCTGTAGTATAGTCTGTACCAAGAAGACGATCTGACGACGAGTATATAATAAACTGGAAGAAAAGTAACGAGTGTGTGTTCTGGTCCTGTTGATTGAGCTGAGCAGGAGCCAGGTTTCTAGGTCCTGCTCAGCGCTCAATCAAGAGGACTAGAACACAGGTGCGGCTCCCAGGATCACTTACCAGAAGTTCCAGAACTGATCCACAGATGTCAGTATTGCTCTTATTTGCAGTAGCCTACGCTTCACCTCTACTTGGATCTGGGGGATAACTGAGCAACAGCGACCTCTACTGCTTTAATTGTGTACATTATGTATGGTTCCTTATTCCAGTTTTATTTACCGTACATCATAATGCATGTTTCCGAGTGTGAAAGTGACTGATTACTAGCAGGTGTGCAAAAATAACATAACGTTTGTTGTTGAATTATTAACTGAAGTTCCTAAACCACGAATTACAATTCGGAACTGGCCCCAGTAAAAAGTCAAAGCCCCTTTACTGTAACGTTTTTATTTTTTATTTCTAACCGTATACGGTATAATGTTTTTGCATAGAATTGTATAATTGTATGTCATTAAATGTTTTGATGAATTGAGTATGAAGGACCCCAATAACAAGACATAGGCTTTCTTGGGTTTGAATCCTCTTAGCAGACCTTGTATTGTAATTGAACTGTACTTTCCTGTGCTTTTGTTCCCTGAAAACTGTTAATAAAGTAGCCTATTCAATCAATCAATCAATCAATCAATCAATCAATCAATCAATCAATCAATCAATCAATCAATCAATCAATCAATCAATCCAAGTTAACTTTCATTGGGCCAGTTAGTTAAAAGTTAAAAATCCAAAAATCACCATAAGTAGCCTAATGTTTAATAAAAATAAACATATAATATATGGTTTATTTAGCCTAGAAACAAAGAGACACAGGGGCTGTATGTGGAACAAAGGGCAGGCACATCCTCCACCTTCACTATATGAATGCAGTCTCATTTCCTCTGAAAAGGAATGGAGCAGTGCTGCTGCTGCAGGAAACCCCTTGGCATTCATACAGACACGCTGTACCAATACACAGACAGACTGTACCAATTCACAGACAGACGGACCCACATACAGGCAGGCAGGCAGGCAGGCAGGCAGGCAGGCAGGCAGGCAGGCAGACAGACAGACAGACAGACAGACAGACAGACAGACAGGAGTAGACGCCACATGGTTTTCAAAACACACACACAGTGTGTGTGTGTCACACACACACACACACACACACACACACACACACACACACACACACACACACACACACACACCTGGAGGGTCTGCTCAGCCTTCATCCTCAGGAGGGCCTGCCCAGCCTGCATTCTGACGGAGTGGCCTATCTCCTGGATGCTGGGACTGAAGAGGGAGTCGACTTCCTGCTGACGGATGGTGTGGCCTTGGCGGAGGAAGGTGAGGTGTTCATCGGGGGCGGGACAGTGCCAAGCTGGGTTGCTGGAAGTCTCGGTGAAGCCATGGAGAGCTCTCTCTCCGCCTCGGTGTCGCGGCAGCCGGTTGGCGGTATCACTGAAGCCGGTGAGCTGCGGATATCGGACGAGGCGTCTCCTGTGGCCTCTGCTGGACGGCCGTCACCTGTCAGGCTTCCCAGGAAGCCCCCTGGCCTGTATCCTGCTGTGAACCTACCCGTCCTGCAGCCTGCTGTGAACCTACCCGTCCTGCAGCCTGCTGTGAAACTACCCGTCCTGCAGCCTGCTGTGAAACTACCCGTCCTGCAGCCTGCTGTGAAACTACCCAGCCTGCGTCCTCCGGAGAGCCTGCTCAGCCTGCGTCCTCCGGAGAGCCTGCTCAGCCTGCGTTCTCCTGAGAACCTGCTCAACCCGTGTCCACCAGAGACCCTGCTCAGCCTGAGTCCTCCAGGGAGCCGGCCCAGCCTGCATTCTCCGGAGGGCCTTCCCAGCCTCCACAGAGGAAGGCCTCCTGACCCCCCTGCTCCACTTGCCCTTCACCCACCGGAGACTCTACTCTTCCTGCATCCAGGGAGACCCCCTGAATCCGCTATTCTACTCAACTTGCGACCACCTGTGTCTAGCCCGCGCCCACCAGTGACTCTGCCGGGCCAGCACCCATCAGAGACTTGGGTGATCACCGCCCTCCCATGTGACCAAGAGGGGTAGGCCAGTGGACAGATTGGGCCGGGATATTGATTTGAGACACAAAAAGACTGAGACCGTTGTGTAATGGTGTGCCTTTTTGAGTTTTGTTTGAATTGTGAGAGACATTTTGAATGACGGAGCGACACCTGAAGTACTGTAACTGAGTTATTTCCTGAAAAGTTCAACAGTATTGCATGCCTGCAGTGGGTTCTATTATTTTGTTGTGAAATGCTTTGTTTTGAATTGATTAAGTAACTGAGGATGCTGAAGGGACTCAGCAGTCTAAAGGGGGGGGGGGGGGGGGGGTGGGTGGTGTAACGCGGGAACAACTGCCATTCTATGCCCTGCTACAACATTGCCCACAGCCTATGATGTGTGTGTTTACTTGACGTAATCTGTTGCTATTGGCTCTCAGCCTCAGAGAGTTCTGTTCAGCCCGCCTGGTTTAAGTCAGTTATGTTCCGGTTTTCAATGAGTGTAGACGTACCGAGGAATCCTCCGTCTCCACCCGACCACCACGGACAGACTCACCCACCGAAGAGACAGTAGTACTAGTGTGAGTTTACCTGTACTGCTGCCGTATTATTGCCGACCTATGAAGTCTTGTTGTTATTGTGCCAACCTGTTGGAAGCACACTGTATGTCTGCCGTTCTGCCAGTAAACAGCCTGCTATTGAAAACCCTTGTTGTGGCATCATTCCTCGCCTCCAAACCACAGAACGTTAGTCCACAACAATATATATTGGTACTTCACTTGCACATACATGCATATCTCACATACACATACATGCATACTTCACTTGCACATACATATTGGTACTTCACTTGCACATACATGCATATCTCACATACACACGTATACATGTATACTTAATTTGCACATACATACATACTTCACTTGCAAATACATACATAGTTCATTCACACATAAATAAATACTTCACTTGCTTCATTCACACATACATAAATACTTCACTTGTACATACATACATACATACTGCATTCTATAGCAAGCCGTTTTTCATCATTGTTGAGGATTTGAAAAAAATTCAAAATTCAAAAAACATGGGTTATAGCCCATCGTTTTTTGAATTTTTGAAAAAAAAAACATATCCTCGTTTTTCATCATTTCTGACCATGGGCTGTAGCCCATACCGTACGGCATACTATAGCACGCTGTTTTTGATCATTTTTGAGGATTTGAAAAAAAACATGTTTTAAAAATAATAAAATAATAAAAATTGATAAAAACATTAACCTCGTTTTTCATCATTTTTGAACATGGGCTATAGCCCCTACCGTACGGCATACTATAGCACGCCGTTTTTCATCATTTTTGAGGATTTGAAAAAAAATCTAAAAACATGGGTTATAGCCCATCGTTTTTTGAATTTTTGAAAAAAGAATTAACCTCGTTTTTCACCATTTTTGAACATGGGCTACAGCCCCTACCGTACGGCATACTATAGCACGCCGTTTTTCATAATTTTTGAGCATTTGAAAAAAAATAAGAAATTAAAAAAACATGGGTTATAGCCCATCGTTTTTTAAATTTTTGAAAAAAAAAATGTAACCTCGTTTTTCATCATTTTTGAACATGGGCTATAGCCCCTACAGTACGGCATACTATAGCACGCCGTTTTTCATCATTTTTGAGCATTTGAAAAAAAATCTAAAATTAAAAAAACATGGGTTATATCCCATCGTTTATTTTTTTATTTTTTTATCCTCGTTTTTTGAATTTTTGACCATGGGCTATAGCCCATACCGTATGGCATACTATAGCAAGCCGTTTTTCATCATTTTTGAGGATTTGAAAAAAAATCAAAATTTCAAAAAACATGGGTTATAGCCCATAGTTTTTTGAATTTTTGAAAAAAAAAACGTATCCTCGTTTTTCATCATTTCTGAACATGGGCTATAGCCCCTACCGTACGGCATACTATAACACGCCGTTTTTCATCATTTTTGAGGATTTGAAAAAAAAAATCAAAAATTCAAAAAACATGGGTTATAGCCCATCGTTGTTTTGTTTTTTTTAATTATCCTCGTTTTTCATCATTTTTGACCATGGGCTATAGCCCATACCATACGGCATACTATAGCACGCCGTTTTTCATCATTTTTGAGGATTTGAAAAAAATGGAAAAAAAAAAAAAACATGGGTTATAGCCCATCGTTTTTTGAATTTTTGAAAAAGGAAATTATCCTCGTTTTTCATCATTTTTGACCATGGGCTATAGCCCATACCGTACGGCAAACTATAGCACGCCGGTTTTCATCATTTTTGAGGATTTGAAAAAAATTCAAAAATTCAAAAAACATGGGTTATAGCCCATCGTTTTTTGAATATTTGAAAAAAAAAACGTATCCTCGTTTTTCATCATTTTTGAACATGGGCTATAGCCCATACCGTACGGAATACTACAGCACGCCGTTTTTCATCATTTTTGAGGATTTGAAAAAAAATCAAAAAATCAAAAAACATGGGTTATAGCCCATCGTTTTTTTTTTTTTAATTATTATTTTTTTTACCTCGTTTTTCACCATTTTTGACCATCCCACTGAGCAAAAGCCGGCTATTAGACGTGCGTCTAAAAATGGGATGAAAAACGTCTAAAAATAGACGTCTAAAACACGTCTATTTTTAGACGTGTTTTAGACATCTATTTTTAGACGTTTTTTATCCCATTTTTTGACGCTCGTCTAATAGCCCATATCGTACGGCACTGTAGCACGCCGTTTTTCATCCTTTTTGAGGATTTGAAAAAAATGAAAAACTAAACATGGGTTATAGCCCATCGTTTTATGAATAATAAAAAAAAATTAACCTCATTTCTCATCATTTTTGAACATGGGCTATAGCCCCTACCGTACGGCATACTATAGCACGCCGTTTTTCATCATTTTTGAGGATTTGAAAAAAATTCAAAAATTCAAAAAACATGGGTTATAGCCCATCGTTTTTTGAATTTTTGAAAAGAAAATTAACCTCGTTTTTCATCATTTTTGAACATGGCTTATAGCCCCTACCGTACGTCATACTATAGCACGCCGTTTTTCATCATTTTTGAGGATTTGAAAAAAAATCTAAAATTCAAAAAACATGGGTTATAGCCCATCGTTTTTTGAATTTTTGAAAAAAGAAAACGTATCCTCGTTTTTCATCATTTTTGAACATGGGCTATAGCCCCTACCGTACGGAATACTACAGCACGCCGTTTTTCATCATTTTTGAGGATTTGAAAAAAATGGAAAAAAACAAAAAACATGGGTTATAGCCCATCGTTTTTTGAATTTTTGAAAAAGGAAATTATCCTCGTTTTTCATCATTTTTGACCATGGGCTATAGCCCATACCGTACGGCAAACTATAGCACGCCGGTTTTCATCATTTTTGAGGATTTGAAAAAAATTAAAAAATTCAAAAAACATGGGTTATAGCCCATCGTTTTTTGAATTTTTGAAAAAATAAAACGTATCCTCGTTTTTCATCATTTTTGAACATGGGCTATAGCCCCTACCGTACGGAATACTACAGCACGCCGTTTTTCATCATTTTTGAGGATTTGAAAAAAAATCAAAAATTCAAAAAACATGGGTTATAGCCCATCGTTTTTTTTATTTTAATTATTAATTTTTTTACCTCGTTTTTCATCATTTTTGACCATCCCACTGAGCAAAAGCCGGCTATTAGACGTGCGTCTAAAAATGGGATGAAAAACGTCTAAAAATAGACGTCTAAAACACGTCTATTTTTAGACGTGTTTTAGACGTCTATTTTTAGACGTTTTTTATCCCATTTTTTGACGCTCGTCTAATAGCCCATATCGTACGGCACTGTAGCACGCCATTTTTCATCATTTTTGAGGATTTGAAAAAAAAGGAAAAAAACTAAACATGGGTTATAGCCCATCGTTTTATGAATAATAAAATAAAAGATTAACCTCGTTTCTCATCATTTTTGAACATGGGCTATAGCCCCTACCGTACGGCATACTATAGCACGCCGTTTTTCATCATTTTTGAGGATTTGAAAAAAAATCAAAAATTCAAAAAACATGGGTTATAGCCCATCGTTTTTTGAATTTTTGAAAAAAGAAATTAACCTTGTTTTTCATCATTTTTGAACATGGCTTATAGCCCCTACCGTACGGCATACTATAGCACGCCGTTTTTCATCATTTTTGAGGATTTGAAAAAAAATCTAAAATTCAAAAAAACATGGGTTATAGCCCATCGTTTTTTGAATTTTTGAAAAAAAAAAAACGTATCCTCGTTTTTCATCATTTCTGACCATGGGCTATATATAGCCCATCCCGTATGGCATACTATAGCTCGCCGTTTTTCATCATTTTTGAGGATTTGAAAAAAAAAAAAAAAAAAAAAAACATGGGTTATAGCCCATCGTTTTTTGAATTTTTGAAAAACAAAATATCCTCGTTTTTCATCATTTTTGAACATGGCTTATAGCCCCTACCGTACGGCATACTATAGCACGCCGTTTTTCATCATTTTTGAGGATTTGAAAAAAAATCTAAAATTAAAAAAAACATGGGTTATAGCCCATCGTTTTTTGAATTTTTGAAAAAAAAAAAACGTATCCTCGTTTTTCATCATTTCTGACCATGGGCTATAGCCCATCCCGTATGGCATACTATAGCTCGCCGTTTTTCATCATTTTTGAGGATTTGAAAAAAAAACAAAACAAAAAAAACATGGGTTATAGCCCATCGTTTTTTGAATTTTTGAAAAACAAATTATCCTCGTTTTTCATCATTTTTGACCATGGGCTATAGCCCATACCGTACGGCAAACTATAGCACGCCGGTTTTCATCATTTTTGAGGATTTGAAAAAAAATCAAAAAAACATGGGTTATAGCCCATCGTTTTTTGAATTTTTGAAAAACAATGTAACCTCGTTTTTCACCATTTTTGAACATGGGCTATAGCCCCTACCGTACGGCATACTATAGCACGCCGTTTTTCATCATTTTTGAGGATAAAAAAAAAAAAAAAAAAAAAAACATGGGTTATAGCCCATCGTTTTTTTAATTTAAAATTTTTATTTTTTTACCTCGTTTTTCATCATTTTTGACCATCCCACTGAGCAAAAGCCGGCTATTAGACATGCATCTAAAAATGGGATGAAAAACGTCAATAAATAGATTTCTAAAAAACGTCTAAAAATAGACGTCTAAAACACGTCTATTTTTAGACGTGTTTTAGACGTCTATTTTTAGACGTTTTTTATCCCATTTTTAGACGCTCGTCTAATAGCCCATATCGTACGGCACTGTAGCACGCCATTTTTCATCATTTTTGAGGATTTGAAAAAAAAGGAAAAAAACTAAACATGGGTTATAGCCCATCGTTTTATGAATAATAAAATAAAAGATTAACCTCGTTTCTCATCATTTTTGAACATGGGCTATAGCCCCTACCGTACGGCATACTATAGCACGCCGTTTTTCATCATTTTTGAGGATTTGAAAAAAAATCAAAAATTCAAAAAACATGGGTTATAGCCCATCGTTTTTTAAATTTTTGAAAAAAGAAATTAACCTTGTTTTTCATCATTTTTGAACATGGCTTATAGCCCCTACCGTACGGCATACTATAGCACGCCGTTTTTCATCATTTTTGAGGATTTGAAAAGAAATCTAAAATTAAAAAAAACATGGGTTATAGCCCATCGTTTTTTGAATTTTTGAAAAAAAAAACGTATCCTCGTTTTTCATCATTTCTGACCATGGGCTATAGCCCATCCCGTATGGCATACTATAGCACGCAGTTTTTCATCATTTTTGAGGATTTGAAAAAAAACCAAAACAAAAAAAACATGGGTTATAGCCCATCGTTTTTTGAATTTTTGAAAAACAAAATATCCTCGTTTTGCATCATTTTTGACCAGGGGCTACAGCCCATACCGTACGGCATACTATAGCACGCCGTTTTTCATCATTTTTGAGGATTTGAAAAAAATAAAAAAACATGGATTATAGCCCATCGTTTTTTTAATAAAAAAAAGAAAGAAATTATCCTCGTTTTTCATCATTTTTGACCATGGGCTATAGCCCATACCGTACGGCAAACTATAGCACGCCGGTTTTCATCATTTTTGAGGATTTGAAAAAAAAAAAAAAAAAACATGGGTTATAGCCCATCGTTTTTTTAATTTTTGAAAAACAATGTAACCTAGTTTTTCACCATTTTTGAACATGGGCTATAGCCCCTACCGTACGGCATACTATAGCACGCCGTTTTTCACCATTTTTGAGGATTTGAAAAAAAATCTAAAATTCAAAAAACATGGGTTATAGCCCATCGTTTTTTGAATTTTTGGAAAAAAAAACTTATCCTCGTTTTTCATCATTTCTGACCATGGGCTATAGCCCATCCCGTATGGCATACTATAGCACGCCGTTTTTCATCATTTTTGAGGATAAAAAACAAAAAACAAAAAAAACATGGGTTATAGCCCATCGTTTTTTTAATTTTAATTATTTATTTTTTTACCTCGTTTTTCATCATTTTTGACCATCCCACTGAGCAAAAGCCGGCTATTAGACATAAATGGGATGGGATGAAAAACGTCAATAAATAGATGTCTAAAAAACGTCTAAAAATAGACGTCTAAAACACGTCTATTTTTAGACGTGTTTTAGACGTCTATTTTTAGACGTTTTTTATCCCATTTTTAGACGCTCGTCTAATAGCCCATATCGTACGGCACTGTAGCACGCCATTTTTCATCATTTTTGAGGATTTGAAAAAAAAGAAAAAAAACTAAACATGGGTTATAGCCCATCGTTTTATGAATAATAAAAAAAAAGATTAACCTCGTTTCTCATCATTTTTGAACATGGGCTATAGCCCCTACCGTACGGCATACTATAGCACGCCATTTTTCATCATTTTTGAGGATTTGAAAAAAATTCAAAAATTCAAAAAACATGGGTTATAGCCCATCGTTTTTTGAATTTTTGAAAAAAGAAATTAACCTTGTTTTTCATCATTTTTGAACATGGCTTATAGCCCCTACCGTACGGCATACTATAGCACGCAGTTTTTCATCATTTTTGAGGATTTGAAAAAAATGAAAAAAAAACAAAAACATGGGTTATAGCCCATCGTTTTTTGAATTTTTGAAAAAGAAATTATCCTCGTTTTTCTTCATTTTTGACCATGGGCTATAGCCCATACCGTACGGCAAACTATAGCACGCCGGTTTTCATCATTTTTGAGGATTTGAAAAAAATTAAAAAAACATGGGTTATAGCCCATCGTTTTTTGAATTTTTTAAAAACAATGTAACCTCGTTTTTCACCATTTTTGAACATGGGCTATAGCCCCTACCGTACGGCATACTATAGCACGCCGGTTTTCATCATTTTTGAGGATTTAAAAAAAAATCTAAAATTCAAAAAACATGGGTTATAGCCCATCGTTTTTTTTATTTTTGAAAAACAAAATATCCTCGTTTTGCATCATTTTTGACCATGGGCTATAGCCCATACCGTACGGCATACTATAGCATGCCGTTTTTCATCATTTTTGAGGATTTGAAAAAAATGAAAAAAAAACAAAAACATGGGTTATAGCCCATCGTTTTTTGAATTTTTGAAAAAAATAACTTATCCTCGTTTTTCATCATTTCTGACCATGGGCTATAGCCCATACCGTACGGCATACTATAGCACGCCGTTTTTCATCATTTTTGAGGATTTGAAAAAAATGAAAAACAAACAAAAACATGGGTTATAGCCCATCGTTTTTTGAATTTTTGAAAAAAGAAATTATCCTCGTTTTTCTTCATTTTTGACCATGGGCTATAGCCCATACCGTACGGCAAACTATAGCACGCCGGTTTTCATCATTTTTGAGGATTTAAAAAAAAATCAAAAATTAAAAAAACATGGGTTATAGCCCATCGTTTTTTTAATTTTTGAAAAACAAAATATCCTCGTTTTGCATAATTTTTGACCATGGGCTATAGCCCATACCGTACGGCATACTATAGCACGCCGTTTTTCATCATTTTTGAGGATTTGAAAAAAATGAAAAAAAAACAAAAACATGGGTTATAGCCCATCGTTTTTTGAATTTTTGAAAAAAAAAACTTATCCTCGTTTTTCATCATTTCTGACCATGGGCTATAGCCCATACCGTACGGCATACTATAGCACGCCGTTTTTCATCATTTTTGAGGATTTGAAAAAAAATCCAAATTTCAAAAAACATGGGTTATAGCCCATCGTTCTTTGAATTTTTGAAAAAAAAAATAACCTAGTTTTTCATCATTTTTGAACATGGCTTATAGCCCCTACCGTACGGCATACTATAGCACGCCGTTTTTCATCATTTTTGAGGATTAAAAAAAAAAATCTAAAATTAAAAAAACATGGGTTATAGCCCATCGTTTTTTGAATTTTTGAAAAACAAAATATCCTCGTTTTGCATCATTTTTGACCATGGGCTATAGCCCATACCGTACGGCATACTATAGCAAGCCGTTTTTCATCATTTTTGAGGATTTGAAAAAAATGAAAAAAAAACAAAAACATGGGTTATAGCCCATCGTTTATTTTATTTTTGAAAAACAAAATATCCTCGTTTTGCATCATTTTTGACCATGGGCTATAGCCCATACCGTACGGCATACTATAGCACGCAGTTTTTCATCATTTTTGAGGATTTGAAAAAAATGAAAAAAAAAATGAAAACATGGGTTATAGCCCATCGTTTTTTGAATTATTGAAAAAAGAAATTATCCTCGTTTTTCATCATTTTTGACCATGGGCTATAGCCCATACCGTACGGCAAACTATAGCACGCCGGTTTTCATCATTTTTGAGGATTTAAAAAAAAATCAAAAATTCAAAAAACATGGGTTATAGCCCATCGTTTTTTGAATTATTGAAAAAGGAAATTATCCTCGTTTTTCATCATTTTTGACCATGGGCTATAGCCCATACCGTACGGCAAACTATAGCACGCCGGTTTTCATCATTTTTGAGGATTTAAAAAAAATTCAAAAATTCAAAAAACATGGGTTATAGCCCATCGTTTTTTGAATTTTTGAAAAACAAAATATCCTCGTTTTGCATCATTTTTGACCATGGGCTATAGCCCATACCGTACGGCATACTATAGCACGCCGTTTTTCATCATTTTTGAGGATTTGAAAAAAATGAAAAAAAAACAAAAACATGGGTTATAGCCCATCGTTTTTTGAATTTTTGAAAAAAGAAATTATCCTCGTTTTTCTTCATTTCTGACCATGGGCTATAGCCCATACCGTACGGCATACTATAGCACGCCGTTTTTCATCATTTTTGAGGATTTGAAAAAAAATCCAAATTTCAAAAAACATGGGTTATAGCCCATCGTTTTTTGAATTTTTGAAAAAAAAAACTTATCCTCGTTTTTCATCATTTCTGACTATGGGCTATAGCCCATACCGTACGGCATACTATAGCACGCCGTTTTTCATCATTTTTGAGGATTTGAAAAAAATTCAAAATTTCAAAAAACATGGGTTATAGCCCATCGTTTTTTGAATTTTTGAAAAAAAGAAATGACCTAGTTTTTCATCATTTTTGAACATGGCTTATAGCCCCTACCGTACGGCATACTATAGCACGCCGTTTTTCATCATTTTTGAGGATTTGAAAAAAAATCAAAAATTCAAAAAACATGGGTTATAGCCCATCGTTTTATGAATAATAAAAAAAACGATTAACCTCGTTTCTCATCATTTTTGAACATGGGCTATAGCCCCTACCGTACGGCATACTATAGCACGCCGTTTTTCATCATTTTTGAGGATTTGAAAAAAATTCAAAAATTCAAAAAACATGGGTTATAGCCCATCGTTTTTTGAATTTTTGAAAAAAGAAATTAACCTCGTTTTTCATCATTTTTGAACATGGCTTATAGCACCTACCGTACGGCATACTATAGCACGCCGTTTTTCATCATTTTTGAGGATTTGAAAAAAATGAAAAAAAAACAAAAACATGGGTTATAGCCCATCGTTTTTTGAATTTTTGAAAAAAAAAACTTATCCTCGTTTTTCATCATTTCTGACCATGGGCTATAGCCCATACCGTACGGCATACTATAGCACGCCGTTTTTCATCATTTTTGAGGATTTGAAAAAAAATCAAAATTTCAAAAAACATGGGTTATAGCACATCGTTTTTTGAATTTTTGAAAAAAAAAATAACCTAGTTTTACATCATTTTTGAACATGGCTTATAGCCCCTACCGTACGGCATACTATAGCACGCCGTTTTTCATCATTTTTGAGGATTTGAAAAAAAATCAAAAATTCAAAAACATGGGTTATAGCCCATCGTTTTTTGAATTATTGAAAAAAGAAATTATCCTCGTTTTTCATCATTTTTGACCATGGGCTATAGCCCATACCGTACGACAAACTATAGCACGCCGGTTTTCATCATTTTTGAGGATTTAAAAAAAAATCAAAAATTCAAAAAACATGGGTTATAGCCCATCGTTTTTTGAATTTTTGAAAAAAGAAATTAACCTCGTTTTTCATCATTTTTGAACATGGCTTATAGCACCTACCGTACGGCATACTATAGCACGCCGTTTTTCATCATTTTTGAGGATTTGAAAAAAATTCAAAAATTCAAAAAACATGGGTTATAGCCCATCGTTTTTTTAATTTTTGAAAAACAAAATATCCTCGTTTTGCATCATTTTTGACCATGGGCTATAGCCCATACCGTACGGCATACTATAGCACGCCGTTTTTCATCATTTTTGAGGATTTGAAAAAAATGAAAAAAAAACAAAAACATGGGTTATAGCCCATCGTTTTTTGAATTTTTGAAAACAAAAATAACCTCGTTTTTCATCATTTCTGACCATGGCTTATAGCCCCTACCGTACGGCATACTATAGCACGCCGTTTTTCATCATTTTTGAGGATTTGAAAAAAATTCAAAATTTCAAAAAACATGGGTTATAGCCCATCGTTTTATGAATAATAAAAAAAAAGATTAACCTCGTTTCTCATCATTTTTTAACATGGGCTATAGCCCCTACCGTACGGCATACTATAGCACGCCGTTTTTCATCATTTTTGAGGATTTGAAAAAAATTCAAAAATTCAAAAAACATGGGTTATAGCCCATCGTTTTTTGAATTTTTGAAAAAAGAAATTAACCTTGTTTTTCATCATTTTTGAACATGGCTTATAGCCCCTACCGTACGGCAAACTATAGCACGCCGGTTTTCATCATTTTTGAGGATTTAAAAAAAAATCAAAAATTCAAAAAACATGGGTTATAGCCCATCGTTTTTTTAATTTTTGAAAAACAAAATATCCTCGTTTTGCATCATTTTTGACCATGGGCTATAGCCCATACCGTACGGCATACTATAGCACGCAGTTTTTCATCATTTTTGAGGATTTGAAAAAAATGAAAAAAAAACAAAAACATGGGTTATAGCCCATCGTTTTTTGAATTATTGAAAAAAGAAATTAATCTCGTTTTTCATCATTTTTGACCATGGGCTATAGCCCATACCGTACGGCATACTATAGCACGCCGTTTTTCATCATTTTTGAGGATTTGAAAAAAATTCAAAAATTCAAAAAACATGGGTTATAGCCCATCGTTTTTTTAATTTTTGAAAAACAAAATATCCTCGTTTTGCATCATTTTTGACCATGGGCTATAGCCCATACCGTACGGCATACTATAGCACGCCGTTTTTCATCATTTTTGAGGATTTGAAAAAAATGAAAAAAAAAAAAAAACATGGGTTATAGCCCATCGTTTTTTGAATTTTTGAAAACAAAAATAACCTAGTTTTTCATCATTTCTGACCATGGCTTATAGCCCCTACCGTACGGCATACTATAGCACGCCGTTTTTCATCATTTTTGAGGATTTGAAAAAAATTCAAAATTTCAAAAAACATGGGTTATAGCCCATCGTTTTATGAATAAAAAAAAAAAAGATAAACCTCGTTTCTCATCATTTTTGAACATGGGCTATAGCCCCTACCGTACGGCATACTATAGCACGCCGTTTTTCATCATTTTTGAGGATTTGAAAAAAATTCAAAAATTCAAAAAACATGGGTTATAGCCCATCGTTTTTTGAATTTTTGAAAAAAGAAATTAACCTTGTTTTTCATCATTTTTGAACATGGCTTATAGCCCCTACCGTACGGCAAACTATAGCACGCCGGTTTTCATCATTTTTGAGGATTTAAAAAAAAATCAAAAATTCAAAAAACATGGGTTATAGCCCATCGTTTTTTTAATTTTTGAAAAACAAAATATCCTCGTTTTGCATCATTTTTGACCATGGGCTATAGCCCATACCGTACGGCATACTATAGCATGCCGTTTTTCATCATTTTTGAGGATTTGAAAAAAATGAAAAAAAAACAAAAACATGGGTTATAGCCCATCGTTTTTTGAATTTTTGAAAAAAAAAACGTATCCTCGTTTTTCATCATTTCTGACCATGGGCTATAGCCCATATCGTACGGCATACTATAGCACGCCGTTTTTCATCATTTTTGAGGATTTGAAAAAATTTCAAAATTTAAAAAAACATGGGTTATAGCCCATCGTTTTTTGAATTTTTGAAAAAAAAAATAACCTAGTTTTTCATCATTTTTGAACATGGCTTATAGCCCCTACCGTACGGCATACTATAGCACGCCGTTTTTCATCATTTTTGAGGATTTGAAAAAAAATCTAAATTTCAAAAAACATGGGTTATAGCCCATCGTTTTATGAATAATAAAAAAAAAGATTAACCTCGTTTCTCATCATTTTTGAACATGGGCTATAGCCCCTACCGTACGGCATACTATAGCACGCCGTTTTTCATCATTTTTGAGGATTTGAAAAAAATTAAAAAATTAAAAAAACATGGGTTATAGCCCATCGTTTTTTGAATTTTTGAAAAAAGAAATTAACCTCGTTTTTCATCATTTTTGAACATGGCTTATAGCACCTACCGTACGGCATACTATAGCACGCCGTTTTTCATCATTTTTGAGGATTTGAAAAAAATTCAAAAATTCAAAAAACATGGGTTATAGCCCATCGTTTTTTTAATTTTTGAAAAACAAAATATCCTCGTTTTGCATCATTTTTGACCATGGGCTATAGCCCATACCGTACGGCATACTATAGCACGCCGTTTTTCATCATTTTTGAGGATTTGAAAAAAATGAAAAAAAAACAAAAACATGGGTTATAGCCCATCGTTTTTTGAATTTTTGAAAACAAAAATAACCTAGTTTTTCATCATTTCTGACCATGGCTTATAGCCCCTACCGTACGGCATACTATAGCACGCCGTTTTTCATCATTTTTGAGGATTTGAAAAAAAATCAAAATTTCAAAAAACATGGGTTATAGCCCATCGTTTTATGAATAATAAAAAAAAAGATTAACCTCGTTTCTCATCATTTTTGAACATGGGCTATAGCCCCTACCGTACGGCATACTATAGCACGCCGTTTTTCATCATTTTTGAGGATTTGAAAAAAAATCAAAAATTAAAAAAACATGGGTTATAGCCCATCGTTTTTTTAATTTTTGAAAAAAGAAATTAACCTTGTTTTTCATCATTTTTGAACATGGCTTATAGCCCCTACCGTACGGCAAACTATAGCACGCCGGTTTTCATCATTTTTGAGGATTTAAAAAAAAATCAAAAATTCAAAAAACATGGGTTATAGCCCATCGTTTTTTTAATTTTTGAAAAACAAAATATCCTCGTTTTGCATCATTTTTGACCATGGGCTATAGCCCATACCGTACGGCATACTATAGCACGCCGTTTTTCATCATTTTTGAGGATTTGAAAAAAATGAAAAAAAAACAAAAACATGGGTTATAGCCCATCGTTTTTTGAATTTTTGAAAAAAAAAACTTATCCTCGTTTTTCATCATTTCTGACCATGGGCTATAGCCCATAACGTACGGCATACTATAGCACGCCGTTTTTCATCATTTTTGAGGATTTGAAAAAAATTCAAAATTTCAAAAAACATGGGTTATAGCCCATCGTTTTTTGATATTTTGAAGAAAAAAAAATAACCTAGTTTTTCATCATTTTTGAACATGGCTTATAGCCCCTACCGTACGGCATACTATAGCACGCCGTTTTTCATCATTTTTGAGGATTTGAAAAAAAATCTAAAATTCAAAAAACATGGGTTATAGCCCATCGTTTTATGAATAATAAAAAAAATGATTAACCTCGTTTCTCATCATTTTTGAACATGGGCTATAGCCCCTACCGTACGGCATACTATAGCACGCCGTTTTTCATCATTTTTGAGGATTTGAAAAAAATTAAAAAATTAAAAAAACATGGGTTATAGCCCATCGTTTTTTGAATTTTTGAAAAAAGAAATTAACCTCGTTTTTCATCATTTTTGAACATGGCTTATAGCACCTACCGTACGGCATACTATAGCACGCCGTTTTTCATCATTTTTGAGGATTTGAAAAAAATTAAAAAATTTAAAAAACATGGGTTATAGCCCATCGTTTTTTTAATTTTTGAAAAACAAAATATCCTCGTTTTGCATCATTTTTGACCATGGGCTATAGCCCATACCGTACGGCATACTATAGCACGCCGTTTTTCATCATTTTTGAGGATTTGAAAAAAATGAAAAAAAAACAAAAACATGGGTTATAGCCCATCGTTTTTTGAATTTTTGAAAAAAAAAACTTATCCTCGTTTTTCATCATTTCTGACCATGGGCTATAGCCCATAACGTACGGCATACTATAGCACGCCGTTTTTCATCATTTTTGAGGATTTGAAAAAATTTCAAAATTTCAAAAAACATGGGTTATAGCCCATCGTTTTTTGAATTTTTGAAAAAAAAAAATAACCTAGTTTTTCATCATTTTTGAACATGGCTTATAGCCCCTACCGTACGGCATACTATAGCACGCCGTTTTTCATCATTTTTGAGGATTTGAAAAAAAATCTAAAATTCAAAAAACATGGGTTATAGCCCATCGTTTTATGAATAATAAAAAAAAAGATTAACCTCGTTTCTCATCATTTTTGAACATGGGCTATAGCCCCTACCGTACGGCATACTATAGCACGCCGTTTTTCATAATTTTTGAGGATTTGAAAAAAATTCAAAAATTCAAAAAACATGGGTTATAGCCCATCGTTTTTTGAATTTAAAAAAAAAGAAATTAACCTCGTTTTTCATCATTTTTGAACATGGCTTATAGCACCTACCGTACGGCATACTATAGCACGCCGTTTTTCATCATTTTTGAGGATTTGAAAAAAATTAAAAAATTAAAAAAACATGGGTTATAGCCCATCGTTTTTTAAATTTTTGAAAAACAAAATATCCTCGTTTTGCATCATTTTTGACCATGGGCTATAGCCCATACCGTACGGCATACTATAGCACGCCGTTTTTCATCATTTTTGAGGATTTGAAAAAAAATCTAAAATTCAAAAAACATGGGTTATAGCCCATCGTTTTTTGAATTTTTGAAAAAAGAAATTAACCTCGTTTTTCATCATTTTTGAACATGGCTTATAGCACCTACCGTACGGCATACTATAGCACGCCGTTTTTCATCATTTTTGAGGATTTGAAAAAAATTAAAAAATTAAAAAAACATGGGTTATAGCCCATCGTTTTTTAAATTTTTGAAAAACAAAATATCCTCGTTTTGCATCATTTTTGACCATGGGCTATAGCCCATACCGTACGGCATACTATAGCACGCCGTTTTTCATCATTTTTGAGGATTTGAAAAAAATGAAAAAAAAACAAAAACATGGGTTATAGCCCATCGTTTTTTGAATTTTTGAAAAAAAAAACTTATCCTCGTTTTTCATCATTTCTGACCATGGGCTATAGCCCATAACGTACGGCATACTATAGCACGCCGTTTTTCATCATTTTTGAGGATTTGAAAAAAATTCAAAATTTCAAAAAACATGGGTTATAGCCCATCGTTTTTTGAATTTTTGAAAAAAAAAAATAACCTAGTTTTTCATCATTTTTGAACATGGCTTATAGCCCCTACCGTACGGCATACTATAGCACGCCGTTTTTCATCATTTTTGAGGATTTGAAAAAAAATCTAAAATTCAAAAAACATGGGTTATAGCCCATCGTTTTATGAATAATAAAAAAAAAGATTAACCTCGTTTCTCATCATTTTTGAACATGGGCTATAGCCCCTACCGTACGGCATACTATAGCACGCCGTTTTTCATAATTTTTGAGGATTTGAAAAAAATTCAAAAATTCAAAAAACATGGGTTATAGCCCATCGTTTTTTGAATTTAAAAAAAAAGAAATTAACCTCGTTTTTCATCATTTTTGAACATGGCTTATAGCACCTACCGTACGGCATACTATAGCACGCCGTTTTTCATCATTTTTGAGGATTTGAAAAAAATTAAAAAATTAAAAAAACATGGGTTATAGCCCATCGTTTTTTTAATTTTTGAAAAACAAAATATCCTCGTTTTGCATCATTTTTGACCATGGGCTATAGCCCATACCGTACAGCATACTATAGCACGCCGTTTTTCATCATTTTTGAGGATTTGAAAAAAATGAAAAAAAAACAAAAACATGGGTTATAGCCCATCGTTTTTTGAATTTTTGAAAACAAAAATAACCTAGTTTTTCATCATTTCTGACCATGGCTTATAGCCCCTACCGTACGGCATACTATAGCACGCCGTTTTTCATCATTTTTGAGGATTTGAAAAAAATTCAAAATTTCAAAAAACATGGGTTATAGCCCATCGTTTTATGAATAATAAAAAAAAAGATTAACCTCGTTTCTCATCATTTTTGAACATGGGCTATAGCCCCTACCGTACGGCATACTATAGCACGCCGTTTTTCATCATTTTTGAGGATTTGAAAAAAATTCAAAAATTCAAAAAACATGGGTTATAGCCCATCGTTTTTTTAATTTTTGAAAAAAGAAATTAACCTTGTTTTTCATCATTTTTGAACATGGCTTATAGCCCCTACCGTACGGCAAACTATAGCACGCCGGTTTTCATCATTTTTGAGGATTTAAAAAAAAATCAAAAATTCAAAAAACATGGGTTATAGCCCATCGTTTTTTTAATTTTTGAAAAACAAAATATCCTCGTTTTGCATCATTTTTGACCATGGGCTATAGCCCATACCGTACGGCATACTATAGCACGCCGTTTTTCATCATTTTTGAGGATTTGAAAAAAATGAAAAAAAAACAAAAACATGGGTTATAGCCCATCGTTTTTTGAATTTTTGAAAAAAAAAACTTATCCTCGTTTTTCATCATTTCTGACCATGGGCTATAGCCCATAACGTACGGCATACTATAGCACGCCGTTTTTCATCATTTTTGAGGATTTGAAAAAAATTCAAAAATTCAAAAAACATGGGTTATAGCCCATCGTTTTTTGAATTTTTGAAAAAAAAAATAACCTAGTTTTTCATCATTTTTGAACATGGCTTATAGCCCCTACCGTACGGCATACTATAGCACGCCGTTTTTCATCATTTTTGAGGATTTGAAAAAAAATCTAAAATTCAAAAAACATAGGTTATAGCCCATCGTTTTATGAATAATAAAAAAAAAGATTAACCTCGTTTCTCATCATTTTTGACCATGGGCTATAGCCCATACCGTACGGCATACTATAGCACGCAGTTTTTCATCATTTTTGAGGATTTGAAAAAAATGAAAAAAAAACAAAAACATGGGTTATAGCCCATCGTTTTTTGAATTTTTGAAAACAAAAATAACCTAGTTTTTCATCATTTCTGACCATGGCTTATAGCCCCTACCGTACGGCATACTATAGCACGCCGTTTTTCATCATTTTTGAGGATTTGAAAAAAATTCAAAATTTCAAAAAACATGGGTTATAGCCCATCGTTTTATGAATAATAAAAAAAAAGATTAACCTCGTTTCTCATCATTTTTTAACATGGGCTATAGCCCCTACCGTACGGCATACTATAGCACGCCGTTTTTCATCATTTTTGAGGATTTGAAAAAAATTCAAAAATTCAAAAAACATGGGTTATAGCCCATCGTTTTTTGAATTTTTGAAAAAAAAAATAACCTAGTTTTTCATCATTTTTGAACATGGCTTATAGCCCCTACCGTACGGCATACTATAGCACGCCGTTTTTCATCATTTTTGAGGATTTGAAAAAAAATCTAAAATTCAAAAAACATGGGTTATAGCCCATCGTTTTATGAATAATAAAAAAAAAGATTAACCTCGTTTCTCATCATTTTTGAACATGGGCTATAGCCCCTACCGTACGGCATACTATAGCACGCCGTTTTTCATCATTTTTGAGGATTTGAAAAAAATTCAAAAATTCAAAAAACATGGGTTATAGCCCATCGTTTTTTGAATTTTTTAAAAAAGAAATTAACCTCGTTTTTCATCATTTTTGAACATGGCTTATAGCACCTACCGTACGGCATACTATAGCACGCCGTTTTTCATCATTTTTGAGGATTTGAAAAAAAATCTAAAATTCAAAAAACATAGGTTATAGCCCATCGTTTTATGAATAATAAAAAAAAAGATTAACCTCGTTTCTCATCATTTTTGAACATGGGCTATAGCCCCTACCGTACGGCATACTATAGCACGCCGTTTTTCATCATTTTTGAGGATTTGAAAAAAAATCAAAATTTCAAAAAACATGGGTTATAGCCCATCGTTTTATGAATAATAAAAAAAAAGATTAACCTCGTTTCTCATCATTTTTGAACATGGGCTATAGCCCCTACCGTACGGCATACTATAGCACGCCGTTTTTCATCATTTTTGAGGATTTGAAAAAAATTCAAAAATTCAAAAAACATGGGTTATAGCCCATCGTTTTTTGAATTTTTGAAAAAAAAAATAACCTAGTTTTTCATCATTTTTGAACATGGCTTATAGCCCCTACCGTACGGCATACTATAGCACGCCGTTTTTCATCATTTTTGAGGATTTGAAAAAAAATCTAAAATTCAAAAAACATGGGTTATAGCCCATCGTTTTATGAATAATAAAAAAAAAGATTAACCTCGTTTCTCATCATTTTTGAACATGGGCTATAGCCCCTACCGTACGGCATACTATAGCACGCCGTTTTTCATCATTTTTGAGGATTTGAAAAAAATTCAAAAATTCAAAAAACATGGGTTATAGCCCATCGTTTTTTGAATTTTAAAAAAAAGAAATTAACCTCGTTTTTCATCATTTTTGAACATGGCTTATAGCACCTACCGTACGGCATACTATAGCACGCCGTTTTTCATAATTTTTGAGGATTTGAAAAAAATTAAAAAATTAAAAAAACATGGGTTATAGCCCATCGTTTTTTAAATTTTTGAAAAACAAAATATCCTCGTTTTGCATCATTTTTGACCATGGGCTATAGCCCATACCGTACGGCATACTATAGCACGCCGTTTTTCATCATTTTTGAGGATTTGAAAAAAATGAAAAAAAAACAAAAACATGGGTTATAGCCCATCGTTTTTTGAATTTTTGAAAACAAAAATAACCTAGTTTTTCATCATTTCTGACCATGGCTTATAGCCCCTACCGTACGGCATACTATAGCACGCCGTTTTTCATCATTTTTGAGGATTTGAAAAAAATTCAAAATTTCAAAAAACATGGGTTATAGCCCATCGTTTTATGAATAATAAAAAAAAAGATTAACCTCGTTTCTCATCATTTTTGAACATGGGCTATAGCCCCTACCGTACGGCATACTATAGCACGCCGTTTTTCATCATTTTTGAGGATTTGAAAAAAATGAAAAAAAAACAAAAACATGGGTTATAGCCCATCGTTTTTTGAATTTTTGAAAACAAAAATAACCTTGTTTTTCATCATTTTTGAACATGGCTTATAGCCCCTACCGTACGGCAAACTATAGCACGCCGGTTTTCATCATTTTTGAGGATTTAAAAAAAAATCAAAAATTCAAAAAACATGGGTTATAGCCCATCGTTTTTTTAATTTTTGAAAAACAAAATATCCTCGTTTTGCATCATTTTTGACCATGGGCTATAGCCCATACCGTACGGCATACTATAGCACGCCGTTTTTCATCATTTTTGAGGATTTGAAAAAATTTCAAAATTTCAAAAAACATGGGTTATAGCCCATCGTTTTTTGAATTTTTGAAAAAAAAAATAACCTAGTTTTTCATCATTTTTGAACATGGCTTATAGCCCCTACCGTACGGCATACTATAGCACGCCGTTTTTCATCATTTTTGAGGATTTGAAAAAAAATCAAAATTTCAAAAAACATGGGTTATAGCCCATCGTTTTATGAATAATAAAAAAAAAGATTAACCTCGTTTCTCATCATTTTTGAACATGGGCTATAGCCCCTACCGTACGGCATACTATAGCACGCCGTTTTTCATCATTTTTGAGGATTTGAAAAAAATTAAAAAATTAAAAAAACATGGGTTATAGCCCATCGTTTTTTGAATTTTTGAAAAAAGAAATTAACCTCGTTTTTCATCATTTTTGAACATGGCTTATAGCACCTACCGTACGGCATACTATAGCACGCCGTTTTTCATCATTTTTGAGGATTTGAAAAAAATTCAAAAATTCAAAAAACATGGGTTATAGCCCATCGTTTTTTTAATTTTTGAAAAACAAAATATCCTCGTTTTGCATCATTTTTGACCATGGGCTATAGCCCATACCGTACGGCATACTATAGCACGCCGTTTTTCATCATTTTTGAGGATTTGAAAAAAATGAAAAAAAAAAAAAAAACATGGGTTATAGCCCATCGTTTTTTGAATTTTTGAAAAAAAAAAAAACTAGTTTTTCATCATTTTTGAACATGGCTTATAGCCCCTACCGTACGGCATACTATAGCATGCCGTTTTTCATCATTTTTGAGGATTTGAAAAAAAATCAAAAATTCAAAAAACATGGGTTATAGCCCATCGTTTTATGAATAATAAAAAAAAAGATTAACCTCGTTTCTCATCATTTTTGAACATGGGCTATAGCCCCTACCGTACGGCATACTATAGCACGCCGTTTTTCATCATTTTTGAGGATTTGAAAAAAATTCAAAAATTCAAAAAACATGGGTTATAGCCCATCGTTTTTTGAATTTTTGAAAAAAGAAATTAACCTCGTTTTTCATCATTTTTGAACATGGCTTATAGCACCTACCGTACGGCATACTATAGCACGCCGTTTTTCATCTTTTTTGAGGATTTGAAAAAAATTCAAAAATTAAAAAAACATGGGTTATAGCCCATCGTTTTTTTTATTTTTGAAAAACAAAATATCCTCGTTTTGCATCATTTTTGACCATGGGCTATAGCCCATACCGTACGGCATACTATAGCACGCAGTTTTTCATCATTTTTGAGGATTTGAAAAAAATGAAAAAAAAACAAAAACATGGGTTATAGCCCATCGTTTTTTGAATTATTGAAAAAAGAAATTAATCTCGTTTTTCATCATTTTTGACCATGGGCTATAGCCCATACCGTACGGCATACTATAGCACGCCGGTTTTCATCATTTTTGAGGATTTAAAAAAAATTCAAAAATTCAAAAAACATGGGTTATAGCCCATCGTTTTTTGAATTTTTGAAAAAAAAAATAACCTCGTTTTTCATCCTTTTTGAACATGGGCTATAGCCCCTACCGTACGGCATACTATAGCACGCCGTTTTTCATCATTTTTGAGGATTTTAAAAAAATTAAAAAATTAAAAAAACATGGGTTATAGCCCATCGTTTTTTGAATTTTTGAAAAACAATGTAAACTCGTTTTTCACCATTTTTGAACATGGGCTATAGCCCCTACCGTACGGCATACTATAGCACGCCGTTTTTCATCATTTTTGAGGATTTGAAAAAAATTAAAAAAAAAAAAAAAACATGGGTTATAGCCCATCGTTTTTTGAATTTTTGAAAAAAAAAACTTATCCTCGTTTTTCATCATTTCTGACCATGGGCTATAGCTCATACCGTACGGCATACTATAGCACGCCGTTTTTCATCATTTTTGAGGATTTGAAAAAAATTCAAAATTTCAAAAAACATGGGTTATAGCCCATCGTTTTTAGAATTTTTGAAAAAAAGAAAACCTAGTTTTTCATCATTTTTGAACATGGCTTATAGCCCCTACCGTACGGCATACTATAGCACGCCGTTTTTCATCATTTTTGAGGATTTGAAAAAAAATCAAAAATTCAAAAAACATGGGTTATAGCCCATCGTTTTATGAATAATAAAAAAAAAGATTAACCTCGTTTCTCATCATTTTTGAACATGGGCTATAGCCCCTACCGTACGGCATACTATAGCACGCCGTTTTTCATCATTTTTGAGGATTTGAAAAAAAATCAAAAATTCAAAAAACATGGGTTATAGCCCATCGTTTTTTGAATTTTTGAAAAAAGAAATTAACCTCGTTTTTCATCATTTTTGAACATGGCTTATAGCACCTACCGTACGGCATACTATAGCACGCCGTTTTTCATCATTTTTGAGGATTTGAAAAAAATTCAAAAATTCAAAAAACATGGGTTATAGCCCATCGTTTTTTTAATTTTTGAAAAACAAAATATCCTCGTTTTGCATCATTTTTGACCATGGGCTATAGCCCATACCGTACGGCATACTATAGCACGCAGTTTTTCATCATTTTTGAGGATTTGAAAAAAATGAAAAAAAAACAAAAACATGGGTTATAGCCCATCGTTTTTTGAATTATTGAAAAAAGAAATTATCCTCGTTTTTCATCATTTTTGACCATGGGCTATAGCCCATACCGTACGGCATACTATAGCACGCCGGTTTTCATCATTTTTGAGGATTTAAAAAAAAATCAAAAATTCAAAAAACATGGGTTATAGCCCATCGTTTTTTGAATTTTTGAAGAAAAAAAAAAACCTCGTTTTTCATCCTTTTTGAACATGGGCTATAGCCCCTACCGTACGGCATACTATAGCACGCCGTTTTTCATCATTTTTGAGGATTTGAAAAAAATAAAAAAATAAAAAAAACATGGGTTATAGCCCATCGTTTTTTGAATTTTTGAAAAACAATGTAAACTCGTTTTTCACAATTTTTGAACATGGGCTATAGCCCCTACCGTACGGCATACTATAGCACGCCGTTTTTCATCATTTTTGAGGATTTGAAAAAAAATCTAAAATTAAAAAAACATGGGTTATAGCCCATCGTTTTTTGAATTTTTGAAAAAAAATACTTATCCTCGTTTTTCATCATTTCTGACCATGGGCTATAGCCCATCCCGTATGGCATACTATAGCACACCGTTTTTCATCATTTTTGAGGATTAAAAAAAAAAACAAAAAAAAAACATGGGTTATAGCCCATCGTTTTTTTAATTTTAATTATTTATTTTTTTACCTCGTTTTTCATCATTTTTGACCATCCCACTGAGCAAAAGCCGGCTATTAGACGTGCATCTAAAAATGGGATGAAAAACGTCAATAAACAGATGTCTAAAAAACGTCTAAAAATAGACGTCTAAAACACGTCTATTTTTAGACGTGTTTTAGACGTCTATTTTTTGACGTTTTTTATCCCATTTTTAGACGCTCGTCTAATAGCCCATATCGTACGGCACTGTAGCACGCCATTTTTCATCATTTTTGAGGATTTGAAAAAAAAATAAAAAAAAATAAACATGGGTTATAGCCCATCGTTTTATGAATAATAAAAAAAAGATTAACCTCGTTTCTCATCATTTTTGAACATGGGCTATAGCCCCTACCGTACGGCATACTATAGCACGCCGTTTTTCATCATTTTTGAGGATTTGAAAAAAATTCAAAAATTCAAAAAACATGGGTTATAGCCCATCGTTTTTTGAATTTTTGAAAAAAGAAATTAACCTAGTTTTTCATCATTTTTGAACATGGCTTATAGCCCCTACCGTACGGCATACTATAGCACGCCGTTTTTCATCATTTTTGAGGATTTGAAAAAAATTCAAAATTTCAAAAAACATGGGTTATAGCCCATCGTTTTATGAATAATAAAAAAAAAGATTAACCTCGTTTCTCATCATTTTTGAACATGGGCTATAGCCCCTACCGTACGGCATACTATAGCACGCCGTTTTTCATCATTTTTGAGGATTTGAAAAAAATGAAAAAAAAACAAAAACATGGGTTATAGCCCATCGTTTTTTGAATTTTTGAAAACAAAAAATTAATAACCTTGTTTTTCATCATTTTTGAACATGGCTTATAGCCCCTACCGTACGGCAAACTATAGCACGCCGGTTTTCATCATTTTTGAGGATTTAAAAAAAAATCAAAAATTCAAAAAACATGGGTTATAGCCCATCGTTTTTTTAATTTTTGAAAAACAAAATATCCTCGTTTTGCATCATTTTTGACCATGGGCTATAGCCCATACCGTACGGCATACTATAGCACGCCGTTTTTCATCATTTTTGAGGATTTGAAAAAATTTCAAAATTTCAAAAAACATGGGTTATAGCCCATCGTTTTTTGAATTTTTGAAAAAAAAAATAACCTAGTTTTTCATCATTTTTGAACATGGCTTATAGCCCCTACCGTACGGCATACTATAGCACGCCGTTTTTCATCATTTTTGAGGATTTGAAAAAAAATCAAAATTTCAAAAAACATGGGTTATAGCCCATCGTTTTATGAATAATAAAAAAAAAGATTAACCTCGTTTCTCATCATTTTTGAACATGGGCTATAGCCCCTACCGTACGGCATACTATAGCACGCCGTTTTTCATCATTTTTGAGGATTTGAAAAAAATTAAAAAATTAAAAAAACATGGGTTATAGCCCATCGTTTTTTGAATTTTTGAAAAAAGAAATTAACCTCGTTTTTCATCATTTTTGAACATGGCTTATAGCACCTACCGTACGGCATACTATAGCACGCCGTTTTTCATCATTTTTGAGGATTTGAAAAAAATTCAAAAATTCAAAAAACATGGGTTATAGCCCATCGTTTTTTTAATTTTTGAAAAACAAAATATCCTCGTTTTGCATCATTTTTGACCATGGGCTATAGCCCATACCGTACGGCATACTATAGCACGCCGTTTTTCATCATTTTTGAGGATTTGAAAAAAATGAAAAAAAAACAAAAACATGGGTTATAGCCCATCGTTTTTTGAATTTTTGAAAAAAAAAACTTATCCTTGTTTTTCATCATTTCTGACCATGGGCTATAGCCCATAACGTACGGCATACTATAGCACGCCGTTTTTCATCATTTTTGAGGATTTGAAAAAAATTCAAAATTTCAAAAAACATGGGTTATAGCCCATCGTTTTTTGAATTTTTGAAAAAAAAAAAAACTAGTTTTTCATCATTTTTGAACATGGCTTATAGCCCCTACCGTACGGCATACTATAGCATGCCGTTTTTCATCATTTTTGAGGATTTGAAAAAAAATCAAAAATTCAAAAAACATGGGTTATAGCCCATCGTTTTATGAATAATAAAAAAAAAGATTAACCTCGTTTCTCATCATTTTTGAACATGGGCTATAGCCCCTACCGTACGGCATACTATAGCACGCCGTTTTTCATCATTTTTGAGGATTTGAAAAAAATTCAAAAATTCAAAAAACATGGGTTATAGCCCATCGTTTTTTGAATTTTTGAAAAAAGAAATTAACCTCGTTTTTCATCATTTTTGAACATGGCTTATAGCACCTACCGTACGGCATACTATAGCACGCCGTTTTTCATCATTTTTGAGGATTTGAAAAAAATTCAAAAATTAAAAAAACATGGGTTATAGCCCATCGTTTTTTTTATTTTTGAAAAACAAAATATCCTCGTTTTGCATCATTTTTGACCATGGGCTATAGCCCATACCGTACGGCATACTATAGCACGCAGTTTTTCATCATTTTTGAGGATTTGAAAAAAATGAAAAAAAAACAAAAACATGGGTTATAGCCCATCGTTTTTTGAATTATTGAAAAAAGAAATTAATCTCGTTTTTCATCATTTTTGACCATGGGCTATAGCCCATACCGTACGGCATACTATAGCACGCCGGTTTTCATCATTTTTGAGGATTTAAAAAAAATTCAAAAATTCAAAAAACATGGGTTATAGCCCATCGTTTTTTGAATTTTTGAAAAAAAAAATAACCTCGTTTTTCATCCTTTTTGAACATGGGCTATAGCCCCTACCGTACGGCATACTATAGCACGCCGTTTTTCATCATTTTTGAGGATTTTAAAAAAATTAAAAAATTAAAAAAACATGGGTTATAGCCCATCGTTTTTTGAATTTTTGAAAAACAATGTAAACTCGTTTTTCACCATTTTTGAACATGGGCTATAGCCCCTACCGTACGGCATACTATAGCACGCCGTTTTTCATCATTTTTGAGGATTTGAAAAAAATTAAAAAAAAAAAAAAAACATGGGTTATAGCCCATCGTTTTTTGAATTTTTGAAAAAAAAAACTTATCCTCGTTTTTCATCATTTCTGACCATGGGCTATAGCTCATACCGTACGGCATACTATAGCACGCCGTTTTTCATCATTTTTGAGGATTTGAAAAAAATTCAAAATTTCAAAAAACATGGGTTATAGCCCATCGTTTTTAGAATTTTTGAAAAAAAGAAAACCTAGTTTTTCATCATTTTTGAACATGGCTTATAGCCCCTACCGTACGGCATACTATAGCACGCCGTTTTTCATCATTTTTGAGGATTTGAAAAAAAATCAAAAATTCAAAAAACATGGGTTATAGCCCATCGTTTTATGAATAATAAAAAAAAAGATTAACCTCGTTTCTCATCATTTTTGAACATGGGCTATAGCCCCTACCGTACGGCATACTATAGCACGCCGTTTTTCATCATTTTTGAGGATTTGAAAAAAAATCAAAAATTCAAAAAACATGGGTTATAGCCCATCGTTTTTTGAATTTTTGAAAAAAGAAATTAACCTCGTTTTTCATCATTTTTGAACATGGCTTATAGCACCTACCGTACGGCATACTATAGCACGCCGTTTTTCATCATTTTTGAGGATTTGAAAAAAATTCAAAAATTCAAAAAACATGGGTTATAGCCCATCGTTTTTTTAATTTTTGAAAAACAAAATATCCTCGTTTTGCATCATTTTTGACCATGGGCTATAGCCCATACCGTACGGCATACTATAGCACGCAGTTTTTCATCATTTTTGAGGATTTGAAAAAAATGAAAAAAAAACAAAAACATGGGTTATAGCCCATCGTTTTTTGAATTATTGAAAAAAGAAATTATCCTCGTTTTTCATCATTTTTGACCATGGGCTATAGCCCATACCGTACGGCATACTATAGCACGCCGGTTTTCATCATTTTTGAGGATTTAAAAAAAAATCAAAAATTCAAAAAACATGGGTTATAGCCCATCGTTTTTTGAATTTTTGAAGAAAAAAAAAAACCTCGTTTTTCATCCTTTTTGAACATGGGCTATAGCCCCTACCGTACGGCATACTATAGCACGCCGTTTTTCATCATTTTTGAGGATTTGAAAAAAATAAAAAAATAAAAAAAACATGGGTTATAGCCCATCGTTTTTTGAATTTTTGAAAAACAATGTAAACTCGTTTTTCACAATTTTTGAACATGGGCTATAGCCCCTACCGTACGGCATACTATAGCACGCCGTTTTTCATCATTTTTGAGGATTTGAAAAAAAATCTAAAATTAAAAAAACATGGGTTATAGCCCATCGTTTTTTGAATTTTTGAAAAAAAATACTTATCCTCGTTTTTCATCATTTCTGACCATGGGCTATAGCCCATCCCGTATGGCATACTATAGCACACCGTTTTTCATCATTTTTGAGGATTAAAAAAAAAAACAAAAAAAAAACATGGGTTATAGCCCATCGTTTTTTTAATTTTAATTATTTATTTTTTTACCTCGTTTTTCATCATTTTTGACCATCCCACTGAGCAAAAGCCGGCTATTAGACGTGCATCTAAAAATGGGATGAAAAACGTCAATAAACAGATGTCTAAAAAACGTCTAAAAATAGACGTCTAAAACACGTCTATTTTTAGACGTGTTTTAGACGTCTATTTTTTGACGTTTTTTATCCCATTTTTAGACGCTCGTCTAATAGCCCATATCGTACGGCACTGTAGCACGCCATTTTTCATCATTTTTGAGGATTTGAAAAAAAATAAAATAAAAATAAACATGGGTTATAGCCCATCGTTTTATGAATAATAAAAAAAAGATTAACCTCGTTTCTCATCATTTTTGAACATGGGCTATAGCCCCTACCGTACGGCATACTATAGCACGCCGTTTTTCATCATTTTTGAGGATTTGAAAAAAATTCAAAAATTCAAAAAACATGGGTTATAGCCCATCGTTTTTTGAATTTTTGAAAAAAGAAATTAACCTAGTTTTTCATCATTTTTGAACATGGCTTATAGCCCCTACCGTACGGCATACTATAGCACGCCGTTTTTCATCATTTTTGAGGATTTGAAAAAAAATCTAAAATTAAAAAAAACATGGGTTTTAGCCCATCGTTTTTTGAATTTTTGAAAAAAAAAACGTATCCTCGTTTTTCATCATTTCTGACCATGGGCTATAGCCCATCCCGTATGGCATACTATAGCACGCCGTTTTTCATCATTTTTGAGGATTTGAAAAAAAACGAAAACAAAAAAAACATGGGTTATAGCCCATCGTTTTTTGAATTTTTGAAAAACAAAATATCCTCGTTTTGCATCATTTTTGACCATGGGCTACAGCCCATACCGTACGGCATACTATAGCACGCCGTTTTTCATCATTTTTGAGGATTTGAAAAAAATGAAAAAAAAACAAAAACATGGATTATAGCCCATCGTTTTTTGAATTGTAAAAAAAAGAAATTATCCTCGTTTTCCATCATTTTTGACCATGGGCTATAGCCCATACCGTACGGCAAACTATAGCACGCCGGTTTTCATCATTTTTGAGGATTTGAAAAAAAATCTAAAATTCAAAAAACATGGGTTATAGCCCATCGTTTTTTGAATTTTTGAAGAAAAAAAACTTATCCTCGTTTTTCATAATTTCTGACCATGGGCTATAGCCCATCCCGTATGGCATACTATAGCACGCCGTTTTTCATCATTTTTGAGGATAAAAAAAAAACAAACAAAAAAAACATGGGTTATAGCCCATCGTTTTTTTAATTTTAATTATTTATTTGTTTACCTCGTTTTTCATCATTTTTGACCATCCCACTGAGCAAAAGCCGGCTATTAGACATGCATCTAAAAATGGGATGAAAAACGTCAATAAATAGATGTCTAAAAAACGTCTAAAAATAGACGTCTAAAACACGTCTATTTTTAGACGTGTTTTAGACGTCTATTTTTAGACGTTTTTTATCCCATTTTTAGACGCTCGTCTAATAGCCCATATCGTACGGCACTGTAGCACGCCATTTTTCATCATTTTTGAGGATTTGAAAAAAAAGAAAAAAAACTAAACATGGGTTATAGCCCATCGTTTTATGAATAATAAAAAAAAAGATTAACCTCGTTTCTCATCATTTTTGAACATGGGCTATAGCCCCTACCGTACGGCATACTATAGCACGCCGTTTTTCATCATTTTTGAGGATTTGAAAAAAATTCAAAAATTCAAAAAACATGGGTTATAGCCCATCGTTTTTTGAATTTTTGAAAAAAGAAATTAACCTTGTTTTTCATCATTTTTTAACATGGCTTATAGCCCCTACCGTACGGCATACTATAGCACGCCGTTTTTCATCATTTTTGAGGATTTGAAAAAAATTCAAAAATTCAAAAAACATAGGTTATAGCCCATCGTTTTTTTAATTTTTGAAAAACAAAATATCCTCGTTTTGCATCATTTTTGACCATGGGCTATAGCCCATACCGTACGGCATACTATAGCACGCAGTTTTTCATCATTTTTGAGGATTAAAAAAAATTCAAAAAACATGGGTTATAGCCCATCGTTTTTTGAATTTTTGAAAAAAGAAATTAACCTCGTTTTTCATCATTTTTGAACATGGCTTATAGCACCTACCGTACGGCATACTATAGCACGCCGTTTTTCATCATTTTTGAGGATTTGAAAAAAATTCAAAAATTCAAAAAACATGGGTTATAGCCCATCGTTTTTTAAATTTTTGAAAAACAAAATATCCTCGTTTTGCATCATTTTTGACCATGGGCTATAGCCCATACCGTACGGCATACTATAGCACGCAGTTTTTCATCATTTTTGAGGATTTGAAAAAAATGAAACAAAAACAAAAACATGGGTTATAGCCCATCGTTTTTTGAATTATTGAAAAAAGAAATTATCCTCGTTTTTCATCATTTTTGACCATGGGCTATAGCCCATACCGTACGGCATACTATAGCACGCCGGTTTTCATCATTTTTGAGGATTAAAAAATAAATCAAAAATTCAAAAAACATGGGTTATAGCCCATCGTTTTTTGAATTTTTGAAAAAAAATAATAACCTCGTTTTTCATCCTTTTTGAACATGGGCTATAGCCCCTACCGTACGGCATACTATAGCACGCCGTTTTTCATCATTTTTGAGGATTTGAAAAAAATAAAAAAATAAAAAAAACATGGGTTATAGCCCATCGTTTTTTGAATTTTTGAAAAACAATGTAAACTCGTTTTTCACCATTTTTGAACATGGGCTATAGCCCCTACCGTACGGCATACTATAGCACGCCGTTTTTCATCATTTTTGAGGATTTGAAAAAAATCTAAAATTCAAAAAACATGGGTTATAGCCCATCGTTTTTTGAATTTTTGAAAAAAAATACTTATCCTCGTTTTTCATCATTTCTGACCATGGGCTATAGCCCATCCGTATGGCATACTATAGCACGCCGTTTTTCATCATTTTTGAGGATTAAAAAAAAAAACAAAAAAAAAACATGGGTTATAGCCCATCGTTTTTTAATTTTAATTATTTATTTTTTTACCTCGTTTTTCATCATTTTTGACCATCCCACTGAGCAAAAGCCGGCTATTAGACGTGCATCTAAAAATGGGATGAAAAACGTCAATAAACAGATGTCTAAAAAACGTCTAAAAATAGACGTCTAAAACACGTCTATTTTTAGACGTGTTTTAGACGTCTATTTTTTGACGTTTTTTATCCCATTTTTAGACGCTCGTCTAATAGCCCATATCGTACGGCACTGTAGCACGCCATTTTTCATCATTTTTGAGGATTTGAAAAAAAATAAAAAAAAATAAACATGGGTTATAGCCCATCGTTTTATGAATAATAAAAAAAAGATTAACCTCGTTTCTCATCATTTTTGAACATGGGCTATAGCCCCTACCGTACGGCATACTATAGCACGCCGTTTTTCATCATTTTTGAGGATTTGAAAAAATTTCAAAAATTCAAAAAACATGGGTTATAGCCCATCGTTTTTTGAATTTTTGAAAAAAGAAATTAACCTAGTTTTTCATCATTTTTGAACATGGCTTATAGCCCCTACCGTACGGCATACTATAGCACGCCGTTTTTCATCATTTTTGAGGATTTGAAAAAAAATCTAAAATTAAAAAAAACATGGGTTATAGCCCATCGTTTTTTGAATTTTTGAAAAAAAAAACGTATCCTCGTTTTTCATCATTTCTGACCATGGGCTATAGCCCATCCCGTATGGCATACTATAGCACGCCGTTTTTCATCATTTTTGAGGATTTGAAAAAAAACCAAAACAAAAAAAACATGGGTTATAGCCCATCGTTTTTTGAATTTTTGAAAAACAAAATATCCTCGTTTTGCATCATTTTTGACCATGGGCTACAGCCCATACCGTACGGCATACTATAGCACGCCGTTTTTCATCATTTTTGAGGATTTGAAAAAAATGAAAAAAAAAACAAAAACATGGATTATAGCCCATCGTTTTTTGAATTGTAAAAAAAAGAAATTATCCTCGTTTTCCATCATTTTTGACCATGGGCTATAGCCCATACCGTACGGCAAACTATAGCACGCCGGTTTTCATCATTTTTGAGGATTTGAAAAAAATTAAAAAAAACATGGGTTATAGCCCATCGTTTTTTGAATTTTTGAAAAACAATGTAACCTCGTTTTTCACCATTTTTGAACATGGGCTATAGCCCCTACCGTACGGCATACTATAGCACGCCGTTTTTCATCATTTTTGAGGATTTGAAAAAAAATCTAAAATTCAAAAAACATGGGTTATAGCCCATCGTTTTTTGAATTTTTGAAGAAAAAAAACTTATCCTCGTTTTTCATAATTTCTGACCATGGGCTATAGCCCATCCCGTATGGCATACTATAGCACGCCGTTTTTCATCATTTTTGAGGATTAAAAAAAAACAAACAAAAAAAACATGGGTTATAATTATTTATTTTTTTACCTCGTTTTTCATCATTTTTGACCATCCCACTGAGCAAAAGCCGGCTATTAGACATGCATCTAAAAATGGGATGAAAAACGTCAATAAATAGATGTCTAAAAAACGTCTAAAAATAGACGTCTAAAACACGTCTATTTTTAGACGTGTTTTAGACGTCTATTTTTAGACGTTTTTTATCCCATTTTTAGACGCTCGTCTAATAGCCCATATCGTACGGCACTGTAGCACGCCATTTTTCATCATTTTTGAGGATTTGAAAAAAAAGAAAAAAAACTAAACATGGGTTATAGCCCATCGTTTTATGAATAATAAAAAAAAAGATTAACCTCGTTTCTCATCATTTTTGAACATGGGCTATAGCCCCTACCGTACGGAATACTATAGCACGCCGTTTTTCATCATTTTTGAGGATTTGAAAAAAATTCAAAAATTAAAAAAACATGGGTTATAGCCCATCGTTTTTTGAATTTTTGAAAAAAGAAATTAACCTTGTTTTTCATCATTTTTTAACATGGCTTATAGCCCCTACCGTACGGCATACTATAGCACGCCGTTTTTCATCATTTTTGAGGATTTGAAAAAAATTCAAAAATTCAAAAAACATAGGTTATAGCCCATCGTTTTTTTAATTTTTGAAAAACAAAATATCCTCGTTTTGCATCATTTTTGACCATGGGCTATAGCCCATACCGTACGGCATACTATAGCACGCAGTTTTTCATCATTTTTGAGGATAAAAAAAAAAACAAAAAAAAAAACATGGGTTATAGCCCATCGTTTTTTTTATTTTAATTATTTATTTTTTTACCTCGTTTTTCATCATTTTTGAACATGGCTTATAGCACCTACCGTACGGCATACTATAGCACGCCGTTTTTCATCATTTTTGAGGATTTGAAAATTTTTTAAAAATTCAAAAAACATGGGTTATAACCCATCGTTTTTTTAATTTTTGAAAAAAGAAATTAACCTCGTTTTTCATCATTTTTGAACATGGCTTATAGCACCTACCGTACGGCATACTATAGCACGCCGTTTTTCATCATTTTTGAGGATTTGAAAAAAAAAAAAAAAAAAAAAAAACATGGGTTATAGCCCATCGTTTTTTTTATTTTTGAAAAACAAAATATCCTTGTTTTGCATCATTTTTGACCATGGGCTATAGCCCATACCGTACGGCATACTATAGCACGCAGTTTTTCATCATTTCTGAGGATTTCAAAAAAAAAAAAGAAAAAAAAAAACATGGGTTATAGCCCATCGTTTTTTGAATTATTGAAAAAAGAAATTATCCTCGTTTTTCATCATTTTTGACCATGGGTTATAGCCCATACCGTACGGCATACTATAGCACGCCGGTTTTCATCATTTTTGAGGATTTAAAAAAAAATCAAAAATTCAAAAAACATGGGTTATAGCCCATCGTTTTTTGAATTTTTGAAAAAAATAGACGATTGTTTTTTGAATTTTTGAATTTTTTTTAATCCTCGTTTTTCATAATTTTTGACCTGACACTGACACTGAGCAATAGCCGGCTATTAGACGTGCGTCTAAAAATGGGATAAAAAACGTCTAAAACACGTCTAAAAATGAAAGTTTTTTAGACGTCTATTTTTAGACGTTTTTTATCAAATTTCTAGGCGAACGTCTAATAGCCCATATCGTACGGCATACTGTAGCACGCCGTTTTTCATCATTTTTGAGGATTAAAAAAAAAAGAAAAAAAAAAGGGTTATAGCCCATCGTTTTTTGAATTTTTGAAAAAAAAAATATCCTTGTTTTTCATCATTTTTGACCATGGGCTATAGCCCATACCGTACGGCATACTATAGTACGCCGTTTTTCATCATTTTTGCGGATTTTTAAAAAATGAAAAAAAAAACAAAAACATGAGTTATAGCCCATCGTTTTTTGAATTTTTTATTATTTTTTTTATCCTCGTTTTTCATCATTTTTGACCATGGGCTATAGCCCATACCGTACGGCATACTATAGTACGCCGTTTTTCATCATTTTTGAGGATTTGAAAAAAATGAAAGAAAAAAAAAACGATGGGTTATAGCCCATCGTTTATTTTATTTTTTATTTATTTTTTATCCTCGTTTTTCATAATTTTTGACCATCCCACTGAGCAATAGCCGGCTATTAGACGTGCGTCTAAAAATGGGATAAAAAACGTCTAAAAATAGACTTAATAGAATATAGCCCATCGTTTTTTTAATTTTTGAAAAACAAAATATCCTCGTTTTGCATCATTTTTGACCATGGGCTATAGCCCATACCGTACGGCATACTATAGCACGCAGTTTTTCATCATTTTTGAGGATAAAAAAAAAAAAAAAAAAAAAAACATGGGTTATAGCCCATCGTTTTTTTAATTTTAATTATTTATTTTTTTACCTCGTTTTTCATCATTTTTGAACATGGCTTATAGCACCTACCGTACGGCATACTATAGCACGCCGTTTTTCATCATTTTTGAGGATTTGAAAAAAATTTAAAAATTCAAAAAACATGGGTTATAACCCATCGTTTTTTTAATTTTTGAAAAAAGAAATTAACCTCGTTTTTCATCATTTTTGAACATGGCTTATAGCACCTACCGTACGGCATACTATAGCACGCCGTTTTTCATCATTTTTGAGGATTTGAAAAAAATAAAAAAATAAAAAAAACATGGGTTATAGCCCATCGTTTTTTTTATTTTTGAAAAACAAAATATCCTTGTTTTGCATCATTTTTGACCATGGGCTATAGCCCATACCGTACGGCATACTATAGCACGCAGTTTTTCATCATTTCTGAGGATTTCAAAAAAAAAAAAAAAAAAAAAAAACATGGGTTATAGCCCATCGTTTTTTGAATTATTGAAAAAAGAAATTATCCTCGTTTTTCATCATTTTTGACCATGGGTTATAGCCCATACCGTACGGCATACTATAGCACGCCGGTTTTCATCATTTTTGAGGATTTAAAAAAAAATCAAAAATTCAAAAAACATGGGTTATAGCCCATCGTTTTTTGAATTTTTGAAAAAAATAGACGATTGTTTTTTGAATTTTTGAATTTTTTTTAATCCTCGTTTTTCATAATTTTTGACCTGACACTGACACTGAGCAATAGCCGGCTATTAGACGTGCGTCTAAAAATGGGATAAAAAACGTCTAAAACACGTCTAAAAATGAAAGTTTTTTAGACGTCTATTTTTAGACGTTTTTTATCAAATTTCTAGGCGAACGTCTAATAGCCCATATCGTACGGCATACTGTAGCACGCCGTTTTTCATCATTTTTGAGGATTAAAAAAAAAAGAAAAAAAAAAGGGTTATAGCCCATCGTTTTTTGAATTTTTGAAAAAAAAAATATCCTTGTTTTTCATCATTTTTGACCATGGGCTATAGCCCATACCGTACGGCATACTATAGTACGCCGTTTTTCATCATTTTTGCGGATTTTTAAAAAATGAAAAAAAAAAAAAAAACATGAGTTATAGCCCATCGTTTTTTGAATTTTTTATTATTTTTTTTATCCTCGTTTTTCATCATTTTTGACCATGGGCTATAGCCCATACCGTACGGCATACTATAGTACGCCGTTTTTCATCATTTTTGAGGATTTGAAAAAAATGAAAGAAAAAAAAAACGATGGGTTATAGCCCATCGTTTATTTTATTTTTTATTTATTTTTTATCCTCGTTTTTCATAATTTTTGACCATCCCACTGAGCAATAGCCGGCTATTAGACGTGCGTCTAAAAATGGGATAAAAAACGTCTAAAAATAGACTTAATAGAATAGAATTAATTTTTAGACGTGTTTTATCCCATTTTTAGACGCACGTCTAATAGCCCATATCGTACGGCATACTGTAGCATGCCGTTTTTCATCATTTTTGAGGATTTGAAAAAAAAGAAAAAAAACGATGGGTTATAGCCCATTGTTTTTTGAATTTTTGAAAAAATAGAAATATCCTCGTTTTTCATCATTTTGACCATGGGCTATAGCCCATACCGTACGGCATACTTTAGCACACCGTTTTTCATCATTTTTGAGGATTAAAAAAAAATGGAAAAAAACAAAAACATGAGTAGCCCATCGTTTTTTGAATTTTTGAATTTTTGTTTTATCCTCGTTTTTCATCATTTTTGACCATGGGCTATAGCCCATACCGTACGGCATACTATAGTACGCCGTTTTTCATCATTTTTGAGGATTTGAAAAAAAAGAAAAAAAGAAAAACGATGGGTTATAGCCCATTGTTTATTGAATTTTTTATTTTATTTTTATCCTCGTTTTTCATCATTTTTGACCATCCCACTGAGCAATAGCCGGCTATTAGACGTGCGTCTAAAAATGGGATAAAAAAGGTCTAAAAATAGACGTCTAAAAAACTTGAATTTTTAGACGTGTTTTAGACGTCTATTTTTAGACCTTTTTTATCCCATTTTTAGACGCACGTCTAATAGCCCATATCGTACGGCATACTGTAGCATGCCGTTTTTCATCATTTTTGAGGATTTGAAAAAAAAGAAAAAAAACGATGGGTTATAGCCCATTGTTTTTTGAATTTTTGAAAAAATAGAAATATCCTCGTTTTTCATCATTTTGACCATGGGCTATAGCCCATACCGTACGGCATACTTTAGCACACCGTTTTTCATCATTTTTGAGGATTTAAAAAAAATTGAAAAAATAAACATAGGTTATAGCCCATCGTTTTTTGAATTTTTGAAAAAAGAATTGGCCTCGTTTTTCATCATTTTTGACCATGGGCTATGGCCTATACCGTACGGCATACTATAGCACGCCGTTTTTCATCATTTTTGAGGATTAAAAAAAAACAAAAAACGATGGGTTATAGCCCATCGTTTTTTGAATTTTTGAAAAAGAAATTAACCTTGTTTTTCATCATTTTTGACCATGGGCTATGGCCCATACCCTACGGCATACTATAGCACGCCGTTTTTCATCATTTTTGAGGATTAAAAAAAAAAAGAAAAAAAAAAAACATGGGTTATAGCCCATCGTTTTTTGAATTTTTGAAAAAAAAACATTATCCTCGTTTTTCATCATTTTTGACCATGGGCTATAGCCCATACCGTACGGCATACTATAGCACGCCGTTTTTCATCATTTTTTTTTTTTTTATCCTCGTTTTTCATCATTTTTGACAATCCCACTCAGCAATAGCCGGCTATTAGACGTGCGTCTAAAAATGGGATAAAAAACGTCTAAAAATAGACGTCTAAAAAACATTCATTTTTAGACGTGTTTTAGACGTCGAAGTTTTTTTGAAAAAAAGATTTATCCTCGTTTTTCATCATTTTTGACCATGGGCTATAGCCCATACCGTACGGCATACTATAGCACGCCGTTTTTCATAATTTTTGAGGATTTAAAAAAAAATGGAAAAAAAGCAAAAAACGATGGGTTATAGCCCATCGTTTTTTTTTTTTATCCTCGTTTTTCATCATTTTTGACCATGGGCTATAGCCCATACCGTACGGCATACTATAGCACGCCGTTTTTCATCATTTTTGAGGATTTGAAAAAATGAAGAAAAAAAAAGAAAAAACGATGGGTTATAGCCCATCGTTTTTTGAATTTTTGAAAAAAACATTATCCTCGTTTTTCATCATTTTTGACCATGGGCTATAGCCCATACCGTACGGCATACTATAGCATGCCGTTTTTCATCATTTTTGAGGATTTGAAAAAAAAAAAAAACATGGGTTATAGCCCATAGTTTTTTGAATTTTTGATTTTTTTTTTTATCCTCGTTTTTCATCATTTTTGACAATCCCACTCAGCAATAGCCGGCTATTAGACGTGCGTCTAAAAATGGGATAAAAAAACGTCTAAAAATAGACGTCTAAAAAACATTCATTTTTAGACGTGTTTTAGACGTCGAAGTTTTTTTGAAAAAAAGATTTATCCTCGTTTTTCATCATTTTTGACCATGGGCTATAGCCCATACCGTACGGCATACTATAGCACGCCGTTTTTCATCATCTTTGAGGATTTAAAAAAAATGGGAAAAAAAAGCAAAAAACGATGGGTTATAGCCCATAGTTTTTTTTTGTTTTTTTTGTTTTTTTTATCCTCGTTTTTCATCATTTTTGACCATGGGCTATAGCCCATACCGTACGGCATACTATAGCACGCCGTTTTTCATCATTTTTGAGGATTTGAAAAAATGAAGAAAAAAAAAGAAAAAACGATGGGTTATAGCCCATCGTTTTTTGAATTTTTGAAAAAAAAATTATCCTCGTTTTTCATCATTTTTGACCATGGGCTATAGCCCATACCGTACGGCATACTATAGCACGCCGTTTTTCATCATTTTTGAGGATTTGAAAAAAATGAAAATAAAATAAAACGATGGGTTATATTCCATCGTTTTTTGAATTTTTTAACTAGTAGCATGCCAAAGTTTGTGCTATTGCCATAGAGAATGCATTGGGCGTTTAAGTTAAATAACTCAGAAACTATAAAACATTTCAAAGTAAAACTTTCCAGCATGTGAGCACAGTAAGCTGAATAATAAAAAGTGTGAATGGAGTCCGAGTTTCTAGGTGAAAGTAATTTTTGACATGCCAATGTCTGCCATTGAGCCCCATTGTAAATTTGAAAGCACTATATCTAAAACTATGAAACATTTCAGATTCCTTTTCAGGCAAACATGTCCACCGTAAGATGAACCTAAGTAGGCTAGAATGGGGTTGGTAGGTTTAAGTATGTATGACTAGTAGCATGCCAAAATTGTGCTATTGCCATAGAGAATGCATTGGGCGTTTAAGTTAAATAACTCAGAAACTATAAAACATTTCAAAGTAAAACTTTCCAGCATGTGTCTCCACAGTAAGCTTGGGAGTTGCACATAGGTAGCACAGATGGCAAGATGGCAGCCGTGTAAAAGTCCTGTACGTGCCCGTCGGCCACCATACATACTCTCAGAGTTACAGACCTGTAAGGTTCCATCAATTGGTTCTAGTTCTAGTGAACAGAAATAATAAATAAATAGTTGGTAACCCAACTGTAGGGAGTGCAAACACAGTAAAGAACCTGGGGGCTATCTATGAAAAGGCAACACAATGAACAGGAAAAAAAAATGTAACTATAAAAATGTAAATACAACAAATTGAGCAGAGCACTGCAGGGAGTTGAACCTCATTCCGGTAAACCAGAAGTACCACAACCAGTGCCTTGGTTTTCGTTTTGTTGTACAGGTCCATTCATTGAAATGTAAATTTTACATTTCAACTGTAAATTTATTTAACAATTTACATTGTAGGCCTACTCAATAATTAATAACGGTATATAAAGAAGAAAAACACAGAAGCACAAAACTAACATTTTTGAATTATTGTTTCCACTAGGCCAAAGGTCATGGACTTTCGCTTTTCCCTTTTCGAATCCTCCGAAATCAGGAGAAAATGGTGCAACTTACCGTGGACAGCCTATTCATCCAAACAGAACAGTCCCATTGAATTGTATTAAATAACGTCAAACTCACCAACATTGCAGCTGTACAGAAAGCTTGAATTATCCTCTATATCTACAATGTATTTGTTTAATAGAAATCCACTGTAGACATGTTATGAGCTATTCTCTGACAAGAAACTCCTTGCAGATGATTTTTTCCCAAGTGTTGGAGTTCGGAAGTGCTCGTTGACTAGGTGCACCTTGCTTGCAAGACGGCAGCCGTGTGCATCTCATCAATTGGTTCTAGTTCTAGTGAACAGAAATAATAAATAAATATACTTGGTAACCTAACTGTAGGGAGTGCAAACACAGTAAAGAACCTGGGGGTTATCATCTATAAAAAGGCAACACAATGAGCAGAAAATAAAAATGAACCATGTACGTACAGTAAATACAACAAATTGAGCAGAGCACTGCAGGGAGTTGAACCCCATTCCGGTAAACCAAAAGTACCACAACCAGTGCCTTGTTTTTTGTTTTTTTTTACGAGGTCCATTCGTTGAAATGTAAATTTTGCATTTCAACGCTAAAGTAATTTCACAATTTACATTGTAGGCAATAATTAATAATGGTATGGCACCAGGCCAAAGCCATGGGGAGAGAGTATGTTTTGCACTCTGAGAGTGTGTGTGTGTGTGTGTGTGTGTGTGTGTGTGTGTGTGTGTGTGTGTGTGTGTGTGTTTCCGTCAGTTTGTTAACAGCTAATCTCCAGCACCATTAACCCGTTCGATGCCAAATTTTGCACACACACTCCCTGGATGCCAACGATGAACATCTGCCACAAATTTTCCAGGACGGCCTGTATAGCACCACACATTTTTGTATGCCCTCCGAGACTATGGACTATATAGCCTTTCGCTTTTCCGTGATTTTTACCTTTTTTTCAAATCCTCCGAAATCGTGAAAAACAACATACATGGCTACAATGGCTGACTGCAAGGGTTGATATGCTCTGGCTTGGCAGCCTGACTTTCTACACTGGCTGACTGGCGGAGCTGACTGGCTGCGTTGGCTGACTGGGCAGGCTTCCTGGCTAGCTGGCTTGCTGGGCTCCCTGAGGGAATTCGCTTTGGGATGGATCTCTAGGGGCATCGGCTTGTGTTGAGCCTTCCAACGGCGTCTACCTTGATCTCCATCCTAAGAAAGAAAGACAGAAAAAGAAAGACACACACAAACCCAACTATGCAGCTTCCACCAAGCGTCACTTGGGATGGTCACAAACTCTCCAACCATACCCACCCCATGTATCTTGGAGTTACACTGGACAGGACACTCTTCTTCAAAAAACACCAGGAGAACACAAAAGCCACGGTCAACACCCACAATTAAATCCTGTGAAAACTAGTGAACTCCAAGTGGGGCGCAGACCCACAAACAATCCGCGCAACTGCCATGGCCCTGTCTTTCTCTACAGCAGAGTATGCCTGCTCAAGCTGGAGCCGATCACGTCACACCAAATTGGTCGACACAGCCCTAAATGACACCTGTGGCATCATCACGGGATGCGTCAAGACAACACCTGTCCCGTGCCTTTATGCGCTAGCCGGCACCTCTCCTGCACATCAGACGACTGTGTATCGCTCAAGATGAATGGAGAACACAGGAGATAGACAGTGAAGTTGGGGATGAACGAAGGAAAGTCTGGAATGAAATGATAGAGAACACCTCACACACACATAGTTTCCTTTCGTGGCTGTTTACATTCGAGGGTCGCCGGTCCTCTCGAACGGAACAGTTTAACGTCATGCCCAGGACGAAAAGATATAGAGAACACCAACATGACAAATAACCCCCCTCCCATCACTGCAGGTGTGACACGTCAACCCTGAGTGAGTAGGTGGGGACCCAGACATATTGATGTAAATATAGTCTAACATAACATCAGTAGCATTACAAAGTTATTGTGACAGTAATAATTGCTATAGTGTGTGTTCAGTAACAGTGTTAAGTGTTCAGTAACAGGAATATTCTTGTCTCTCCAGCTCTTTAATAAATAGAAAAGGGTTTAATCAGGAGTTGTAGTAGCCACAGGATAATCTAAGCGGTGGATATTGCTCTTGTCTTCATGTCTTCATGTATGTAAATTGTCTTGTTGTTTGTGTTATGTCAAATGCGTGTATATGTGTTCTGCATACTTGGCTGCTGTGTTGCAAGATAAATTTCAGTGTGAACTGACAATAAAGTACCATATCATATCATAGAAATTAGGTATAGGTGACACATTTTCAGCCAATCAAGAGAAAGTAGCTATTTATGAGCTTAATGTTCCAGTTCTAATTTTGTCTGTTACATTACAATTCCACTTGTTTAATCTGTATCCTGACTGCGTTGAATCCTGATTGGATAAAATTGCAGTTTCAGAAAATGCTTTTTCTGTTTAACAAAAAGCTGGAGAGACCGGGAGACCTCTGTTACTGAACAAACACTATAGCAATGATTACTGTCACAATATAGAGCTATTTAATACTGTTACTGAACACACACTATAGCAATGATTACTGTCACAATATCTATTTAACACTGTTACTGAACACACACTATAGCAATGATTACTGTCACACTATAGAGCTATTTAACACTGTTACTGAACACACACTCTATAACAATGATTACTGTCACAATACAGAGCAATTTAATTTAGGTAACCAAATGGACCCCAATAGTAGATCTTTACACTCTCAATAGTTTTTTGATTGATTGATTGAAATATTTATTAACAGTTTGTAGAATTACAGTACATTTCAAGCACAAACTCAATACAAAGACTGTTAACTGTGAGTGGATGACCCAATTAAGCATTACACTTGTTTACAACAGGGTCCACATTGTTCAATTCATCAAAACATTTAGAGACATACAAATAGACACTTCTATGTAGTTAAAGAACAGAACAGGAATTAATCATATAGGAAGCAAAAAGGGAAAAGATACATATACAGTGAGGGGAAAGGGGGGGGGGGGGGCGGTGGGGGGGATTCAGATTTTACAGAGGCCAGTTTCGAATTGCAGCCATCCGTAGGTGCCCTTTGAGAGCGGTTTTGAAGGAGTCAAGGGATTCACATGTCTTAATGACTGTTGGTAGGGCGTTCCACATTTTGGTGGCATAGGAGCGAAAATAATTTTGTCCCTTGTTTGTGCCGAATCTGGGTTGTACATGGTTTGTTGCACTCCCTCTGGTGTTGTGGGTGCGGACTTCGTTTACATTAAGGAAGTATTTAGACAGGTAGCCTACATGGGTATCTTAGTGGTGTATCGAATCTTGTGGACCAGACCCATTGCAAGATGCTGTACTCTGTCGTCAATTCACTCAATTGTTGTTAAGCATCTGCTTAATTTCCAAAAAACTACACAATTAGAGAATGTAGAAGATTGCTACTTTTCAGAGGTGGGAGGAAGTCCCTATGTTGCAAGTCCAAGTCGAGTCTCAAGTCTTTGCTCTCAAGTCAAGTCAAGTCTCAAGTCTTTGGCATTCAAGTCCCAAGCAAGTCCAAGTCCTGAACTTTTAGTTTCGAGTCCCAACCAAGTCCTAAGCATTTTGTTTCAAGTCCCAACCAAGTCCTTACCTTTTGTTTCGAGTCCCATCAAGTCCTAAGCATTTTGTTTCAAGTCCCAACCAAGTCCTTACCTTTTGTTTCGAGTCCCAAACAAGTCCCACCAAGACATAATACTAATTAATGATATGTAAAGATTTACATAAATCATGAGCATCTATTGAGCCATTTAGATCATGTCAAAGGTCATGTCTCACCGAGACACAGGATCTGACACAAATTAAATGTTTCCCCTGAGCAAGCAGGCTATTATTATTACAATGGTAAAATGTCATTACTTGCACTGAAAAGGTGTTCAAATCCAGGGTAGAAGAGGAATGTTACATAATGCCTCGATCCACTTTTTCCACTCCCGATCCGATACCGATCTAAAATCATCAAAACCGATCCGATAACTGATACCGATCCGATATCGATCCAATCCGATCCAGCACATATTTAAGTCGCTCTATGCTTTCCCAAATCTGTCAGACATTTTTTTATCTTTACCTTTTATTACAGATTTTATAGTCTGGAATGTTGAATCAGGATTGATCAAGTGATAATATTATTACTCAAAACAGAGAACAACACCTCCCCAGAATAATAGTCAACAAACAAGTTCCACATGAGTATAGGTTGAGAATAACTGACCCATTTATTTTTAACAACTTGAGCCTATACTTCAAATGTGGAAGTGTTCTAGTGACAAATTTATTTTATTGTATTCTATGCCTTTTTTTATCCATACTATTTATTAGTATTATGCACATTATGCACAAAATTTTAAGGACCCAGCAATTTGTATCTCTGTGACCCCAAATTATTATTTTGTATTTGTTTATATTGTAAAATCAATGTCAATTTAGAGTGTACAAATGGAACCTATCATTTGGCTGGGAGTGGGGACCCCTGATCCCCAAACCGTGCATACTGTCCTACAGCTACTGTACACAGCACACTGTCTGTCCGTGACAATGGAAATAGTGTCTGTTTATTTAAGCATTGGTTAGCACTTAAGCAGTTATTAGCATCATAGCATGGTCTGTCACATAAGTATTGACAAACAGCGGTCATATTTGTCAACCAACTGTTGGGGACTGTGGGGATATATCATTTTAAGAACATGAGCATGTCGTCATGCTCAGCTGTCAGCTTGTTGCGCTGTTCCGTCTCTCGTCTAAGATGTTGACGCTAATCAATGCTAAAGATTAGCTTGCATGGAGCTAAGGCTGAAACTTTGCTGCTGTTGTTGCCACGGTGGCGAATCCATTTTTGCACTCGGCTGTTGGGTCTTTTTTGTTTTAGAATATATAATACTCCCATGCGGGAGCGGCTGTCAATGTGGCTTTCTCCACACTGAGTAGCAGCGCGCAGTAATAGCTAGTGGCTAGCCTAGCAGCCTGCACTGTGCAAGACTGCCACTGTGAAGTGTGACTGGGGCTGCCAATGCCTCTGTAGCGCACACTGCTGGAGGAATAAAGTCCTGGAGTGGAGTACTAGAATGGACTGGAGTGGAGTGCTTGCAGTGCTTGGAATGGATCGGTCATTTTCGCTGTAGTCCGATCCGATCCCGATCACGTTTTTTGGCTGATATCGACCCGATATCCGATCCGCGGCATCCCTTTATATACAAATACCAAACTATTTTACATGTCATAAAAAAGATAATCAGATGCTGTAAGGTATTAAGTGACTTGAAAATGTTCAAGTCAAGAGGGCTCAAGTCAAGTCAAGTCTCAAGTCCTTGGCGTTCAAGTCAAGTCAAGTCTCAAGTCTTTGGCATTCAAGTCCCAAGCAAGTCCAAGTCTATTTTTGATTTGATCAAGCAAGTCTAAAGTCATCAAAATCGGGACTCGAGTCCAAGTCGAGTCTCGAGTCTCGAGTCCAAGTCCCCACCTCTGCTACTTTTGATCCTTTGATTATATAATGCTGATTGTAGCATAGCCATAGTGGTTAGTGACTGAGCTTTGTTAACATGAGTGCCCGGTGTTGCAGTTTGACTTGTGCCTGGTTTGTCTGGTTCCCTGGGCTGGCTTTGCGTGTGCATGAGCCGTCTTTCACAGCTGTTTCATGAAGGGGGCGGAGCTATCTTCTATCTTCTCGGAGCTATCTTCTCGGAGCTATCTTCTATCTTCTCATTAAATATCCATCCGATTGTTTGTGGAATCTCACTTGTATGAAACAGTGACAACATGCACTTATAAAACACAGTTAGAACTAGACAAAGTGCCAATCGGCACAGGTCTCCACCAGGGCAGGTCAGGTTGTGGCCTCATGGTGGCGCTATAACAGGCTGTTGAGGAAGATTTGGGCCGGAGGTTCGTGTTGGAGGGATGCAGGTACAATGTTTTTCCATGTGTGCATACATAAGTTGTATACAGATCGATGCAGTTATAGCTAAAAACAGGAATTGGCCTGTTATAGCGCCACCGTGAGGCTGATTTTGAGGAAAACATTGTGGCATGTCGTCCTCGGCCTAGTGAAAATGTGCGTGTATAATTTAACGGAAATTGCACACTGTGTTTGTGATTTGTGGCCTTTTTTCGAAATGGACGAATCGTGTGAGCTTTGGAAGCCAATCTTAGCCAATCAGGATGTAAGATGGGAAATGGTGCCGCTCCGTGTTGATCACATGACTATGGAGATAGTGTATACCGATTTGCGTGAAATTTGGATAAAATCTGAAGGAGTAATAATAGAAAATGTGTTTTACATATGTCGGCCTCCTGGTGGCGCTATAAAGAGCAGATGTGAAAAATTCCAGGCAAAGGTTTTTCCTTGGCCTCTAGGGAGTTGGCATACAAAGTTATCCACAGATCCGTGCAGTTAGAGGTAAAAACACTTTTCGGCCAGTTATAGCGCCACCTTGAGTCTGAGTTGAAATTGTTCATGTGGCATTTCGTCCTGGGCCTAGTGGGAATGTGGGTGCACAATTTCAGGGAAATCACGCGATGTGTTCATAATTTGCAGCATTTTGTTTGAAACTGAGCACTCCTGTGAACTTTGGAAGCCAATCTTAACCAATCAGGATGGAGTGTGAGAAATCTGAAAGACCGGTTTCGTTGAATGGCTCTAGAGAGACTGTGTACCAATTTGCGTGATGTTTGGACAAAATCTGTAGGTGTACTGTGCAAAAACTTGTTTTGCACAAAGCAGCCTCCTGGTGGCGCTATAACAGGCCGTTCTGGAAAGTTTGGGGCAGAGGTTCATCGTTGGCATCCAGGGAGTGTGTGTGCAAAATTTGGCATCGACCAGGTTAACGGTGGCCGAGATTAGCTGCTCACGGACACACGGACGGACGGACGGACACACACACACGGACGGACGGACACACGGACAGACGGACACACGTATGCAAAACATACTCTCCCCACATGCCTTCGGCCTGGTGGAGACAATGATGAAAATAAAAAATTAATGAAAATATCTGTGGGAAGTGGGATTCGAACCGTCTTTGGAATGAACCAAAATAACCTGGGAAGCTGTGCGCAACCCATTACACTATGATGCGCTGACAACTGCTGTAGGAAACGATCTATTTGATCCTATATGTGTCTGTCCAGGCGTGAACTTGGGAACAGTATAGTCACAGCATGCCATCTCATCTTGTGACTCTGGTTTTTTAACAAATATAACCACTCCGTTGAACTGATCAATGAATAGCTGTAGAAACAAGTCAATGATGTTGGTATAGTCACATCATGAAACACAAAGGGCCGATTCATACTACTATTTTAGAGCCGAATAAAAGTCTGTTTAACACAAAAAATGCTGGAAACGTATCCATACGCTTTATTAATATCGAACGCCGTACGCGCGAAGCGTATGTATACGTTTTATACGTTTTTTTATTGCTTACTGTACATCAACGTCCTATGCTCCAGGACACCGAGGAAAATAACAGCGATCGTCTCCAGGAAGCTCCAATATGTGATCCGGGAGTAAAAAGCCCCTCCCTCCTGAAAAGAGGTCTGTCTGTGGCGAAGACGCTCCCTCCTCCAATGCCTCCATTACACGTATGGGTCTGCACGGCAACGGCATAGACCAACGCAGATGTCAGGGCATCTAAAATGGAGTTACCCATACTCTAGTCTAGTAGTAGTCTAGTGTCTGTGAATACACTCGATTCCCCCTCCCCTCCTGTTTCTACATGGTTTCTCCCGAGGAATCTTTGTGGGGGGAGTCTGAGTCTCTTCTGCCCGGATCGCATTGCAGTTTGAGTTCCCTGGCCCCAGGCCACACTGCGCCTTGTAATCGCCTTGCACCGCTCTCTCATTCTCGGAAAAAGATATAACGCAGTCGTGTCGATTTGCCCTCTGCCAGTATATAAACCAAGAATAATCTTCAACGATCGCCATTTCATAACGTTTTCAACACGCACACGGCACACGCCATGATCAACTAACTGCCTGGCTACGTCTTCAGTCTTCACCAGCCATCGCTATCCGTTGTGTGGATCGCCATCGCGTCTTCACTTTGTTTGTTTGGGCAAGAAGCACGATCAGCGATGGAAAAGAGCTTTATATCCACGGCAGATAAGTAATGACGTATTATCGAAGGACCGCCATGATCAACTTACTGCCTACGTCTTCGTCAGCCAATGCAGCCATCATCGCTATCCGTTGTGTGATTGTGGATGTAGGCTATATCCACGGTATCGAGAGAGACGCCCGGCTGTGATATAGGTCTTATCACTGCAATTATAATGAATAAAAAGGCTACAATCACACAACGGATAGCGATGGCTGCATTGGCTGGTGACAACGTAGCCTCGGTCCCAGGCAGTTAGTTGATCATGGCGGTCCCTCGATAATACGTCATTACTTATCTGCCGTGGATAAAACTCTTTTCCATCGCTGATCTCTGCTTCTTTGCCCAAACAAAGTGAAGATAGCGTTGTCCAACAAAGCAGCCAGTTATTTGATCATCTCTCTCTCCTGTGCTTCTTTCCTCAAACATGTCCAGACATGTCAACCTCAACCACTAAACTCACCGATCCAGTAACGCATCTCACCGTTATACTATCGTTCTGAAGGCAGATATAAAAATAAACATAAATAAATTATTGTCATATACATACTACACACTGAATGAAAGCCCTAATTGTCTACTTTTAGGAGGAAAACAAATACATAATATTGATCCCATGTACAGTTTGTCAGTAGGATATTGAATGCAGTTGTTCAGGTCCAACTATTATTCACAAAATAAGGCCTATAGCGACATGTACATATTATATACCGTATGAAACAGAAGACCCTCTGCTTTCATAAGAAAAAAACTAATACTGTAATAATAATAAAAATCACACCCCTGTGAAGTGAGCATTTCCTCATGAAGTTATCATAGCGAGTTATAAAGGTTTAAAGTCACAGAGATTGACAGGCAGATATAAACATAAATAAATTATTATCATATACATACTACACACTGAATGAAAGCCCTGAATGTCTACTTTTAGGAGGAAAACAAATATACAAATATATACAAATATAGTTTGTCAGTAATTGGCTATTGAATGCAGCTTGCGCCCACCAGAGAGGATTTCAGAAAATGCATGGACCAGAAGAACTATTATTCACAAAATAAGGCCTATAGCGAAATGTACATACTATATACCGTATGAAACAGAAGACTCAATGCAGTGCAATGTCGCAACATTGCACTGCTCACTTCACAGGGGTGTGATTTTCATTATTATTACAGTAGAAGTATTTTTCTTATGAAAGCAGAGAGTCTTCTGTTTCATACGGTATATAGTATGTACATTTCGCTATAGGCCTTATTTTGTGAATAATAGTTCTTCTGGTCCATGCATTTTCTGAAATCCTCTCTGGTGGGCGCAAGCTGCATTCAATAGCCAATTACTGACAAACTATACATGGGACCATGTGTATTTGTTTTCCTCCTAAAAGTAGACATTCAGGGCTTTCATTCAGTGTGTAGTATGTATATGATATTATTTGTGTTCATTTTTATATCTGTCTGTCAATGTCTGTCAACTTCAACCTTCCATATCTCTGCTGTTTTTTCAAGCGAGCAGCGTGCCTTCAAAAGCAGGTTTTAGAAAAAGGTCAATATCTCCAGAATGGAAGATGGTAGAATCATAATTTTTTTTTTAAATTGAAGTGGACATGTTTGGCCTACTTTTTATTTATGCGATGTGATTCTCGCTATAAGAGGCCCCTCGCTGTGGGCCCCTAAAAAGTTCAAAAGTCCAATGTTAATCGCTTAGCACCAGCAAGCCTGAGCAAATAGAAAACTCTAGCATACAATGTGTTAATAGGCTCTGTTAAGCGCTTGTTTAATAGAAGGCTGTGCGTGACGGGGTGTCGCGCTGCATCGGCCTCTTCTTTGGGTGTCTTACCTGCGCAGGTAAGATTCTATTAAACAAGCGCTCCCCCTCACGTCTTGTTTTACGGCACGTTGCAAAAATACAAAATGGCGGCTCTGAATAATACTTGTGGAATATTTTGGACAGAAAGTAGCTCATAACATGTCTACGAGGGATTTTTATGAAAAACAAGCTCGGCAGATTGAAAGAGGATAATTCAAGCTTGGACTGCAGCTGCAATGTTGGTGAGTTTAACGTAATTTAAGACAAGCAGATCACAAACCAAAAATCACACACGTGTGAACTGAGTGGTGCAATTCCCCCCCCCCCCCTCTCTCTCTCTCTCTCTCTCTCTCTCTCTCACTCTCTCTCATTAGAGTCACTACCCCTCTCACTGTTTCTGGCGCCCCCTACTGCTATTATTAAGTCACATACTCGTGCTTACACAGACACACACACAAACAAACAAACAAACAGGTACGAGGACATTGCAAGCTGGTTGTAGGAGTGGTTGCACCACTCAAAAAAGATGAATAGGAAGTGGATGGAGGTTGTTGCAACTCTAGATTCAGCCCATTGTAAAAAAATCTAGAGTTGCAAATTGCGGCTAACTGTTCCCAAGTTCACGCCTGGACAGACACACATAGGATCAAATAGATAGTTTCCTACAGCAGTTGTCAGCGCATCATAGTGTAATGGGTTGCGCACAGCTTCCCAGGTTATTGTCTCCACCAGGCCGAAGGCATGGGGGGAGAGTATGTTTTGCACTCCGTCCGTCCGTCCGTGTGTCCGTCCGTGTGTGTGTCCGTGAGCAGCTAATCTCCGGCACTGTTAACCCGGTCGATGCCAAATTTTGCACACACACTCCCTGGATGCCAACGATGAACCTCTTCCCCAAAATTTCCACAACGGCCTGTTATAGCGCCACCAGGAGGCCGCTTTGTGCAAAACAAGTTTTTGCATGCCAAATTTTGCACACACACTCCCTGGATGCCAACGATGAACCTCTGCCCCAAAATTTCCAGAACGGCCTGTTATAGCGCCACCAGGAGGCCGCTTTGTGCAAAACAAGATTTTGCACAGTACACCTACAGATTTTGTCCAAACAACGCGCAAATTGGTACACAGTCTCTCTAGAGCCATTCAACGAAACGGGTCTTTCAGATTTCTCAGACTCCATCCTGATTGGTTAAGATTGGCTTCCAAAGTTCACAGGAGTGCTCCGTTTCAAACAAAATGCTGCAAATCATGAACACATCGCGTGATTTCCGTGAAATTGTGCACGCACATTTCCACTAGGCCGAGGAAGAAATGCCACATGAACAATTTCAACTCAGCCTCAAGGTGGCGCTATAACTGGCCGAAAAGTGTTTTTACCTCTAATTTACTTTTGTTGCCCTTTTATCCAACCACCAGATGAAGGCAAGCTGCAATGTCCTACATTCCTATCCTGGTGGAGACCTGTGCCCAGAAGGGCACTTTTTCTAGTTTTGGTTCATTCCAAAGACGGTTTGAATCCCACTTCCCACAGATATTTTCATTTATTTTTTATTTTCATCATTCTAACTGTGTTTTATAAGTGCATGTTGTCACTGTTTCATACAAGTGAGATTCCACAAACAATCGGATGGATATTTAATGAGAAGATAGAAGATAGCTCCGAGAAGATAGCTCCGAGAAGATAGAAGATAGCTCCGCCCCCTTCATGAAAGGGCCACTCATGCACGCGCAAAGCCAGCCCAGGGAACCAGACAAACCAGGCACAAGTCAAACTGCAACACCGGGATCGTTTCCCGCCAATTTCAAAGAATGTTTGTTGCTTCCCGACAATTTTCACAGAATGTTTGTCCTTTTACCTACCAAACAATACTATTTTCACCTCTAGTCGATTATTTATTCAGCATTTGAGCCATGGACCACCATTTGAGGCCATTTAGTCTCTCAGACCCATCACCCATTTGAGCCACTGACCACCATTGTGAGAGTCTATTAATTAATGTGAAATGGTGGTCCATGGCTCAAACATGTTCACTTTTGAAGTTACTTGTTGTGTTTATATATGTAAATACTACTCTTTAAAGCTGTGTTCCAGTAGCCGAGTGGGTACTGTCGACGGTTAGTAAACATTAGGGCCCGCGCGCTCCTCCCCGTCCAGGACTGAGAGTGTGTTTTCTTCTTACAAAACATAATTGTTTTTGCATCTAGTGAGGTCCATTCAGTATCTGAGCCACTGACCACCATTGTGAGTCTATAAATGTAACATGGAGGTCCGTGGCTCAAATACTGAATGAATAATGGACCTCGACTAGTCTAGCAAAAACAATTGTGTTTGTTTTGGTAAGAAGGAAAAACACTCTCGGTCATCGACGGGGACGTGCGCGCGGGCACCGTTGTTTACAAAACGCAGACAGTAACCATTCGACTACTGGAAAACTGTTTTAGAGTTTTGTAGTAACATTATATATATATAAACATCATAACAAGTAACTTCACAAGCGATAACAGACGTTTGAACAAAAACAACAACAGCGTTAAGTATTAAATAACATTTAATTATTTACCTTCTACCTGCAGACGACGGACCGGATGAATGATGTGGCACTTCCAAACAAACACTGACCAAACCCCTCACCTCATCGCGTCTGCGCCGTATTTGATGGTGGCATCACTTCCTTCCGGTGTGATGCCACGCCCGCAAGTTTTTACATGCGATTATCTTGTAGTCATATTGTAGTCCTACTATGTTACATCCGGGTCCCGGGTCTTAATGCTTCCAAGTTCCAACTCGAGTAGAATTATTAATGTAACTGTAAAGTGTCACGACAAAGAAAATATATGACGTGGAACTTTCTTAGAACACAGAAGTGGCTGACGTCACGGCTTAAATACACAATACAGAGCCCGATCTCTACCTTGGCAGGGTCCTCGGTGGTCTAGTGGACTAATTATCTGACTTGGAGTCCTAACCTCTTAACTTCGCCTGTTCAAACCCCCTTGGTAAATTTCGGACTACATTTTGATTGATTGATTTAAATATTTATTAACAGTTTGCAGAATTACAGTAGCCTACATTTCATGCACAAACTCAATACAAAGACTGTTAACTGTGAGTGGACGACCCAATGAAGCATTACACTTGTTTACAAGAGGGTCCACCTTGTTCAATTCATCAAAACATTTAGAGACGTACAAATAGACACTTCTATATACAAAGAATATTCAAAGAACAGAACAGGAATTCATCATAAAGGAGGTAAAAAGGGAAAAGAAACATCTACAGTGAGGGGAAAAAGTGGGGGGTGGTGGGGGGGGGGATTCAGATTTTACGGGGGGCCAGTATCGAATTGCATGCCGTCCGTATTTCAAACTCAATACAAAGACTGTTAACTGTGAGTGGACGACCCAATAAAGCATTACACTTGTTTACAAGAGGGTCCACCTTGTTCAATTCATTAAAAAAAACGACAGGTAGGTACTAGGGCTGGGGGTCCCCAGACCCCAGCAACTGACAGGTAGGTAGGCCTACTGGGGGTCCCCGGACCCCAGCAACTGACAGGTAGGTAGGCCTACTGGGGGTCCCCGGACCCCAGCAACTGACAGGTAGGTAGGCCTACTGGGGGTCCCCGGACCCCAGCAACTGACAGGTAGGTAGGCCTACTGGGGGTCCCCGGACCCCAGCAACTGACAGGTAGGTACTGCATGGGACATGGGTTTCCCCGGACCCCCCAGTCTGAGACTCACTGTGCTATTGTAGGCTATAGGCCTATTGTTATTATAGGTCAGTCCGTAAACACTGAAGTTGGTGCTTTGCATGAAAGTAAGGATAGCACTCCATCCATTGATTCACAATACACTTGTATGGCGTCTATATCCAAGGTAATAAGACAATCTAGGCAGCCTACAGTATGTAGCTTCCCCTTATATTCCCCATTAGTTCCACCACGTCCCTTAATCATTCCCACTCAGGAGTTAGACTGCTACTGCTGATTGTCTCCAACAGGTCGATGCAAGCCCCCAGCTGGCCAACGTTGAAGCCACCGAGTCTACTGGTCAAAGCTGGAACTGTAGGTGCATATAGCACAAGGAAACCCTGTGCAGCTGGGGTTTAAGCATATTGTCATGGCACACTTTATGTGGCCTTCTAAAAACGACTCTTTTGCACCTCCTCGAGGCGGTTGCTGTAACAGAGCCAGTAATTAGTGTTTAGTAATTTCAGATGTGTTAGCTCAGCTCAATTGTTTCCAATTCCAGCACACCTGAAATCCCTAATTAGTTTGTAGGCTCATGCAGTTTTCAGTTTGTTCTTGTGAGACACAGAGGCAGAGCTCCTCTCCCCCTTTTTCTTCTGTTGTGCCTTGGAAAAGCCTTTGCTTGTAAGTTTTCAGTGTTTAATTCTACAATTGCATTTCTGTATTTGGTACAAGTGTGCATTTAAATAATAATGTAATTCATGTGTTGTTTTGAGTTAAAATACATTTCATGATGCTGTAAAAAATACTAAGCTAAGCTAATGTAGCTTTTGTCATTATGCTAGACTACAGTAGCTTTTTGTCAACATGCACAGGTTATTTTATGCTGTAATTGATTATACTTTTGTGTTGAAGTATGTTTTCTGATCAAGACTTTGTCATGTTTATTTCAGTTTTACAAATTAACCATTATTGGATATTAAGAAGAGGACAGTAAAGTTTGGAATGCTACCCTGGTTCTCGACTCTGATTCCATGATGATGTTCGCTATCTGTAAAGGGATGTAGAAGGGACACGCATCTATCTGAGACAGAATAGTAAAATAGCAGCTTTCCCACGGACACTAAAACAAAAGGAAAGAAAGCTTCAACCCAAGTAATCCTCGCTCATCTTAACACTTCGAACGCCAAGACGGCATAGGCTTTACATGATGTCAGAGAAAAGACATTCAGGTGAAGGCTCAACGGAGCAAACATTAAAGACAAGGTCCATAGCCTCCGCTTCAGCAAGGAGTTCAACAGCTAGCACAGCCGCCACTAAGGCTCGTGCCAAGCTTGAGGCAGCACGGGCCAGGACCGAATTCATTAAGAAGCAAGCGAATCTCATGATCGAAAAGGCTCGGATGGAAGCAGATATTGCAATTCTTCAACAAGAAGGCGATGTGGCTGCAGCCATTGCAGAAACAGAAGTGCTAGAGGAAGCAGCAAAAAGTGAATATGCTTCGCTGGAAGAAGCAGGAAAAAGCGAATATGAAGAGAAGCATTCAGTACAAGCTGTCTCTGAGCGTGTTGTCTCTGAACGCGTTAACAATTATGTTCAACAACAGGCCCAGCTAGAAGTAATAATAACCCCTGCAGGTGTCGAGCCATATGGACCACCGTTGGAGCCCATCGTTCATGATCTCACACCTGCAACGCCAACAAGGCAGCATCGATCTGCTGCTCGAGCTGCACAATACGGGAAGCTCGATAACAATGGCAACGATGGTGCAACTCAGCAATCACAGAGGCCAAAACCAGAGAGACAAACGCCAGTGAGTCATCGCAACATCCAAGCGCTGCCATTCTCTCCCACACCTATTCAGTCTTCACCACAGCCATCAAGTGGAGACTCTGGTATGAGTGACATCGCTAGATACTTAGCACGACGTGAGCTTGTCAACTCAGGACTCTTCAGGTTTGATGATCGTCCGGAGAGCTATTGGACATGGAAGTCATCTTTCTTGAACGCCACAGAGGGTTCTTTCGGCTAGTGAGCAGCTAGATGTGATGTCAAAGTGGTTGGGAGAACAGTCTGCACATCATGTGAGGCGGATTCGAGCCGTGCATTTAGGCGATCCTGCTACAGGCTTAAGGAAGGCTTGGGAGCGCCTGGAAGACTGCTATGGCGCTCCAGAGGTTGTTGAAAGATCTCTATTTGACAGACTCGACAGCTTTCCGAAGATCAATATCAAAGAACCCTCAAAACTTCGGGAGCTAGGAGATCTTCTACAGGAGATGGAGTCTGCGAAATGTGAAGGTTACTTACCTGGGCTCAACTATCTTGACACCCCCCGTGGTGTTGCACCTATCGTAGACAAGTTACCTTACAGTCTTCAAGAGAAGTGGATGGGTCAAGGTTCCCAATACAAAACTGTTCATCGTGTTACCTTTCCGCCATTCTCTTACTTCTGTGACTTCATCTGCAGAGAGGCCCGAGCACGCAATGATCCAAGCTTTGCTCTTTCATCAGGAAACCAAAGTGTGCCAAAACCTGAGCAGCCAGCCAAGAGTCAGGCGAAAAGCTCAGTCTATGCCCACAAGACCGAGGTCTCGTCAGATACCGTGAGTCAGACGCAGTCAGATGACGAGAGCAATTCAAGTGATTTGGATGTCAACAAGCAATGCCCAATTCATAAGAAGCCCCATCCTCTCAAGCACTGCAAGGGGTTTAGGAACAAGCCTCTCGAGGAGCGTAAGATGTTCTTAAGGGAAAACGGCATATGCTTCAGATGCTGTGCTACAACCACTCATCTGGCCAGAAACTGTAGGGCAGCTATCAAATGTTTTGAATGTAAAAGTGACACTCACGTCACAGCTTTGCATCCTGGACCACCCCCTACAACCTCAACCAAGCATAGCGGGGAGAGAGAAGCTGTAACACTGCAACCAGATGTCACTTCAAAGTGTACTAAGGTCTGTGGAGATGGTAGGAATACAAGATCATGCTCCAAGATCTGCCTTGCCAAGGTTTATCCAGAGAGTCAGCCACACAAAGCAATCAGGCTCTATGTAATCCTGGATGAGCAAAGCAACCAATCACTTGCCAGAACCGAGTTCTTCGACCTGCTGAACATCAAGGGAGAAAACTCAGCTTACACCCTTCGCACTTGTGCAGGTGTATCAGAGACCACAGGGAGAAGAACCACAGGTTTCATTGTGGAGTCCTTAGATGGAGTGACAAAGGTGAAACTGCCAACTCTGATCGAGTGCAACAATATGCCAGATGTCAGGGCAGAAATACCAACTCCAGAGGCAGCGCAGTGGCATACACACCTAAGGCCCATTGCTCATTGCATTCCTCCTCTGGACCCTAAAGCTCCAATTCTTCTACTCCTGGGTCGCGACATACTCCAGGTCCACAAAGTACGGGAGCAACGGAATGGAACAGGCAACACCCCCTACGCACAGAGACTCGACCTGGGTTGGGTTGTGGTCGGAAATGTCTGCCTAGAATCAGAGCACAAGTCTTCAGCTGTAAGTACTTACCGCACCCATGTACTCGACAACGGACGTCCTTCTCTTCTTGCTGCACGTCCCAACCAGATCTGTGTCAAGGAGAAGTTCAGCATCAAGCCTCCGCCTGACGCTTCGCTAGCATGCGACACCTCCATCTACGACAGCAGACATGCAATCTTTGAAAAGTCAGTGAACGATGACAAAGTTGGATTGTCTATTGAAGATAGACCCTTTTTGGACATCATGCACAGAGAGATGTTCATGGATGACAGCAACAGTTTGCAGCTTATCAGAAATATCTCAAGCACAGCACAGTGGCATTACGTCTCTTCGAGTCGCAACTCTACAGACCTTTCCACTCGCTCTGTACCAGCAGCTCTGTTAAGCATTACTACTTGACCATCGCTGGAAGAGGAGAGGTTTGACCTCATCAACCCACACATAGATGTGTGGTCCACCCTGGTGGCAGAGGTCAGAGGAATTGTCAATTCAAGGCCTCTTCCTATCTCAACCGCCACAGATTCACCTTTCTTGTTGACACCAACCATGCTCCTCACTCAAAAGGTCTGCACCCTCCGTGCCCCTCCAGGCGACATCAAGGAATTGGACCTACACAGGCAGCAATGGCGGCAGGTGCAGCATCTTGACGACGCCTTCTGGAACAGATGGAAGCGTAAATACCTGGCAACGCTTCAGAGCAAATGGCAAGAGGAACGTCATAACCTGAAGGAGAGGCCAAGCGCAACAAATGGCCCATGGCCCTTGTGACAAAGGCACTGGCTGGCAGCGACGGACGAGTCAGAAAGGTCTAGCTCAGGGTCACAATAAATGGGACAATCAGGACATTTTTCAGACCTGTTTCAGAGACAGTTTGTTTGATGTCAACCAAGGACTAATATGTTGTAGTCTTTACACTGTGTGAAGGTTTTTTGTGATTTCAGTTTGTTATAGTGGTATCTGATTTATACCAAGCGGGGAGTGTCATGGCACACTTTATGTGGCCTTCTAAAAACGACTCTTTTGCACCTCCTCGAGGCGGTTGCTGTAACAGAGCCAGTAATTAGTGTTTAGTAATTTCAGATGTGTTAGCTCAGCTCAATTGTTTCCAATTCCAGCACACCTGAAATCCCTAATTAGTTTGTAGGCTCATGCAGTTTTCAGTTTGTTCTTGTGAGACACAGAGGCAGAGCTCCTCTCCCCCTTTTTCTTCTGTTGTGCCTTGGAAAAGCCTTTGCTTGTAAGTTTTCAGTGTTTAATTCTACAATTGCATTTCTGTATTTGGTACAAGTGTGCATTTAAATAATAATGTAATTCATGTGTTGTTTTGAGTTAAAATACATTTCATGATGCTGTAAAAAATACTAAGCTAAGCTAATGTAGCTTTTGTCATTATGCTAGACTACAGTAGCTTTTTGTCAACATGCACAGGTTATTTTATGCTGTAATTGATTATACTTTTGTGTTGAAGTATGTTTTCTGATCAAGACTTTGTCATGTTTATTTCAGTTTTACAAATTAACCATTATTGGATATTAAGAAGAGGACAGTAAAGTTTGGAATGCTACCCTGGTTCTCGACTCTGATTCCATGATGATGTTCGCTATCTGTAAAGGGATGTAGAAGGGACACGCATCTATCTGAGACAGAATACATATAGAGTGAGGACCGGGAGCGACAGCCCCGCCCCCTGCTATTCATTTCAATGGAAGTTGCTCATTGGCGTTTTGAAGCACCCGGAAGACTGCCGGAAGTACCATTATAACTCAATGGCTTGAGCGAGCGGAAGTTGAGAGTGGTCTCAAATTTTCAAATTTGAGGTCAGGGTTGCTGCACGTTACGCACATGACATGTCACTGAATGTCCGTCCACCTCCATGAACGTGCTGCAGTTCCACTTTTGGCCAGTAGGTAGTGGCCGCTTCAACGTTGGCCAGCCCTTCTGGTCATAGACATAAAAAGAGCCTCTTCCGGCTCTGAGGCGCGTGTCAAAATTGAAGGCACCATTTTCTAGAGATTCCTTGCGAAGCATGCATGCGTAACATAAGTCCCAGAAAAGACGTGCTGTGATTGGTCAGTAGTCACTTGAGTGACAGTGAGAGACATGGAGGAGCCGCGACGTCACTTGGGCAGCGACACAGCGTGCCTTCAGCAAAGGCCTTCAGCACTTCCGCTTGACTTCCTAACTTTAATGGAGACACGCCACTCCAAGGAACTGGATACCTTTTTTGCAGAGCCTGGGTTTCGATGGGCGCTGATGGGATGCTTGTTTCACAGCGGCGTCTACTACTAGTAGAGCGGTGTTATATAACCTCACAAAAACTATGCCTAAACTATAACTTAACCTGTAAAACAAGCGCCCCCTCAATTACCATCGACTCCCAGGAATATTTTTTTTTTAATATCTATGCTTCTGGGGGATTGGGTTTAAGTAACATTGTGCGCTCGTTTGCACACACACACACACACACACACACACACACACACACACACACACACACACACACACACACACACACACACACACACACACACAGGCCAGACATAGAACAGGCATACGAACAGGCATGGCCATAAACACTGAATGCCCATAAATTGAATCTAAATGGCAGAATTATAGCTGTACATCATATCGTATGATGTCAACTTTGAATGTCGTATAGCCAGACTCTGTCATTATGTTGTCACCCATCTCACAGACCACAACAAAACACATCAGCAACACCATCTACTGTACGCACACACACACACACACAGGCCAAGTTAGATAGATATCCTTGTTTAACTGACTTGTAGCGGCTATATCAGATATTCCTGTCATATGCCCTGTCACTCACCTCCTGATGGACTGCTGAGATACACTAGCATTCAGTATAGACAATTGACAGTACCGAGATACAACAGCAATGCCGGACAGAGGCATGTGCTCCCGGGAAGCTGAGGGGGAGGAGGAAGGCTGTCATGGATGTGACATGTGTCGTACATTGAGCTGATCATGCAACGCTGAACATAATTAGTCTTGTCAGTCACAGATCCATGCCTCTGCTTTTAATATCCCTCCCTGGCTCCCTCGATCTTGTCATGTTTTATCCATGCTTCTGGTCAGACTGAATACAATAATGCATTTCCTTTTGGGAAATCCTGATATCCCTATTCAATTATTTTTGAAAATTTAGAAAAGCTTAAAATGCATATTGCAAGTCGTAAAAAATAAAAGAAAAAAATAAACCAACCCACTCCTTTTACAAACCCTGCTCTTGTGCATCACAGGCATTGGGCAAAGCCGACCCTTTCAGCTCTGCTGCAAACTCTTTCTGACTCCGAGTCTGATTGCTGTTACAAAGCTCTAATACCAGATATAATGAAGTCCTGTCACTTACAGTACAGCAATCCTAGGATCACTGTTTACGGCTGGAGGAAACAACAAATTTGTACCAATCACTTTCAACATTCCTTGCATCAAATCCACAGGAAATGATCAGGAATATTAAGAGGCAGGGCGGACGGCCGCTCAGGCGCGACCTACAGTAATAACATACTGTAGGTGGAACACCAAGAATGATTGATGACAGTTATGCGAGGCCTCGGGAGAGTGGGCGTTGGCTGTCTGGTTGCATTAGTCTTAGTCTATGTGTGGGACAGCTAGTGCCGAGGAGAGCATAGCGGAGAAGGTGATGGAGAGTTCTGTTGGAGCCCAGGGACACAGACTTATAATTATAAGTTCCTTTCCCGTCTATCTGCTCGTCAATCTGACCTGGCATGCACTGCCGGCCCGGGCCAGGAGATAGCCTACTTCTGTTCCGTTGCATGTATGTGCGTTTTGACTTCACTGTTGTTTACTTTAGCATAATGCTGGTTGGTAATGGACAGCAGGCCACACAGGTGTGCCTTCTGATTTAGTGCCTATGTTGACTAATGATGGGGAAATCACCAGCTCATTTTCACGGCTATGCATTTTGTCTTGCACCTGCGACCAGGTGTGAAAACCCCAGGCTGTGTAGTGAATGATATCCTTCTACCCTAATGGACAGTGGGTACACAAGCACATGGCCCAGGGCTCTAGACTAAGGGGGTCCCTACGTCCCCCAGGGACTATAAAATATCTATTTGGGATTTAAATTGATCTAATCCTGGAAAATTACATATCGTGCGCACCTATAGATATATATCTTCGGCAGAATACGAGACTGGGCGTTGGGGGGGGTGCGTCAGCTATGTAAGGAAGTAGCAGGGGGTGCACGGCCAAAACAGTTTGGAACCGCTGCGCTACAGTACAGTACAGTACAGTACAGTACAGTACACTACAGTACACTACGGTACATTTTGGTACAGTAAAGTAGGCTATAGTACAGTATGGTACAGTGTGCTACAATACAGTATGGCGTAGCGTGGAGCTAGAGCGAGACCGCCCGCAGGCCAGTCGAGTTCTAGTTCATATTAGTCCCCTCCAGTATCCCCTCCAGATCAACAGCAGTAACACTGGCAGAGCCCACAGGGGGCGATGTAGACCTCCAGTTAACAACTGTCAAACCAGGGTCCCTATATGTGGGCATGTTAATATAGAGCCTTAATTAGAAATTAGTTTTTTAACGTTTAAATAAATGTGATGTTTCCCCAATTGTAATAGCTTTAAATAGAAAATAGTAGTATAATACAAGGCAAGCACAATGCAATGAGCACTGGTTTGTAGATTTTTGCCACACAATAGCATGGTATGTCAAAGTATGAAAGTCCTCCAGTAAAACATGTGTGAGCATATCTCTGTAGATCAAACTGATCTCTCCACTATGTTGAAGAGAGACACGGTTCAAACTCCTTGACGTTAATGAAACATGCCGTCAGATCCCCAAAACGTCCCTCAGATCCCCCACAGGCACCAACTGGAGTTAAGACAACAACATAACGACAAAAGTGATCCATCTCACTGTCTGTGGCAGGAAGGGTGAGGAGTGGAGCACCATCCATCAGTCGTGTGTGTGTGTGTGTGTGTGTGTGTGTGTGTGTGTGTGTGTGTGTGTGTGTGTGTGTGTGTGTGTGTGTGTGTGTGTGTGTGTGTGTGTGTGTGTGTGTGTGTGTGTGTGTGTGTGTGTGTGTGAAGGAAGTGACAGTTATTGGCGCCTACATTGACTATCAATCTCAGTGTTGACAAATTGTGACTTTCTGTTGGCTGATCGTGTCTCTGTCAGGTGTCCATGGAATCAGGGCTGGTCTCTGACCAGGGGTGGTCTTATGTCATAAAGGTTAGAAGAAGAAGAAACATTTGTAATCTGTCACATACCGTATGCTTTAAAACAGAGCTTTTCCAACTGATTGTGAACCAAGGACCAGTCCACCACCCTGACTAAGAATCAACCTGGGGACCACTGTTGTGTTGGGAGGAGATATGCAATGCATCCCATGTCTATACAAACATACATTGCTAATACATGTTATACTATACTATACTACTGCACTGTATATTATGTTAACATTCTTATACTATACCACTACAGTATATTATATACACCAATAAGACACACTGAGGGCGAGAAGCATCCGTCTGGGTGACGGCAGACTGCTGGACGAGCACTGGCACTTTGGCATGGGGGCCCAAATCAACATATGGAATGAATTACTGGCTGAATGGAATGAAATACATAAAATGCCATCAAAGTTACATAAGTTGAGCTTAAGAACAAATGGAGTCTACCAACGCACCTCAAGCCTAGAATGGCTGGTCCGGTGCATCACAGGAACAAGGACACATGTTCACAAAAGGAGGAGAGGACACTGGGGCAGCACGGACAGTTTAAGCCTTTTTATTAGGTGCTCTCTGATGAAGACCGCATAGGGGTCGAAACCTTAGTCGTTTTCTATACTAGCACCTAATAAAAAGGGTTAAACTGTCCGTGCTGCTCCAGTGTCTTCTCCTCCTTTTAAGTTGAGCCTTTGCATATGCCTGTATGTTGGGGCTAGGGCAAGTGCTTTGGGCCAATGGAGTCTGAAGAGGTGGGTTTTCAGACTACGGTGGAATATTGGGAGTGAGTCTGCGGTTCTGATTGTAATGGGAAGTGCATTCCATTGTTTTGGAGTCAGAAGGGAGAAGAGTTTGGGACGTGTAGAGTGCGTTGTCCCGGCGTTTTTAGTGAAGGTACTTCCAGCTTCCAGCTGATCTGAGTGCGTGGGAGGGTTTGTAGGGTTCGATCAGACTTGCCAGATATGGGGGAGCCATACCTTTGGTTGCTTTGAATGCCAGAATCAGAGTTTTGCATTCTGCCGGGCAGCGACCGGGAGCCAATGGAGGGAGCGGAGAAGGGGGAAGACACTATTATATTTATTTTTATTAATATTGCTTGCAAATTGTGGGATGTCCGGAATTAGATGATGTATGATAAGAGCACCCCTCACTTCACAGTTCACACGGGTGTGACTTTTAGTGTATTTTAGTGTATTTTGTGAACAAAATGGGAGGTATGTGTTGTACCACTCCTGTAAGTGTTTATAGCTGATTAATTCAGTCAGGACAACTCAAGAATGGATGGAATAGATATGTATTGAATATAAATGAGCAATATGTTTATTATGGTTTGGCAATTAATTGGATCTGCTTTTTAGGTACTCAGATCAAGCGCATCAGTCCAATCCCCCGTACCGTAGCCGGTATGAAGATGGAGTGAGTGTGTGATTGGCTGAGTGAATCATGTGGATGAGAGCGTGATGCTGAGGCGGTCCAATTAACGGCCGGCAGCAACTGCACTGAGGTTTCCTGACTGAATTTGCTCATGTTGCGCATGTCTGTGACAGGCGCAACGCTCATTAGGACATGTGCAGATTAGCTAATTGATTCTGTGGCTCACCCTTTATAAAACTATAGACTCCAGGTGGAGGTGTGGCTCAGCCTTTATAAAACTATAGACTCCAGGTGGACGTGTGGCTCACCCTTTATAAAACTATAGACTCCAGGTGGACGTGTGGCTCACCCTTTATAAAACTATAGACTCCAGGTGGAGGTGTGGCTCACCCTTTATAAAACTATAGACTCCAGGTGGAGGTGTGGCTCAGCCTTTATAAAACTATAGACTCCAGGTGGAGGTGTGGCTCTCCCTTTATAAAACTATAGACTCCAGGTGGACGTGTGGCTCAGCCTTTATAAAACTATAGACTCCAGGTGGACGTGTGGCTCAGCCTTTATAAAACTATAGACTCCAGGTGGACGTGTGGCTCACCCTTTATAAAACTATAGACTCCAGGTGAAAGTCTCAGTTTGGATTGAGCTAGTAGGCCAACGCTATAACACCAAGGGCCAGGGCCTTCGTTGAAGGCATAGCCTGTTTTCAGTATGTCTTCATGGTTTGCAGGATTACACACAGGTTCATTTGGAATGAAAGCCTTAAGTGAGTCATTCCTCCACAGTGGAAAGCCTGGTGACGCGAGGTCAACATGAACCTCCAAGTGTGTCACGGTCTCAGGTGAAAAGAAGGCGGCTGGTGACTCCATTGTGTACTTAAGGAGACTGTCTACTCCCTCAACAGGAGGGACAAATGCAACATATATAATTATAAAAACACATACGTAACACATACCTATTATAGCGTGCGCAACAGCAGTATAGAGCCTGGGAGCCTCTGACAGCAAAAGTATAGTTTCTCCTCCCACCATATCAGCAAATGATTCATCTCTGAGCACACATCTCATAAAAATGTTCATTTGTCACAGCCCTTGTCAACGCACATCTTTGTTATTGCTGAACCCCATCCACCCCTTGAAAAAGAGAAATTATAACATTTATCATGACATGCCTTTGCTGAGCTTTACAAAACAAGCCTGTTTTCATATGCAGAAAGAAAGAAATCAATCAATCAATCAATCAATCGTCATAGCTCAGTATGAATAATGACTTGTTTTAGGCTTTTGTGCCTTCATTGATAGTTACAGTGAAGACGGACAGAAAAGAGGGAGGGAGAGAGGCATACAGCAAAGGTTGTCATGAACGGGATTCGAATACGCAGCACGCTGTTAGGCCAGAGCCTATATGTGGCATGCGCCTGTACCGCTAGGCCAGCGGGCGCCCCATTGTTTTCTGTCTTTGACAGTCACAGAAATGTTAACCAATTACGCCCTATATTGATTGCCCTATGAAAACAGCGAAAATAGCCAAACCACAAACTCACGATGCATTGTGATGTGCTAATAGGTTGGTTTGCTTATAGAATGGCTATTTTAGCCATTTTCTAAATGTATTTAGATGTATTTATTTTGTATTTACTTATGTACTTTATTATTATTAGTCTTTATTTTTAATTGACATGCCCAAATTGGGACACCAGTTTTAAATATATTGCATCGATCTTTCAAAACACCAGCAGTATAACATTTTAGTTGTAGGCTAATGTAAGGAAGGACACAACAATAGCAGTCGAGTTATATCAACATGATCTATATTTGTTTCAACAGAAGAAGAGGAAACCATTCCAGTAATGTTTTCCCTCTGTGCTGAAGCTATTTGCTACAGTAAATGAATGCACATGCCGCACAGGATACATTTGTTCCCTTTGTGTTGAATTTCATCATTTATATGGTCTATAAATTCATAAATATTCCAGAGCTGGAATGTTATCGTATCTGGTGAGAAAACAAAGATGACATGATAAAAGCAGCTAATTGAATTACATCAAAGAACATGGAAAACAGATATTTCACATCGTCTGAATACAAACATCGTCTGAATACAATCTTGCAAATAACAAATAGGGGGAAATAAGAAAATAACCCAGTCAGTGGCTTTTGTTTTGGACAGAGACAGACACAGGTTAAAAAGGCAATATTATGACACTTGACAGCTTATCATGATAAAGACTCATATCCTCCTAGAAAGTGGATTACACACTAATAATTCACAAATGTCTGACTGTTTTAATGCTGGGATTATCCTGGCCTGGAATAAATCAAGTGGGAGCTCAAGTTCTTCAAGAAAGACGAAATGATTTCAAAGGTCATTAGTCCTTCATGTGATCACATGAATGGTTAACCCCATAAACCCTAGCGTCCCTATTCTGGAGGTTTAAGCTCAGCGCATAGCAACGCAACATGTTGCAGCTTGTAGGTCGGCTATTTTGGTGACGAGATTTGGTGTTGAGGGAAATACTACAGACCTAGTTTACTGAAGAACCCTGGGGAACCACAGTCAAGTAAGGATAAGAGTTTGAAGTTGTTAATGCTCAAAAATAAATAAAGCAAAATGCTGCAAAAAGCTATGACCCTAACCAACCATTGTTTGTTCAATGCAGCAATATCTGCAGCTGCAATCGGGCCATGCGTTGAGCGGTACCAGGGCAATTACACTGTGTATACTGAACAATTCATCACACAATTATCCATTATGCATTCAGCCGAGCAGGATGTGCTGCCTGCGCGGTATTGTGTCTCATGGTCCTATAAATGACTGAAATCTGGAGAGCCAGATAAGACCATTGGCCGTGACTAACGGCATCGTCCATTCACAAAATACTCTAATGAGGTCATTCAGCTGCTGGACATTAAGAGGGGAGAATCAGGAGGCTATCAGGAGAGCTCAGGATGTTGTTTTTACTCCCTGGTAGTAACATGGTAGCCTACGTGGTTCCTTCCTCCCCCCCAAAAACAAGTGACAGGCTAAGAAAATGTCAAGGAAAAAGAGAAAGGACATGAGGAGCAGTGGGGTTGCCTGCTTCTTCAGTGTGTGTGTGTGTGTGTGTGTGTGTGTGTGTGTGTGTGTGTGTGTGTGTGTGTGTGTGTGTGTGTGTGTGTGTGTGTGTGTGTGTGTGTGTGTGTGTGTGTGTGTGCGCGCGCGCATGCGTGCGTGCGTGCGTGCGTGTGTGCGCGTGTGTGGATGAAGGGGGGTGTTTCATACTGCAGGTGTGTATGCGTGTGTGTCTTGTGTAAGAAACTGACCATGCAGTGCGTATTGTTGTTGTGTGGCTCACAGCTGTGCAGGAAGGAGACCCTCTTTAGGTTATCGGCGGTCTGGCCGGACACTCCGACTCGACACGTCACACAGTCCCAAGTCCAGCACAGATGAGTGTGAGGCCGGTGTGTGTGTTTTCCCTGCCTCCGGAGGGAGAACCCAACAGGAAAATGCGCCAAAAGGACAGGGACGTGACACCGTAGAAAAGAAGCAAATAAATAAAGAGTCTTTCATGTTATGTTAAACTGTTATGTTGTCTCTGGCCTGGGAAACAATTCCTCAAAACCGCAGCTTTTAAGTGAAAACCACAAAGCGACAAAGTTTGACGGAGGTCAGTGCAGTGGTGGTAAAGTAACTATAAGTATACATTTACTTGAGTAGCCTACTGTACACAATTTTTAGGTACTTTTACTTTACTTGAGTATTTCAATTGTTTTGTTTATATATTATATTTCTACAGAGGCAAATATTGCCTTGAGGTATTGATACTTAAAAAAAACAAGTGGGGTACTTCTTCTACAACTTCTGGATGGAACAGGGCAGTGCAACATCCCCGTCGGTCCAGCCCTCCCTGCAGGGCAGAAAACAGAAAGTCTGTTGTGCTTTACTGTAGCCATGTACCGTTAGGTTGCTATAGAACACACGCAAAAGCAATTATGTGTGCATATAGAAATGAGAAAGAAACTCCTTGGCAGTTATATTGTTGAGGCGGCAGTAACTAAGGGGAAGTAAGAACTTGTCCTGTCAGGATTAGCCCTGCAAGAAGGTTTTACAATAGTTGTTTTTGTCTGCTGTAGAAGCGTGGAAAAAAACTAAATGCCAGACCCATGCACAATTGTTTTTTGTTGTTTTTAAGCGGTAACTTACATATAGGATCATTACAATATAACTGATTATATTAGATTTTATTTTGTGAATTCATCCTAAAAATGAGTGAATAAATAAATTAACTTTTTCATTAAAGCCGATTCTGCAATTCTTACTGCCCAGAAATTAGCTTATGAAATTGGGGTAGCAATATGTGGCCCCGGGCCCTCATACAACTCCTGAAGTGAGGATTTGGGACAACAGGTGTTCATCAGGTGGAGAAGAACCACCTTTTCTCCACCCTACACACAAATCATGGGTATTATACCCTGCCGAAACCACCCAGAAGCCTCTATTTTGTCATGGTACCCACACGGTTTGTGATGCTCATTCCACGAACACCCGATCCTTACAATCTATACATCGTTGTAAAGGTGACTATTCAACGATTAGAATTAGATACAATAAGATACAAATTGGTATTATTAAAGCGGAGAAGTAATGAACCAAAGTTAAGTTTCCAAACTTTAGTTGGAGTTTATAGCTACTGTCATTCATGCAATAGCAATTCAGAAGTCATTCTATTTGGCCCTCCATCCTCCACTGCAATACCAGTAATTCAACACGATTTGCTGATTTAGGTGCCAATATACAGTAAACAAGTAAAGCCTACTTGTTGCGCTCAAAGTGTTAAGTAGCCAAATGTGCCGGGGTCCCCAAAGGCAAAGACACTGAGACAGGACTAGTAAACAAAAATAAATGTATTTCAAACTTGGTTTGTTAGGAGCATGAGGGGAGTCCTGGAAGGAGGGGTGGAGCTGAGAGACACTGGGTTTGTGGTGGAGTCTGGAACAAAACAGAGGAACAAAGTTAGAACAAAAACAGCAGATCTACCACAAGAAAAACTCTCAAAAGCAAAAATAGAAGATCTACAATATGCACAACGCTAAAGTACGCTAGGAACTGATTCTAGACTGCTGGTAACATTAACCACAGTAGTCAACGTCCAAGTGTCGGGCGCCGGCTCTCAGCAGCATATATTGGCAGTCTGTGATGGTGATTGTGGAGCAGCTAGCTGGGCTGATTGGAATCAGCCCCACCTGTGCTGGCTGCTGGCTGAGGAAGACTCCGGCCCTTGCCCTATATGATGTCGTGCAGGGGAGGGACTAGGAGCGTGAGGAGCTTGTGGCACAACACTACTACTGCCAAGCTGTGTGACAGTGATCTTAATTTTAACACAGCCAAATTAAAGGGTGTTCCAGTGCTATTTTTGTAACTCCTGCTGATCTATAATCCAAGCGTTTATCCCAGCCATTATTGGAACTCTATATACTCTGGCTTCAAAAGAGAAAAACCTATACAGTCTTCAATTATTTCCGAACGATTATGTTTAATGCACAGCTTCCTACAGGCTACAGCGTAGACCTTTTAACCCCATAAAAGCAGGAGCACAGCCTGAGATCCTCCGGCAGGGCCCTTCTGGTTGGTTCAAAGTCTAGACTAAAGGCCTTTGCAACCATGCAGGACCCCTGGATTTTGGATTGAATTTAACTGTTTTAAACCACTTCTCAAAACATACTTTCATATAGACTTTCTTTTACAACCTGATTAGCTTTATGTTTCTATCATAATATCATTGCAGTGTGAACTGTGAAGTACTTTGCAACTTTGTTTAAAAAAAGGGGCTATACAAATCAAATGTATTATTATACATGCACACACACATCTAGATCACATTTGATCCACATTTAGATTGTGATAATGTTTGTATCGTGTGTGTGTTTGTGTGTGTGTGTGTGTGTGTGTGTGTGTGTGTGTGTGTGTGTGTGTGTGTGTGTGTGTGTGTGTGTGTGTGTGTGTGTGTGCTTAGCACGAAACAGACTGAAGCCAAAGAACATTGGCGTGGCCTTCGACTGCAGGGAAAGTTGGCCTGTGTTGATTCAGCTGATCACTCTGTTTCACATTCGATGTACAAAAATGCTGCTATTGGGGAGGATGTTTTAAAATTCACCATCAAAGCAAGACTACAAGTATTACCAACCAAGTACAATCTGTCAATCTGGTATCCCGACACCCACACTCCACTCTGTATAAACCATCATGATTCTGAACAACACCTAGAATCCATCGCACACATAACAAATGGATGTAGTGCATACAAAAACTTATATATTGCTCGCCACGACCGGATTGTTGACCTAGTGTCTGATGCAGTTCGAAAGTATGTGCCATCTAGTGCAGCAATGTATAAACATTCAAGAGTGTTACCAGATTGGTTTAGCTGTGCATGTGATGTCTTTGCTAACATCCCCAATACACCTGATGTTGTCTTTGTTGACACCAGACACAAGGAGGTCCTGATTCTGGAGGTGGGCTGTGTCTTTGATTTGTACATGGACCAGGCATTCCAAGATAAATATTCTAAGTATCAACCATTACTTGGAAGTATAACAAACTTGGGGTATCGCTGTAGATTTGCCATACTGATATTCGGAAGCCTGGGCCATGTGCATAAACTGACCATGAGTGGCCTAAGAATAGCTGGCATGACAAAAAGCAAAGCCAAACAACTTGCCAAATACTGTTCTGTCTCGTCTGTTATAGGCAGTTTGTCTGTGTGGAGAAGGAGGTGCCATGTGTATCCCTAAGTGAACATGAACTGTCAACCCCGTTATATTTGTTTCCTTGTAAAATTAATTGTAATTTGTGGATTCAAATAAAGAAATCGAAATGTGTGTGTGTGTGTGTGTGTGTGTGTGTGTGTGTGTGTGTGTGTGTGTGTGTGTGTGTGTGTGTGTGTGTGTGTGTGTGTGTGTGTGTGTGTGTGTGTGTGTGTGTGTGTGTGTGTGTGAGAGAGAGAGAGAGAGAGAGAGAGATGTGTGTTTATTTAGTTGCTGTAAACAACAATTCATAACTCTGTTTGAAAGGGAAGTTAGAGTCACATCCTTACTCAAAATGCAGAATGAAGACAAAGGATGTTTGCTAGATCTACCGGACTCATGGCAGAGATAACGTCTCCCCGTGCAGAATGCAAGAAGGAACATCAATCAAGAATTACGACATGGAGAGTAAATGAAACGAAAATAATGCCACTGCCTCCTCACTGTCAAAACATCAAAGAGCTTCTGTCTCTCGGTAGTGAACTTCATTTTGTGAATGTATAACTTTATTTATGAATGCTTTAAATCAACAGCCTGTGTGGAGACTGTTGGAACGTTCAAATGATTATTTTTGGCAGGAAATAGTTGGCTGTGTTCAGCTGTTGAAATCTTTGACTGACATAGTATCTTAAACACTTAAAGTCAGCTTGTTATTTAGTGTTTTCCTCTGAAGGCTCACAAGGTGTAAAGCTTAATTTACACTCGCCGCACGACAAAACATAAACCAGGATGAAAGACAACAGCAGTATTTTGGTTGCCAGAGGAACCGTATGTCTTTGGCTCGACTCCAGGCATCCTTCAGGTATCCTTTGAAGTTTGAACTAGCTGTTCTACAGTATGTAACCACATATTTTTGACTGTAGGGTTGGGAAGACCGATAAAACAATAATACATAACCATTGCCATGTTGTAGCCTAGCCTATACCACTGACAGTAGCACTATTAAAAGCAAGCACAGTAATTATGTACAGCTTTGTGTGACCAACAAGTTCAACAGCATGCAGAGCTCGGGTTTTGGGGGATGCCACTGAGCTCCAGCTAGTATTTTTCTTTTACTCTTTATTTTTGAATTCTGTAAGACGAGACATAGGCCTACAAGACATACACAAGGCATACAGTACAATAAAACAAAAACATCAACAGAAAAAACGGAATAAAAAAAATAGAAGAGGTCATGGGATGTACAGCAACAACAAGCATACAGAATTACAATAATATCCTGCCACACATTCCTGTGCATGGGCAGGACAAACATCTCCTCATATCTCCAGGTGCAACTACGTCACAAGCTCTCAACACCGTGTCAACACTCTTCTTCAACACTGTCCATCATTTCCATTACTAGACTGTCAATAGCTTGGTTGAAGACTGGATCCCAAACTAATGACTTGACCCCTAACCCCTGACCCCCAGCAAACAGACGCAATCCTTCTGGCAATAAAAGAGATAAATGAGCTGTAATAAAAATGTCAAATGTCAAATGTCAAGCAAAAAGTGTTAAAAACAAGGTAACAGATGCTGGAACATGAGGCGTTCGGGCGGTGCAGAGGCACGTACCTAGTACCTACATGTACCTGTTCACCACCACAGGGTTTTAATCCACCACAGTGTTAAAAAAATTCAAAGAATCCATGACCCAAACATAACAAATAACACAATGAGTTTTTTATTATTATAAACAAGGCAGATGTTGCTCCGTAGCTGATCTAACAATAGGACCGTGGGTCATTGGGGTCATTGTGTGCACAATATGGACTTGCTACAGGCATGTACTGTACTATCTGTACTGGACTCTTCTCCCTTCTGGCCCCAAAACTATGGAATGCACTTCCCGTTGCAATCAGAACTGTAGCATCACTCCCAATCTTCCACCGTAGTCTGAAAACCCACCTTTTCAGACTCCATCATGGCCCATAGCACTTACCCTACCCCCTTAGATAGCACTTTTAGACTTAGATAGCATTTGAAACAGACTTATAGCATGTCATGTAGACATATAATAATAATTGCATTGTATTATAGTCATAGCACTTCATAGTACATATGTATAGCATAGTATAGTATATAGTTTATAATGTATAGTGTCATTATGTAGATCATATGTTCTAGTTACGTTCTTAGCTTACGCATGTTTCATGATAAATGCATTTTATATATGTGATGTATTCCCATGCTTTTTTGTTCTTGCCTAATGTAAATCGCTCTGGATTAAGAGTGTCTGCTAAATGCCTAAATTGTTAATTGTATCCACATGAGCATTTAACGACAGTACGATTCAGCTCTCAGCGTAGTAATCAGGATTTAAGTTTACTTTAAAACGTTATTCCCTCATAACATAAGTCAGCTTTCTTATAAAGAAAAAAGATGTTCAACATTTTAGTGAATAAATAGTAAATGTGAGAGCTATTGGTTGGTAGGATGTGTTCATATTGAAATGGTTACGTAACCTCAGTGTGTATTTGTGTAACTAAGTAACTGTTGCTCAGAGTAGTCTTTAAAAAAAGTCCTTTGTACTTAAAAGTACAAAATATGTGATTTGATTTATATGATTAATGCTATGGATGCAGAATCATTGCTATAGTATTTGTTCAACAGCTAGGGGTCTACATGTCATTTGACTAATTTCAGCTTTTTAGTAAACGGAACATTTATTTTCATCCCATCAGGAAAGAAAACTCCACAAAGATCATTATCACAGTGTTCCAGTTCCAATTTTGCCTGCATTGGTTTTATTTATTACATTGTATTTTTTTTCCTCACTTACAATTTTACTTGTACAAATACTGTATGTGGGTCAGTGACGTGACACCCCAAAAAAAGTGTTTTTTTAAAACCTTTAAATAACAGGAATAAAAATTATTTACTTTTGTTCTACTCACTCTCATCTTTATGGAAACATATTTTGTTTTTAGATATTTTATTGGAATCAGAATTTATTCAGCATTTTGTTGTACTTGTGCCTAAAATCGTCATATGGTGTGACATGACAATAATTGTTTATAAAATGAAAATGGAGTACAACTTTCTTAAGTTGCTCACTTTATCAAAGTCCTTTATCATAACTAACCTGTGATCCACTATAGTTTTGTGAAAATGTATTAAATCTGTATATTATTTTCGTAATCAACACTCAATGTGAGGCCCATGTTATCGGTCTTTCAATATATTTTGCATTTATTGTGACAAAACTTTCTCTAAAATTACACAAATATTTGTGACTCTTCCTTAGACTATTTGCTATGTAATCCATAAACATTAATGGTTTCATCATTAATAAAGGTATGATTTTTTCACTATTTGGAACGTCACACCAAATTATTTAGTGTCACACCGTATGATCATATCTTCATTTTTCAAAGCAAACTGTGTTTTAACCTACTTATTAGTGAGTACTGAACTTCACAGATTGATTAAACAATTACTCAGGAAAAACAGCAACAGGAAAATTGTTTTAACATTGAATAACATGGCAATGACTGAATAAAACAAAATTAAACACAATTTATTGTGGATAGTTGCAGATTTTAGGTGAAAATGTTTAAAACAAATGTTTAAATGGACAAAAGAAACATGGGACTTTGTTATTTATTGCTATATCTGTAGGAAATTACAGTTTGTATCATATGGTGTGACAAAAAAGTCATATGGCGTGACAGGAAAACAGTCACACCATTATGATAAAGTGTCACACCATATTACGTTTTCTGCACTTAACATAACCTTGAGGCTACTAGCTACACATTAGCATGCTAACAACATGCTAGCTATAACAAAGCAACATAGATTTACATGTAATTATGACCAAAAAATCTAATACCTTTAGCTTTTTTAATGAAAAAGGTGTCACACCCACAGACACTTGGAAGAGTCGCATTTGTCAGCGTTCCAACAAGATCGTATTTTATGAAAATGTTAAAATGATAATTCACCACAGACACCTGTCATGCTATTGTAATGCAAGTGCTGAACAGCCTTACTGAAGAAGTACCTCTCTAACCCAATGGGTGTGTAAACAATTGCCTGTTGAAATTTCCCAAAATGGTGTCACACAATATGATTTTGGTTTGGGGGACAAAATATTTTTGATCAGAAATGACAGAAAACATTATGCTTGGACTTTGAAAAGATTAGGCTCACAAATAGATATCTATATTATATTTATGGATTTTTTTAAAGAATTTTTGCATTTTTTTCCTTAGTTTTATTTAAGTTCCTACTTTGAGAAAGGCCAGGACAGTCCAGGACAGTCGCACCATATGAGTTTTGCTGTGTTTGGTTGACAATTCTGAAGAAATGAGGAATGAAATGTTTTAATCTTGAGTATGTTCACATGGACCATAATGTCCTGCACAATATTCAGAAGGTTTTTGATAAATATATTTCTTATTTATACATGAGTGACACTAAGGACAGCCAGGGACACCATGTCACGTCACCCACCCATATCCTGCATGAGTTCTCTCTCCTGGTTGGATAAAATTGGTATCCCGACCTGAAAATGTTTGGTAAAGAGCTGGAAAGATGGGGATACCCATTTACTGAACACTACAGCAATGAATGCTATCAGAAGATAAGAGCTATTAAACATTTATTATAACAAAACAAATATCACTTATCACAAGTATTCTAACTTCTGTAACATTCAAGTCAAATGATAATAGTACTTCTACTTGTACTTGTCTGCTCGGTTGTTGCTCATCTTGTTTATTTGTCTAAGTGTTTGGATGGACAGACGGTGACAGGTGAGTCTGTCCCATCAGTCAACACCAACATGCTCAGAAGTAGTCAACCCAGAGAGGCTGCCCAGGGGCTAGCATTAGTCTCTGCATGAGGCCTCATCACTCTTCACATACTGTAGGACTACAAGTGCTTAAAAAGAAGCTTATCGGTGATGATACTCAATGGTACTCATTATGCCATTACTCATCTCTCCCACCACCAAAAATAAGCACACTTCCTGCAGACTGTTAATAATAATGCCCGCCCTATATATATTTTGACAGTGTACGAGTCTGAGAGGTTTATGAGGAATACTTCTTTGACACCTCAGTCAAACACATGCTCCGTTTACCAAGGAACATGAATAATTATGATTTACAAATGTTCAGCAACCAAGGAGGAATTCCAGTTAAAAGGTGAGGGGAGAGTTTACTGCTGGAAGTGGGATGGCACAGATGTCAGCCCAGCAGTTGCACAATTATGTGCATCACTGACTGATTTAGTAGAATGACATGAAAACAAGCTCTCTTGTGTGACAGCGGCGGAACAATAAACATCCTGTAGGCTAAACATAAAGGACGGCTGTTCAGAGCGCAACTCTTTTCTTCCACCCATATGGAGAGATATGGATAAGAAGTGAAAGAGTTTAATTAGTTTATGCATTGAAGGATTAAAATAGGCTACATTATGTCCACGAGTCTGTGGTGAAATGGGGTTTACAGTATGGTGAATCAACTGGCAGCTGGTCCGGTACTGTATATTGTCCGTCCAAATCCCTCAACAACCTGGTCACATTAGTCATGGGTTTCCGGTTACACATAATACTGTACGTGTGGCTGCCCCAACATGGCTGCTCAGGCCTCATACTCCTGGTTTTCCACTATGACGTCCTCAACCCGGTCATCCATCTCCCCCTGTACACTGTGTGTGTGTGTGTGTGTGTGTGTGTGTGTGTGTGTGTGCGCGCACGTGCGTGCGTGTTTGCGTGTCCTTGTGTTACAGTACTTGTTTGGGTCAAACATGGGTCACATGGACTGTATAGCGGATTAGCTGGTAGATCACAATTGCCGTCCTAAATCAAAATGGCTAAAATGTTGACGTCCTCACAAATATAGTAATGAAAATGTGCACGGGGGGCACGATGGCACAGTTGGTAGTGCTGTCACCTCACAGCTAGAAGGTCCTGGGTTCGATTCCCGCTCGGGACGCTGTGGGTGCTGGCGGCGTGTTTCCCGGTGAAAGGTCCTTTCTGTGTGGAGTTTGCATGTTCTCCCCGTGTCCCCTAGGGTCGGTACCCTCACAAATCCCTCAAAGGATTGAGGGACCGTCATTCAGAACCAGCTTTATATGAATTCCATAGTTGGATCATTCTTCAGAATTCCAAGATGATTATGTTGTTTAGGGAATATCTTCTTTTATAATGTGTTGAAGAAGTAGAAGAACAACAACGTGTGTGACAAATCATATGACTTTGACTTTGATGTTCTTGTTGTCGTTTTTTGGCAACCGCAGGTCACATTTACTATTAAAACATGCATTTCCCGTCAGTTGGTTGGTTGGTTGGTTTGTCCGTCACCCAGGCAATATATGTCATGCCTCGTGACATCACGTGACATCACATGACATCATCAGACATCCCTGATGTCATCAATATTGGCCAGCAACTGTACAATTTACAATTTAGGCATTTAGCAGACGCTCTTAATCCAGAGCGATTTACATTAAGCAAGAACAAAAAGCATGGCAATACATCACATACACTGCTCCTGCTGCCACCCTTAGATCTCCATATTAATGGAGGAGATCTGTTCTAACATTCCATATGTTGATCTGACCACATCAAACCCTGTACACTCAAGACACGCTCCAGATATGACCAGTACAGAATTAATTCCATAATTATGTTGATCTGACCCCCCATGCCAAAGCGCCAGCGCCAAGGCTTCTCGCCTTGAGGCGTCTTACTGGTATACAGTGTACTGAATATGTACCTATAATGGTCATGCCCAATATAGGAACACCACGTTGAAAGTGGTTAAGGGGTTCTTATATCATGAAATGAATAGTGTATAAAAATGTTATGAGCTCTAGATAACTGCATTCAGGTAGTCCTATCAGTATTAAACACCAATTTCAAATCAAATCAGGTAGAAAGCGGCCTATATCTGCCCGATCAAGTGGCCCACCCATGCAAGGCTGTGTAAATCAGGGATTAAATAGTTTCTATGAGATAGGATTCAACTTTTTGCATTTGCCTACGTGTTTTTAAAGGTGCACTCTATACTATAGACTAGAGGCACCTCAACATTTGTTGAAATACATATCTCAAACAGTGTCACATTTGAGACCCTTAGAGTTGCTTTTGACTCAGGACTTTTTGTGGCCCCTGAAGCAGATCTATACAAGTTTGGGTATTACGTTTACTGACATATAATCTCGAATAAGAAATCATTAATAAAGTCTGACCATGTCTCCACACGCAAAGTACATACACAGGGATTAGTCCAGTGTTTCCCAAAGAATGGGTTGGGTCACGGAACCAATTCTATGGGTTGTGACTAAATAAACTTTTTTTTTTACATTTCCTACAAAACCCTATTCCTATTAATCACAATTTTCTTATTTTAGCCATTTTATCTTGACCTTTACTCATACCTGTACCTATCCTGTGTTTCACTCTTACTGCTGTTGCTGCTATGACACCTGAAATTCCTTTGTTGGCAATGCATTTATTCCTAAATAGTTTGAAGGCTGATGAAAAGGCCTAACTAAACCTTGTGAATTGCAGACTTTGTGCTTAAGATTGTGATCTGCGTTCCACATCCGAGGAAACTGGACTCAAACGAAACCAAACACCTTGTTCTTTGTGACCCCTCACACCAGCAGCTGAATCTTTGATGACTGGACAGGTGATATGATATCCCATGCCCAGTGCAATGGACAATTAGACTCACAAAGCAATCCAGAGTTTGAATGGGCTTCATGGTTCCAAAAAAGTTCCTGCATCAGGGGTCACTTAAAATCTCGAGCAAAAATCGTAAAATAATAGTAATGTTATTATCATAAAAATAAATAATTATAATTATTTGGGGGCCCTGCACTTGCAATATCCTCATGGCCCACCAGTGGTCCCCAGCCCACAGATTGCATGGGAGCCGTCGGTGTCGCCTAAACAATTAAGGTCAGTATCTCCACCCTAGCTAGGATAGAGTAGCAGAGCTGCTAAAAGGATTTCTGACAGGCTTCCAATCCTGTATGCATTCCTATTCCTCTGCCAGTGGTCAGCTGTGGCTGGGGTGTTTTTGGGTTGTCTGTCCATCCGTATATCCATATGTCTGTACTGTAGTCTGTAGACTGTACTGTATGTATGGACGACGTACCACCATTGTATACGCAATCTCTCAGGAATGTCTTGAGGGAATTTCATGACATTTGGCACAAACAGAGTTGATGTTTAACTCATAAACTTACAACTGCTCACTGTAATGCATGAAGACACATCTCATATGAAAGAATGTTTAAGAATTATTATCCCAGCTGTCAAAAATAACACCCTGCCCGTGTTCAAGTGAGCCTTTAAACCAAGCTTGCCTCCATACTGAAATATGAAGCCATACCAAAATACAGTCAGTTTCCCGTTTCCATTGTGCTCTGTTGAGTTGTGTATGCAAATAATCTCTGTCTGTGCGAGGTCAGATGTGGAGCAGTGCGATTACTACATCACACATCTCCTTCCATCACTGCTAATGAAGGATATCAAGTGAAAACAATCCTCCTGTAAGACTTGACACGTGAGATCAGGTACTTGAGTTTGCCACTATTGCTTATCCAAAACACCACGACTATGTTACACCGTATCACCGTATGCATGAATTCAAGGTTACACAACTATTTATGTAAGCTCCAGAGACCACCACAAACCGCAAAGAGATCGCTTGATCTCTTTCATTCTCTCACATTGTGATTACTTTAATCTTTTGAGACAAAGTATGTCAAGAATATTAACCCATTGACGCCTGGTGCAATGTATACGTTGTTCTACCCTTGATGCCGGTGCGCTCTCTGTGTCTCATCAGCTATTGCTATACATGTAGCAACATAACTATTTAAAAAAAAAACATCAGAATTTGAAGGTTTTCAGAAACCTTAGGTCAGGCCCTAGAAGGCGTTCCCAGATTCGGCCTCAGGCATCAATGGGTTAAAAGAATTTACAATTTAAAGAAAAGTTCAAATAGTAGATCGATCTACACCTATCTATCGCATCCCATTCAAAGGGCAAACATTCAGCAAAAACAGCAAATCTAAAAGCTCACAAGTACAACGTATCCCAACACGATGCAATTTGGTGTAGAGGGAAAAAATAGAGGTTCTAGTGTAAAGCCCTGGGGGACTCCGGCCAACTAAGAACATGGTTTAAGTAGTATTTTATGGTTTAAACGTGTTATTTTCGGGATTTATAGCTCTTATGTGTCTTTCCTGCTTGCGGAATCACGAAGGGGACTCTAAAGTCACGGACACAAGGACTGCACAAGGAAGTGCGTGTTCCTTTAGATAAAACGGTGCCTGTCCTTCCGCCTCGCGTCCTCGGTACACCACCAACCCGCCCCTCCCATTCCCACCTAACCCCCGCTAGCCCTATAGCTGCGCTCCAGTTGTGGTCTCGATATCTCTGAGCTCCTGACTGTTAGGACGTGGTGGCACCCACACTTTGGCCCTTTGTGCCCTCGCTGCCAGTCCCCCACACTGGAGTGCACGCTTCCTGAGCAGCTGCGGAAGAGCAGGAAGTGGTGGTGTGGTGTCCCGTAAACTATAGTCCATGTATGGCACCCACCTGTCAACGTCTACTGTAACTGTTTGAAAGTGAGCAGGGACATGTACAGTAAGTGAGGACATCTCTGGTACATCTGCCACAAAGGCACAATCCATGTACTGTTCATGTACAGTATATATGTACGATACATCATTTATGAAACGCTCTACCTGCTGAATAATTCATCCAAGACCTAATAAAGGTAGGTTATACGTAGCTCAGTGGCCTTGTGGTTGGAGTGTTCGCCCTGAGACTGGGAGGTCGGGGTTCGATCACCGGCCGGGTCATACCAAAGACTCTGAAAAATGGCACCCAGTGCCTCCCTGCTTGGCACTCAGCATCAAGGGTTGGATTGGGGTAAGTCCCTGTGACATACTAGCGTCATATCCAGGGGATGTACTTGTACATCAAGCTGCCTGACGCTACAGGGCAGGAGATAGGCTCCTGCCAATGGGCCTCATGGCTCAGCAAGGCTTACTTACTTACTTTATACGTATTGGAGTAATGTACAAGTACAATTTGGTAGTAACTTTCTATTCTTCTATTTTTCTTTTAAAAATGTTACTCAATTGCAATTATTTGACAACTTTCATTAATTTGCAGATTTAGATTATTAGCACAAAACATCTATTAAATGAAACATAAAGGTGTAGGCTAAGCTACAAAACAGTACCATCGTCATTAAATCAGCCCGACCATTACCATCTGCAACATTAAAGGACACATTACGGACACATTAATGCATTACTACTAAATACAATCCGATAATATGACTGCAGATTGATAATATTCTGAGATTTAGTGTTGAGGGTAAAAAGAAGGGGCCATGTAGGCTACCCTATGGGTGGTAGGTTTTAGTCAGAGCACCAGCAAATTTGCCTTGCAAACAGTGGTTAAATAAAAGGCATCTTCTTTCATGCCTGGGTACACCCTGGATATATAGGACACTAAGGAGAGAGCATATTCACAACTCGGAGAGGGACTGAAGGACTGGCCTCCATGGTAGCATCAGCGACTTTCAGAGTACAGGACTGATCCTAATTGATTATATTGTCACCCCCAAAAAAAGAAAACAAGCAAAGCATGACTCATGGCATCACATGTTAAAGCAGAAAACACCACTTGGTGCTGGTAAAGGACACTCTATCTGGGTTTCGTAAGGTAATGGGATAGACACCCTGAGCGCACCGTTGAGTGTTCTTTATCTCTGAATGGACGTGTGCTGTGCATGGCGGCTGTTCGGAGTTTTGTGGATGAAGCCCTCCGAAAGGCTAGAAACAGGCAGCACACAATGTCATTACTCGTGTTTCATATTTATTGTAGACCACGGTACAGTACACAGGTAATAAACCTGAAAATCAAGAAAAATAAAACTGTATTACTATCATTCTTTGAATATACAATGCAATAACAATAAACAGTACAATATTATTTTAAAGACTTTCACAATATATTCACTCTCACTGAACTACTAAATATAAATGCAAACATCTCACTACTGATACAGACTGCACTATAAAGAAAACTGGCATCATAAATATATTCCCTGAATACACTGTGCATATAATCAAACATACCTATACAGTATATATACACACAACACATGTACTCGAAATATATATATATAGTAAACACAACGCAACAGTTTATTCACTACAGGGGGCTGGAATCTAGCATTAACTACATTTTCCAGAATGCAATTCACCAACGTGCCTTAAGTTGCGCAGACCGCACGCAGCACGCACTATGCAGGCCGGCACGATGCTACAACATTACTAGCCCCTCTCGGGACCCTACGTAAAACTTTTCTGATATTTTGTTGAGTTTTACGTTGGGTCCCTGCTCACTACTGTATTTTCGTATGGAAATTCCTATACGCGGAAGTGGAGATTCTCTCTAAAATAGGACCCGCGGCATGTGACGCCATTATTTTCCTTGAGTTATTCTGAATTCGGTAACTTTAAGTAGCTATACATCCAGCTGCGAATATCTCCTGTGGCGCGGAAGCCGTTAAGTATTTTTAATCTTTGTTTGACCGATTTGGTCGCTTTATTTCTTCTTGTTTGTTTACCGTTTATTGTACCGCCTCCCGGTGTGCGGTTGGCTTGTGCGGCTACGTCCCTGCCTCTGATCTGCTGTGTCATAGCTATAGCGCCACTAGCTAGCCAGATAGGCGGTACAATGAGGTGTCAATAAACAAGGAAGGAAAAGAAGAATCCAAGCTTCCAAATCGGGCAAACATATATTAAAAATACTTAACGGCTTCCGCGCCACAGGAGATATTCGCAGCGACATGTATGTGTACTTATACTTTACATATTCAGAAAGCCTCACACTGAATAATATCGTCATAGAGCGCGGGGAGCAGCGAAACATGGAGTAAATGTTTTAAACAGGTGGCATGGACGACGTGGAACAGGACCCAATGCACTGGGTCGAACAAATGTCAGAAACTTCAGTAGCATTTGGGTTCTGCTTGGAGGGCTACAACATTACTATGGCAGAGTCCGTATGTTAATACTGACGTGACTCTTTATGGACGTACAAAACACCACCACGCAACAACACAGCCCACAGGACTTTTCCACCACCCACCACGCTACAGTCCGCTAAGCGTCCCGACAGAGCAACCTGTCTAAACAGCCAGCGCTGGCCACAGCTAAACGCTAGCATTGCTACATAAACACTCACTGCACCCATGCGCCGCTCGCTCAATACTTGCGGTATCAAAATGCGGACACAACGTGATAATTGTATTGTGATAATACTACTGCACAAATGCTCATAGCAAACATTATACATTCACACGGTTCCAAATCTAAATTACCAACGGGCTGTGTGCTCCATGATAACATATCATAGAATGAAATGAGTGACGCTCTGACCAACCCTTCGCCGTCGCACAGTCGCGCATGCGCGAACACTTCCATCCAAGTTCCATAATCATGACCATCATACTGACACATTTGATTGATTGATTGAAATATTTATTAACAGTTTGTAGAATTTACAGTACATTTTAAGCACAAACTCAATACAAAGACTGTCAACTGTGAGTGGACGACCCAATTAAGCATTACACTTGTTTACAACAGGGTCCACATTGTTCAATTCATCAAAACATTTAAAGACATACAACCATTTAGAGACATACAAATAGACATTTCTATGTAGCTAAAGAACAGAACAGGAATTCATCATATGGGAAGCAAAAAAGGGAAAATATACAAGCACTGGGAAAATATACAATATACAGTGAGGGAAATGGGGTGGGGGGGTGGGGGGGATTCAGATTTTACAGAGGCCAGTTTCGAATTGCAGCCATCCGTAGGTGCCCTTTGAGAGCGGTTTTGAAGGAGTCAAGGGATTCACATGTCTTAATGACTGTTGGTAGGGCGTTCCACATTTTGGTGGCATAGGAGCGAAAATAATTTAGTCCCTTGTTTGTGCCGAATCTGGGTTGTACATGGTTTGTTGCACTCCCTCTGGTGTTGTGGGTGTGGACTTCGTTTACATTAAGGAAGTATTTAGACAGGTACATGGGTATCTTGGTGGTGTATCGAATCTTGTGGACCAGACCCATTGCAAGATGCTGTACTCTGTCGACGACCCTAAGCCATCCCAGCCTGTCAAAGTGGGCAGGGGTGAGGTGGGTTCGGGGGGTGAGGCCAAGTAGGAGCCTGACCAGTTTGTTTTGGGAGGTCTGGAGCCTTGTTTTAAGGGCCTTTGATACACACGTATCAAGCATAATGTAAAACATGAAATTAGAGTCATGAAATTATTAAAATAGGACAATTATGAAATAAACATCTTTTAACACCCCACAGTTCCCATTATTTATAAATGAGCCTTTTTATACCCATAAATTTTACTTGTTTTTTAACCAAAACCCCAAAAAACCGAACAGCGGCCGCCCGCCGACTTCACGGACACATCACAGGGAATTGTGCTTTCGGTTGCTGGTGTTCTCCGATTTTTCAAAGCACATTTATCACAGACCAAAATGAAAGCCAAAGCTTCCCTTTGTTCTTGATCTCAAAGCACCCTTTATTCTGCCTTTCTTCCTTGTGCGATTACAAAACATGAAAAAAAAAGAAAAACGCCGTTAACTTGTTTCACATTAAACTGCCAAAATCACCAATGCAGTGCCAAAGGAAGGAAGGTGCAGCTTCATGAAGGCTCACACTTATGTAACCTTGAGGCTTCACCCGGGTTGAGCAACGGTAGACATCAAGCTCTGACACTGGTGCTGTTGCTCAAAAAACCACTTAAGCCATACTTTGTCAGCAGAGGACTAGAGGCTTCTAAGTGAGCCGGGTGGTGGCTGCACCGAGCACATTGACTTGCAAGATTGAGAATTTGAGATGCAATGTATGACCATTTGGGCCACCAAAATTCGAATGAGTTCATCCTTGAAGATGTCATTAAATTCCCTCCAGGGGCTCTTAACCCATTTTGACCTGAGATAAGATTCTAAAAATGTCTTCTACATCCTGACAGTTTTATGAAAAAGCTGTGCTATTTTTCAATAGCTAAAGCATAACATAATGCTAACACCAAAAGGGGTTCCCGCCCCAAAATGGGTTCAATACAGTAGGCCCTATTGCATTCAAATGCGATGTCACAGTGAGTCAGTGACCTTCAAAATCTTCACGTTATATTATACATTTCATAATGAATGAATGTGTCTTGAGTTATGGCCACCTTTGAACCCAAAATGGATTCAGTTCAGTTAAACATTCACTGCCAGGTATTAAGTATTCCATGCTTGGCGACCTAGAACCATTCATATGTTGCCGAAGAGTGTGATCTATCATAAACCATGATGGAGATCTACGTCATCGCCTGGTGACGCGTTGGATTAGACTACGAATTAACTGATCCAAAATCCATAACAGGCTTCGTTCAGATACATGGCGAATGCACTCATTCCTTGCACTGTGCTTGCATATGTGACTAAACCCCCGAAACCAAACAACGTACTAAACCCCCCCCCCCCCCCCTGAAACCAAACAACGTACTAAACCCCCGGGCCCCCAAAACCAAACAACGTACTAACCCTCCCTGAAACCTTTTGTCTGCTAAATGCCCAACATGGTGAAGTGTAAGAATTGACTGTAGTTATAGATTGTCATAGCATCCTATAGTAAGGATACATACTTACCGTCTAGGTCGTCCTCAGACGAGCCTCCATCGTCGCTTCCGGTCATCCCGGTTCTCCATACTGTACATCTGGCCAACTCGTTGTCAATTAATAATAATAATAATAATAATAAAAAAACTTTATTTGTATAGCACCTTTCATGACATGAAATGCAGCTCAAAGTGCTTTACAGAACAATGGAGAATAAAAGAAAAGCAAGGCAACGACATTAAAAAACAAGCAGTAATGCAATACAGTGAGGACATGAATAACAAAAAATAAAAAATAAAATATTTCTAAGGTGAAAAAAGGCAATCTTGGTAACATGATTAATGTGTGAATTAAAATTCAATTCAGAATCAATAATAACCCCCAGGTTCTTTACTGTACTGTTACTTTCTACAGTCAGGTTGCCAAGTCTGCTTATTATTGATTCTTTCTGCTCACTAGAACCGATTATGAGAACTTCTGTCTTATCCTCATTTAGCTTGAGAAAGTTCTCACTCATCCAACATTTGATGCTAGACAGACAGGTCAACAGCGGGTCTAAAGCACAGGGATCATTTGGAGCCAGTTGGGTATCATCAGCATAGAAATGAAAATTGACTCCGTGATTGGTAATGAGTTCGCCCAATGGCAGTATGTACAAGGAGAAAAGCAGAGGGCCAAGGATCGAGCCCTGTGGAATACCAGAACTGATGTCGTGTTTGTCTGAGTCAAACTCGGCTAGATTGACAAAGTAATTTCAGTTTGATAGGTAGGAGGAAAACCAGGACAGGGCCGTACCAGACAGGCCTATCCAGTGCTCCAGATGCTGTATTAAAATTGAATGATCAATCGTGTCAAATGCAGCTGTTAGATCTAGAAGTAAGAGAACGGATACATGTTTCTTGTCAGAAGACACCCTAAGATCATTCATTACTTTTACAAGTGCTGTTTCTGTGCTGTGACCTTTCCTAAAGCCAGATTGGAATTTGTTGTGGACATTATTGTTCTGTAGAAACACATCCAATTGATGGAAGATGCATTTTTCTAAAACCTTGCCCAGAAAGGGTAGATTTGGGGGGGGGGGGGGGCAGATGACGAGAGAACTCGTCGGCTGCAGAAGAGCTAAAAAAACGCTTTTTATGGTATATTCAGTGATGTTTTTCTCTAGATCAGAGACAGTCATATTAAAACACAGCAAATAGTGGTCTGATAGCTGAGGCCTTTCAATAGTCCTTTCCACAGTGATGTTCAGCCCTCTAGAAATCACCAGGTCCAGAGTGTGCCCATGTTTATGTGTAGGCCCAACAACATGTTGGATAAACTCAAAGGAGTGCAATAACTCTAAGAAACCCATAGCCACAGCATCTGTAGCATCATCCAGGTGAAGATTAAGATCACCTGAGATAAGAGTTCTGTCATAGTTAGTGGAGCAGATAGATAAAAGTTCTGATATTTCTGTTAGAAATATTGCTTTACTGCATTTTGGCGGGCGATAAATGCTAATCATTGGCATAGAGGATTGACCATGTAGTATAGTGGCCTGTTATTCAAAGGATGTAAAGCTGCCAAGGGTCAGAGCCTTGAATTTTAACGTGTCTGAAAAAATTATTGCCAGTCCACCGCCTTTCTTAGCTTCGCGAACAGAGTGAATGAAACTGTAGTTTGCAGGACAGGCTGGCGCTAGGAGAACAGCTCCATCCGAGCTAAGCCATGTCTCTGTTAGAAAGATTATATCTAGCTTCTCTTTACAGATTATATCATTTACAGAGGAGGACTTATTTGTTAGTGACCTGATGTTAAACAAGGCAAGGTTAAGCTTGTTATCACATTTTTGGGGGCTGTGATGCCTGTGAGGTACAGTAACCAAACAGCATTCTCTCTGCAGACCACTCCTTGTGTTGGACACTCTATTTGAAATAACAGTAGAAATGTTGTGAACCTCAACCTGTGCAGTGATTGAAACACCAGGCTTTCTAGAAGCATGGGGTCCATACATGTTTGTTGCTGCGCATAATGGACCCTGTTCATATCAGTTATCAAATGTATTTTCTAGGCTATCTGGAGCTGGGCTTGACATATGGGACGCCGTCAGTCGGTGACATCGTCTGGTAAGGGGGGTCGACTTTATTCCAATGTTTATCAGGTCCACCGTCCACCATGCCCGGGGTGAATGAGAGGAGATGTATTGGTGAGGGAGTTAGAAATTCTTCCACTCGACTGTCATTGAAGGACCTCTCGGCGGCCTCAGTATCTTCTCCACCAGGGGACGCTGTGACTTCATGCTCTGTGATTTCTTCTCCACCAGGGGACGCTGTGACTTCATGCTCTGTGATTTCTTCTCCACCAGGGGACGCTGTGACTTCATGCTCTGTGATTTCTTCTCCAGCAGGGGACGCTGTGACTTCATGCTCTGTGATTTCTTCTCCACCAGTGGGCGGTGTGGGTTCATGCTCTGTGGTTTTTTCTCCACCGGGGGACGCTGTGACATCATGCTCTGAGATTTCTTCTCCACCAGGGGGCGCTGTGACTTCGCACTCTGTGAGTTTTTCTCCACCAGGGGGCGCTGTGACTTCACGCTCTGTGAGTTTTTCTCCACCAGGAGGCGCTGTGTCTCCACCAGGGCGAGTTGTGGGTTCACCATCTGTGACATTCCTTGTTTTTGGCTGCTTGGCAACCATTGCCACAATATTATCTGTTATTGCATGTTGTTACCTGACTGACTGACAGCAAGACTCTTGTAAAGACATTTGCATGCTAGCCTATATCCCGCCAATTTGCTTGTCATTATTAGAGAAATCTGTAGGCCTAAGGCATATCGAAGTACAGAGCCATGAAGTGAAGGATCTCATCAACTTCTACCAAACACACAGTATGGCTCAATGCTTGAGACTAGCATTTGACTGCAAATCAACACAAATTTGTCTATAGCCATAGGTATACTGACTGTCAAATGTCAAATATGATATGCACTTTCAAGCGTGTAGTAGCTTGTAGTATGGAAGCATGTAGTATGTAGATCATTTCTGCCTAAATGCTTTTGTGGATGGAGATGCATGGTTTTATCTGCTCAAAAAGGGGTGACACAAACTGAAAGGTATCTGGCCAACATACTTATTGTATGAAAGAAATTAAGAGTAATTGAAGGAGTTTGTGGTGATTTAGAAAAAAGAGAAATGGGTTAGCAGTGCAAAGACCCGCAATCAGCAAGCATATACTACTTGAGTAACCTCGTTAACCCTACAAATAGGCTGACCCTGTGGTCCCCAGCTAAATTAGTTAACATGGCATCAAAATCTGTTTAACCAATTTAATCTGATTTTATTTCAGGTATTCGAAAAGTACATGAACTACAAGCTCTCAATGTGTTGCAATACATCACGTTGTGAGCTTTCAGATCGGTATAGCCAGGTTTCCAGCCTGCTTCACTGAGCTCCCTGAATTAGTTTTGTCACTCGATACTCAGTCTGGCCATGGTCCCTATCTCCAAGGTAGGCGATACTCAGTCTGGCCATGGTCCCTATCTCCAAGGTAGGCGATACTCAGTCTGGCCATGGTCCTTATCTCCAAGGTAGGCAGGAAATGTAAACGGGTGAACCACCCGTGGCTTCTGATTGGTCTGTGGTGAGGGTTGGGGAAAAAACACCAGTTTGACATCGTATCAATGCGCTCTGTGCACGGTGCTCCTGTTACCCTGCAATGCACGTATCATTCACTAAACTCACCGCATACACACACGAGAGGGTGTGGGTTAACGTGATTATTGCCACGACAGGGATGCGGTAAGGAACGAGACGAAGTCGAGTTCCGCAAGCATCACTGAAGTGGCAATAATCACGTTAACCCACACCCTCGAGTGTAATATTGCAATTATACAACAGTGACCCTTAAAACTAAGAAAGTCGCTGAAAAAGACCACAAATGTTCCAAGAAACTAGCTAGCCTAGCCACCGAGTTTGCTAGCGCTCTGGGAAAACAGCAGCTGAATTCTTTGTTTTGATTAGGTGGTGAATGCCGTTTGACCCTGATTAGGTGGTGAATGCCGTTTGACCCACGGCTAGAAGGCCATTTCAACCAATCAGATTGCTTCCTCGAAACGACCTGTGGTATAATACTGAATTAAATTAGTGTTTATTAGCTTTTTAGCTTTTTACCATAGGTTTTACTCTCGAGTCTCAAGTGAGAAAAGCATGGACAGAGTGGCGCTGGCTGATGACATATCAGCAACAACGTGGCTACGTAACAGGTGACGTTATGAAATGCAAGTCTGCTGCCTGCTAGCCAGACTGAGTGAGTAGCGAGTGACTAGCCTGGAACCCAGGCTAGTAGATCGGCAATTTAAAAGAAAATCTAGAAGACTTTTTTTGTTTTTGTTTTTACATTTAACACATTTTTATTTTCAGGTGGGGGTCCGAAAACAATCAATTTGGGGGTCCCTTGATATGAAAATGTTAGAGAACCGAGTATTGGACTAATCTATGGGTAACCCGGCCATTATTTCCCCCTTGCTTTTTCCCTGAAGGCGTCCTACAGTACTCAGAATGGCTCAAAGACCTTTAGTATTCAACTGCTCCGCTCCGGAATTTCCTGCTTATGTCTTATCAGTTAGATGCTGAAACAATGACCTCGGCCCACGCTAAGACACGCACCGGCCCTCAGAGAACGGTCCTCAGGCTTTCCCCACACATACAACCAGATGTCCCCTGGCTGGACTGGAGCCAAGCGACACACAACGAAGAGGTGGGAAGTGTGACAGAAAAATCAGATAGCAAGCTTGTCCCATTATGGCACAAATGCAGACCTACTCTCGAGCCTGATTTGTACTTCGTTGCACGGCGGTGTTGCACGCCTGAAATGCCCAATCTACAGTACAAGCTCGCAGCGTGTCGCTAGGCAACACGCAGTGAGCTTGTAGATCGTCCATCTTCGGCGTGTGACACCGTCATGCAGCAAAGTGTATCCTCGCCAAGCCTCGGTACAGTGAAGGTCTGTGTGAGTGAACAGGAATCTTTCACGACAGTCGCCTGAGGGGACAGCCTAGAACACAGATGGCTGACAGTGTGCCGCTTATGAGCTATAATTGATACGTCATATGTCAGAGAAAATCTCCAGAAGCTGTCTGTGCATCGCCAGATAGAATCAAGGGAAGGAATTATGTGATGTCATAGTGTATTAGTTCAAAACAACGGCAAGAGTGTGTCAAAGCAAGGAGGGAAGGAAGGTGTAATCTACTGGGAATTCCAATTACTGTACACAATTTTATTTACATTGACACATGGAATAGTAACACATCAGATTTACACAATAACACTATAGCCTCAGGTGTAATAAATATATACTTTAGCAAAATGCACAAAACAAACCTCTCTTTAGATTTTAAGGGAACAATGAAATGTCAAAATGAAAAACAGCCTGTATCAATGCAGAGAAAATGGTTCCAGTTCAACGTGTAACGCAGTGATACCTGATGATTGTTACTATAGTACAGCATGTATGTCCTTGTATTAATGATCCTGAACACATGCGTTTGAAGGAATGAGTTTTCCGAAGACATTAGCCGTCGATTGGCTAATCTCTTCATGTTACAGCAGGTTACTATGGTTGCAGGAATACAAGTGAAGTTTCCAGTTTCATTTAGAGATTGCAATCTGTGTGCACATCTGAAAATTACAGCATAATACAATTTTGCATCAGAGTACCATATATCTTCATTAAGAGAGAACACTGTCGACAGCGTCGACATTTCTTTACAATATAACGCACGTATATATTTACAGTACAAACAACAAGACTGGGCTAAGAAGGCTGGGATTCTGTGTTCCGTTAGCCTATTCAATCTGATGGGTCTTTAACCACATGAACCCTGAGTCCATGTTCTGAGCCAATAATAGGCCAACATTCGGTGTAAATAGGCGAAGATGTGGCGGAAATATCCGCTCTACAAGCTTACATCGTGTAGCATTGCAAGCTTTAAGACCAGCTATTTCTGCTATTTGACCTCCAATGAAGACTATTGGGTTTAAGTGGTTAATAGTGGCACCTCTATAGTATTTTGTTTTAATATACATACATGCACAGAAATGCAGTTACTGTAGACAGGCATGCGTGTGCACGCACACGCACACGCACACACACACACACACACACACACACACACACACACACACACACACACACACACACACACACACGCACAGGCACAGGCACACGCATGCCGAGAGACAAACAGGACACTTTCTTGGTCCTCTTCACAACAACATCCCGGTGTGGGAAGAGGGAAGTCATAATGCTGAAAGCAGTGAGTGGGAGTACTGGCTGAGAGCTACTGGAAGTCCCACGTTTGATGGAGGAAACAGCTGGAAACAAAGATGAGATGAGTGCTAGAATGGGAAGTCAGCTAGTGGCCCGAGAGCACTACCCTTTGACCGACAGTACAGGGAAGTGACCACTGTTTACCCGGCATGGACACCTGGATGGCGGGCTCTCAGAGCCTTTCTTATCTTAGAAACATAAGGTTTCTAATGCAGATAGGGCCCGTCTGCAATCGCGACATGCATGAGCGAATATGATTCTAGTGTCGGTCAGACAAATCAGCAGGGTTCCCAAGTGTCCACCAGGATTTTTTTTTTTTGTTTGTCATATCTGTGACCAAATGCCGCACAGCGGGTAGATCGATGATTGGTGAAAAGGGGGCAGAGAGAGAGAGCTGTCCGCCATCTGTCAGGCTAAACACCACCATTCCCGTCAACCGATCTCTAAGACAGCGGGAGAGCAGGTCATGGTGTGCAGGAGGAAATGAACCTTTGAAATGGCTGTACCTGTCTGATGATAGTAAACAAAGAGTGCACAGAGGAGCTACCAGGGGCTCAAAGCAGCTATTTACACATTTACACGCTGCCACGCCCCCAGTGCGAGCGACACCATCCACCAACATTCACCTGTTTGTTTGTCTTTTACAGCACTACAAAAACTAAAAGCTCAGGGGCTGTGACTGTCTCCACAGGAGGTGTTTCATGAGCGGAGGAGCACTTTGGATATCATGTCCAGATCACTCGCACAGACTAGTTCCTGATGCCTGCGACGTTAGAACATATCAACGGTTGTTATATTCGAAAGTCATCTGCATTATTAGCACAAATAGCCTATAGCTGAAACAACAGTGTCAGTGTCTGCAGTGTCCTTCAGCAATGTGTCAAATTAAGATGCTGTCTGCCAGCTGCATCTTGTCAAACAGCTAATGTTCCTCGTAGTTGACCCACCGAGCCTCTTGTACCAGTGTGTGATTAACTTTGTCTTTTTTCATCCTGCTAAATGTGACAATTTTCTGCCAGTCTGTTATAATTTAGTTGTAACAGATGTCTTCAGTTACTTCTGTTAAAACTACTCCATGGACTTCGGATAACAGTAGACATCAGGTTGTAAATGACCCAGTTGTCAGACACAGCCAGGAGTAACGAATTTGACATTTATGAGCAGTACTTCTCAGCAAAAGCAAAACTGCAGAAATTTGTGTTCGAATCGCACACTGTGCACCACCAATAAAACACTGGATGTTGGCCAATCCAGCATAGCTTTACTATAGAAATGCATGACTCAGATTGCAGCTCATAAAACACTTTCTGTGGAGTGGACATGATGCCTAATTCAAGAGTTACACATTTCAAAAGATGCCATGTCTTAAAAACGTTGTAACAATGTAGCAGTACTACCCGTCTTGCCATAAAATTGCAACTACCGCTAACATTACTGATACTATAATAGATATATACACATGTACTGTACAGCGAGCAAGCACATAAACGCAAAGCACATACACGTAAATAAGTACCATATCTGAGGAGAAATTCCAAAAAGACAGGCCTCTACAATACGAGTGTAGAAGAAATAATGGACTGACACACTGCGTTCTTTTCATAGATATGCTTGTATGCCAAATGGATTTGGTAAAGTTATAAATTAATCTCTTGGGCACCAGTTAGTTGCAACTAGAGCAGCAGACCAAAACTACTGCTGGTTTCCATTCTAATTGTCTAATCAAGGACTAATGTAGACCTTGGACATCAGGTGAACCTACTTCACTGCCTGAAAGAATAGAAGTCAACAGTGGTCTGGGTCCGGCAGAAAACAGTTCAGTAATGTGAAGGGGAATGGTAATGTTCTCTAGCAGCGATCTCAACATGCCGTCTAGCTTATATTTACCGATATCCCCATTTAAATTGGCCCCTGTGAGTTTCTCCTTCATATAACCAGAGGACCTGTACATGTGGAAATAATACTGACAGTGTAACAAAAGTGTAAAAAAAATAAACAGAAATAATAATAAGAACGGGCATGGAATGATGTGAAGTTCAAGTGCCGTGCGTGCCTCTCATCAAACGTTCGCTCTGGCAGTGCTCCAAAGTGTAATACAAAATACTACATAACCTTTCACCAGAGAGGAATGAAATGTTGAACACCAATCATCAAATGGTATGAACCGAAAGGTTAATAGTCGAGCGGCAACGTTCAAGAAGGTAGTGTAGAAAAAAACACACACAAAAAACCAATGAAAAAGCACACATACACGTGTGTAGTGAATGACGGTGAGTTAATATGACTGTATGACAGTTGAAGTTGTAGCATAAAAGGTTTATGTCCCTTCACACCTCAGCGTGTGTGTGTGTGTGTGTGTGTGTGTGTGTGTGTGTGTGTGTGTGTGTGCGTGTGTGTGTGTGCGTGTGTGTGTGTGTGCGTGTGTGTGTGTGTGGGTGGGGGGGGGTCTCGAGTCCCATGAAAGGGAGAGGATTTGTCCAGTCTGTCCTCAGACAGACAGAAGCAGTCCCTCCTGGTACATGTAATAACACAGATGGTAGATACAGTACCACATTGTCCAAGAACAAATCCGAACCAATCCAAAAGGGGCGTCGGGTTGGTGGAGGAACTTTACAGGCACTTAGCGGGGCAGCCGAGCGTTAGCGGGGTGGGGTCCTTTACACCGGGTGGGCCCGGCGGCTCATGCCCTCCAGGAATACCTCGTTGTGCGCTAACAAAGGTTGGGACGGGGTCGGTGGGCTGTTGCTGCCGGCGGAGCTGAGGCGCTGCAACGCTGCATTCTGGGAGTTGTGGTCCTCCCTGGTCCCCGCCTTCAGCTTAGTGCTGAAGTTCAAATATATCTAGAAAGGATACATAAATAGATGGACACAATACGTGTGAGAGAGAGAGAGACCGTTACACAGAAAGAGAGGGGGAAGAGAAAGAGAGAGAGACATTGTTGTAATGTCTACTTAGTTGCGCAGGGGTGTTGCATACCAAAAGATGTATAGGCTCACAACACAGCACAATGTATGTATGCTTATATAGATCTGCTATTTTCAGTGTGTGGCACCAGTGTACAGCTCAGTATAAGGGCATGGTCACACATACAGGTCAGATGTTCACTTCTGTTCTATGGGAGAAAAGTGTGTAGGGTTGGGATCCGGAACTGGGGAAACTGGAGGAACGGGAGCCAACATCGAGGTACCGAAATCGGTTCCATCACATTTTTAACCGTTTCTAGAACCAGTTTTCTAGTCAGAGCTGGTTATTGGGTTTGTTATACAATTACAATACCAGTTTATTGCATTACAATTCCTTGCAACTGCCATTGGGGATAATGGTTGCATGGAACTACATGCAATTATTCACAATCGTTTGGTTGCAAGGAGTTGCATGGTGAATCATTGGTGTGGTTTGGGCCTTAGAGTTACAGACCTGTAATCTTCCATTTAAAACACATACTGTATAGGAATATTAAAAAGGAACCATTGAGGAATTAGACCGTTAAGAGGGAATCCGTTAAGAAACGTACGTGAATTCCAACACGTCTGAAGCTTGGAGTTCAATATTGATTGGGTGTCAACCATCAAGAACCAACTATGGAAATACATTTTGCGTGTAGTTTTCAGTGAGCCAACAACTCCAACGTACTGTACGTGAAACAAACTACACAGCAGAAACACATTGCTCACAGTCACAACCCACAAGACAACGTGGGAAATTGACGGGACTGAAATCTCGACTTGCTTTGGCTACAATCAATGCTCCACCTGACACAGATGTGTGGCTATACTCTTAACACTATATTTGCAAAGGACGTGTACAGACGTCCTTTCTAATAAAACCGCAGGAGACCTTGGACGTGTATACACGTCTTTAGGGCTTTTTTATTGATATATAAAAATAAATAAAAAACTATTTTTTGTTGGCCTTGTGTTTCGCGCATGCGTGCTGCCGTTCACATCCTTGTTTGCGGCCCGATTAGAATGACTCATAGCTCTAAAACTAGGGAACTCTCCATGTTTTTGACCAAAAGCACAATGTTCTGTCATCCTTTGTGACTTCATCATGTATCTTGTTTGGAATATAAACGGTTCTAGAGAGACTTTAGCGTGACTAGCGTGAGCTAAGAAGAACGGAAGATTATGAGGGTGCGGGCCGATATGTGCAGGGGACAGGCGTGGCACGAGAGACCCCTGCTGTGGCTGAGTCCTGGGGATGCTTTTCTGCTAAGCAGCAAGCTATATATGCTTATATGATTTCTATTTATATTAGCATAATTTTGTGCGACTGTAA
>NC_139701.1:19559725-19609725 GCF_964188405.1 Protomyctophum parallelum | reverse complement strand
AGAGTTTCCCCCGATTAACGGTATGTGAATAAGTTAACCACTTAATCCCATATTTTTATTTTATGAAATAAAATAAATAGACCATTTTCTGATTACCCACAAATGAACTGAAACAGAGTTTCCCCTGAGGATGTGAATAACTTCAACATTCCTGAGAACAACAGCCGATCTATACGTAAACCTGGATGAAAAGTATGCAGGCCCACACACACACACACGTGAACGTGCACGCACACGCGCGCGCACACACACACACACACACACACACACACACACACACACACACACACACACACACACACACACACACACACACAGAATATAACTATATGACAGCATGTTTGCTGCCAGACATATATCTTTACAGAGGACACCTTGTCCGTGGAACATACCAGAGCCTACACGCCTGGAGCATCAACAGCACTGTACAGGTGTAAAATAACAGTTCCACTGTGAGGCTTGTCATTAGTAGGAGGAGTATGTCTGTCTGTCTGTCTGTTTAGGGTACCAACAGGTGCAAAAGTGGCACTGTTGAGCTAGAAACAGAGACAGAGAGAGTGTTGCACTGTTGCCTGCTAATTACAATATGGAGCGTGCGTGCATGCAAGAGACAGAGAGGGAGTCAAAGCCCTTATTTCAATTTAACAAATTTAACGCTGTTAATTACATTTATTTTTCCCTCAGAAACCTTGGAGGGGAGGTTCATAATAATTATTAAATTAATGTACACAATAATTCAGTCGGCCTCATGTTGGCGCTATAACAGCCCACTTTACATTTTGCCTTATAACCCTTGAACTGTGGTCGTAAAATCTAAAATTCTCCTTGGCTCATGACATCTCCCCATATAGGCCACGCCCATTTGCGTCAGGATAGATTTCTGCAATTTAGAATGTTCTTCAAAACATACGTTTTGCTCTTCCACCTACAGATTTTGTCCAAATCTCACACAAATCGGTACACATTATCTCTGGACTGATCCGATTAAAACACCACAGGAAGAATTGTGATAGTCTGTATCATAATTCGGTCGTAATCGCCTTGCAAAGTTAGTGGGAGGAGGGTCCACAGTTTAATCACATGTCAAGAGTGGTTGAATCAACAGAGAGCCAAAAGCAATTCCATTTTCATCCAAAGGGGGCACTGCAAAAACAAATAAACGTTTGTTGCAAAAACATGATTTTTGGGGGATAAATACTCCTACTAGATTGAGCTGACAATTTAAAAAACTCTTCAAAACCAGATAAATAGTGTTAACCACATGAACACGCGTACGTGGTTCTAAGCTTGTGAGATTGTAGATCAGGTATTTTCGGTAGAGAGATTTGTTGTGAAGGGGGGAAAAAGGAAGTTTTAAGTATAGACCCCTGGGGGACCCTGGTCGACTATAGCCTAAGTATAGGGTTTTGCAAGAACAATAACTTCAGGAAATCTATTAAGTGTGTGTTAGTGCGTTTACTGTGCAAAGTGTAGATAACTTACTGGGTGTGCAAAAACATCAATACTATACAGACACTTTAGGATTGTCAGCTGTAGATTAAAGCAATAAGCCACGAGAGGTCTCAGGTTACCAGGTATTTTACAATGGCTGGGAGGCGTAGGTAAACCTGACGCGCAGCGGAGGGTCTTCTATCCTCTCAGCCATTGTAAAATACCCGGTAAGCTGGGGCCTCGAGTGGCTTATTGCTTTTCTAAATGGTTACAAACATATAGCAATATTAACCTCATAAAACTATTAAATTCACAAAAGTAGCTACGCTTTGCGCCACCAGAGCGAGCCACACTTCCTTGTTATGCTCGGCAAGTAGACTATGTGATGGGAGAATAGCGCTTGATGTCTTTACGGGGCTGCCTGGAGCCACACATTCACAGTCATATGAGCGTGTGTAAGGCAATCAAGTGCTCCCCTTCCCCAGTTCAGCTGCAGGATGATACAAAGTGATTGAAGGTGTGGATTATCTGTGAAATTTACAACGGTCACGTGACAGTAACCAGCCAATCAGAATCAAGTATTGGGAGTGGGACTAACCGTTTTAGAAGGAAGAATCTAAGATTTACACTTGACAAATGTGCGACACACATAGGAAGCCTTGAGCACTTTATCAGAAATCGTACAATCGTACAATCGAGTCAAAACAGTTATTGCTGTTTGAGATTTGCCAGGCACATCAGGTCATGGGTTAGTCATTATGTTATGAGTGAAAGTTTTCTACCAATGTTTGAAAATATGTTGAAATAATCATTTGAAAATGTGTAGGAAACGCATGTTGACAGTGTGATGTGTCATGTCCTGTCAGTGCAGACTTACGTTGCCTTTGACCACATAGTTGGAATCAGTGGTGATGTCCCGAGCCAGACCAAAGTCGCAGATCTTTGCCACTCTTCCTTGAGTCAGGAGGATATTTCGGGCTGCCAGGTCTCTGTGGATGCACTGAAAATGAGGCACACATGGTTATCCGACTTATCTCTTACTCATTTTCATGTGCTGGGGTAAATTTGGACATCCTTGTGCCGCTCAACACAACGTAATGCACTACTAGGGTTCCCGCACTGGAATCTGTCGCCACAGATGCTGACACTGATACACACAGGGATGGCTGTGCAGCAGTGTCTGCAGCTGATCAATATTTCAACATTCTCCAACATACGTTTTAGGTCTGTTGACCAGCCGTGGAAACAGGATCCACGCTTTACGCTTTTAAGTGGGAAAGGGGGGGGGGGGGAGGAAACGAAGAGAAAAAGAGAATGGAAGAAGTGGATGGAAACGGTTGCCATTTCTGTATATCATGTCTGTTGATCTAACATTGGTGTGTTTTGTCCATTGATATGGAATCTTAATGGTCAAATGGGATAAGAGCAGGCGAATGGCTTTTACTGCCATGGTCATAAAATATTTGCTGCATGATCAACAGAAAGAGAAGCTGGTCTATTTGGCAGATGAGTAAAATCCAAACAAGGTGCTCTTTGGGATAAGAATGAACAATTATTCCTCGGACCACTGGTGGTCCGCGGATCACACACACACACACACACACACACACACACACACACACACACACACACACACACACACACACACACACACACACGTAACTGCTGTGATTGCTCTTTTTTTCCCACAGCTTGCGATTGGTTGAAATGAGCACGTCTCATGCAGACTTTCTTCTTAAGCCTCATGGGTCATTGAGAAGCCATGATGTGTCATGTCGTGTCACAAGTCATCCACTATATTAATCACATTCATATGTAAGTGCGACAGCCATTGTGACATGTGTTCCTCAAGGTTGAAATCAAGCCCTGAAACAAGTTGGGTGTAAATTGTAATTGATGATTTATGCACTACATCCTCTTGAGGTTTGCTTAATCTTTGGTATTTGATAATCACTAGCAGAAAATGCACATGTGTAAATTTAAGTCAGAAGAGTGTATAAATCAAACCAAATGGACTTGATTTTTTACACGAGGGAAAAGAATGCTCACATTTTTGGAGGCCAGGAAGTCCATGCCTTTGGCCACCTGATAGGAGAAGCTGAGAAGGTCTTCGGTGTCCAAGGAGAGGCCGTCCTCTTGAAGCATTTCACTCACAACGTCCGCGTCACTGCATGAGCCACCTGACACACAAAACCAGGGCAACGTTCATGTTTACTGAAGTGCTGCGATCCATAACTGTGGACAAATTTGACTGAGGGACAGAATTTTCGTTTTCTCATGTGAAAGCAGGGAATCATAGCTTCAAATTGACATATTAGTTGTTCAGTTTGACCAACCAGTTTTGGAGATATGGCTTATAGAGTAATGTCTTGCAGAAAACAGCGAGTTGAGAAATCAGGCTTGAAAGGTTCACTTCTGTGGTCTAACATTACACCTATAGCTACATGTTTAAGCATTTATTTCATATGTATGTCGATTTCAGCTCTGACACTTATTTCAGACATGCTCAAGTATGTGAAGAGTCTGCCTGTGCTATTAACTATATATATATATATATATATATCCCTTTTTAATATATATTTAAAAAAAAAAAATCTCCTCTGGTAAAAGCTGGAGGTTGCACTATGGCAGGCTCTCAGTCAAATCTGGGTCACCATTGTCTTCCTAGCGATTATGTTTTTGTCAGATTAATCAAATATTCAAGAAGCGCATTTTGTTTATTTATTAATATTCCTTAACTAGATTACTGTATTTAAAATCTACAATAGTCTGATTGCCGGGATAGTCTGATATGTACAGTATTAATATATATTTTTTAAATTGATGCTGCTATATAAATATTTGAAGTTTTTCAGAAATCTTAGGTTAGGATTTAGACGGCCTTTTTAGAATCGGCCTTATGGGTTAGGAAGACCTATTTTCTAGTGCGTTGTACAAGTTGAATGCAAAAACAGCGAAATATCTCATCTACAAGCTCACAATATGTCACATCACACCTGTTGTGATTGAAGAGCAGATTGTGCTCTTCAATCTGCTTTTTTCCCGCTATTTTGAAAAATGATTATTGTATTAAAACACAATTCCCGCCAGCATTAATTAATCCCTCGATAGCGTATTGCCAAGGTTTTATCGCTCATAACACTTACTTTGAAGAGCCAGATATCTGTAATCGTCTGGTCTGTTGTGCTAACGAACGGTAGCTAACGATTCGATCGGATAAAAACATGGATTAAAGAATATAAACCTTGGAAAACGGGATTCCGGGTTTGGCAGGCTAGCTAGGGTACTAATATACCCTACGGTTTCGCCAGGTTTGGCGTACTCCGTGTTAAAATAGTTTTTATTTATTTATATATCAACTAAATTCATTAGGTCAATCAACTACCCCCCCCCCTAGCAATGTTCCCCCTAACGTGCGCCCGTGCGCGCGCGCGCACATGGCCAAATGCTCTCGCGCACAACTGAAATCTGTCGCGCACAGACACCGACGCTGGTGTAAAAAAAAGTTTTCTTTAAAAGAAAAGGGTGTTCCCCCCGAGTATCATCTACATTACAGTAATAATACCTATCCCGAGTCGACATTTGCCCACACTTTATTTCTATTTACTTCACAGTTTATTTAGATTACACACACAGGCGAGGCGACAGACAGGTCTCCTCCCCTCCTTTTTTGACTCTTTGCTCTCCTCTCCTCTCCTCCTGTGTATACTGCGCCCAGTGCGCCGTCTGCGCGGCGAGTGAGGACCTTATATGTAGGTGGAGACGTAAGGAGCAGGCAGCACTGCAGTGCAGTCAGTGTGTGAAACCCCAAGAACCAGATAAGATCGCGTTGCGCCTTGGACCTGTGCGTTGATGGGACATTCAGATTTAAAAGGCGAACGGATGGATCATGGAAGTGCGGCTGTGCGCAACAAGGAGAGGGGGAATAACGTTAGCTTCGCATTAGCTGGTTAGCTAACGTTGTTGTTATCACTACAGCACAACAAGCCTCCGCAGTCCAGTGTACTTGTGAATGAAACAACATGTGGAAGTTAACATTAATCTCTAGCGGTCTAGTCCCATATGGAACCTCTCTCTGTATTTATCCAATCTGTTAATACAGCTTTCTTCAATCAATCAATCAATCCCTCTGCTATGTAGAGCTACATATAATAATAGCTCATATCTGGCGTAGTAGGGGCTGCTGACGTTCGACAATCTGAGAAACTATAGGAGTTGACACACCAACAAACTCGGTCTTAGTGTGTGTGTGACTGTGTGTGTGTGTGTGTGTGTGTCCCAATAAAGTTTTTACGGTTTCTCATGCCCCCCATGTGCACAATTGAGCAGGCTATTCATATACCAGTCGTTCTCAACCTGTGGGACCCCAGATGACAGTGAAGTGACAATTTAAGGACTTTTAAGACTTTTATAATGCCTCAAAGGCTCTAAAAGAAAAAATACCATTACTGCATCAAAAGTAATCAGCAAACCATGCTATAAAAACTGGTCAAACTGGTGAAAATAGCCGATCTACAAGTTCACAACGAGCTTGTAGATTGGCTATTTTCACAATATTTATCTGTGGAACCATTCTGTTGCTTGTCTGGGTGGGGGATCCCCAGTTCAAATATGATTACTTTGGGGGCCTGAAAAGGTTGAGAACCACTGATAACTGAATATTTCTAAAATTGCTAGCCTACCACCTTGATATAAAATAAAAATGTTGTAACTTGCGTAACCTTATGTAACTATTCATTGATTCACTCGTATACCAAAATCCATTTTGAAAAAAGAAAAAAAATCACACCTGTGTGAAGTGAGGGGCGCTTACTTCGCATTATCTAACGTTTGGATAGTTGGTGTCAAGGTGACGTATGTTTGCTCAGTAGTTGCTGATGTCTGCTCAGGAGGTTTGAGTGTTTGCTCAGACCGAAAAAAAATTAGAGGGAACATTGCCCCCTAGTCTCATGAAATAAAGCTAAATAAAGACTGAAAATGTAATGATGATGTTTTAGGCCGACCAGCTGAAGAAATCATTTTTAAATTTCTGAGACCATTCATTTTTCTGGAATATGCTTCTAAACTTGTAGTCTATAACTAATCGAAAATAGCCAATCTACAAGATCTGCTATTTTCGGTGCGCAGCATGCTTTCACAGAAAGCTTCTATAGAATCCAAAAGACTGAAATCAGTTGTGGCGACTGAGAACTTGAATCCATGTAGTCGACAGTACTTTAAAGTATCATTAGGTGTGTCTCTTGCCTTGGCGGATGGAGCGTCTCTTCTCGGAGGACGAGCTGACCAGCGGGCCTCCGCCGACAGAAGGCCTCATGCTCATGTAGCCGCTCCTGCTGTCCCTGTGGAGAGAAGGAGCAGACTGAGCTCAGAACACACAGAGACAGACAGAGGAGCATGTGGAGAGGAGTAGGAGCAGTCTGGGCTCAGAACACACAGAGACAGACAGAGGAGCATGTGGAGAGGAGTAGGAGCAGTCTGGGCTCAGAACACACAGAGACACACAGAGGAGCATGTGGAGAGGAGTAGGAGCAGTCTGGGCTCAGAACACACAGAGACAGACAGAGGAGCATGTGGAGAGGAGTAGGAGCAGTCTGGGCTCAGAACACACAGAGACAGACAGAGGAGCATGTGGAGAGGAGTAGGAGCAGTCTGGGCTCAGAACACACAGAGACACACAGAGGAGCATGTGGAGAGTCTGAGCTCAGAACACAGAGAGCCACATAGAAGCATGCTGTCCTTCCGGCACTATACTCCTATACGTACTGCACAGTGCACGCGCCTCGTGTTATATTGTACCTCCTCAGACGACGGTGTCGTGGAAAAACAGGTGAAAATAGCAGATCTGAAAACGTACAACTTGTGAGCTTGTAGCTTCTCCCCTATATTGACATGCCAAAAACAGGGATAGTTTTATATAAACGACTGATTAACTGTTGCACCCCTAGTTGCTTTGCCATGTAGAACTGATCTACAAGGTACAAGGTAACTTAGAGATTAGTTCAAGAAAGCAAGCAGCACCCTCGCATTAGAGCCAAGTTTCCCAAACAGTGGGTCGAGACCGATTTGTGGGTCGCAGACACATTGTTATGGGTCAACTTAGTTTTTGTTTCCTACATTTGGTTTTTAATTATTATTATTTCAAAACATTTAAAAAAAACATTCCCAAAAAAAGCAAAATGTTTCATGAATTAAAGGTATATTCAGTGATTTCACTTAATTCAAATATCACTTATTTTTTTGTTTTGTTGTGATAATCCTCCCTACTATAGAGTGTGCTGGCCATATAAGGAGTTCCTCCCTATCCCCAGTTAACCCCTGGGGGTCAAAAAACCTTAGGTTTCGTTTTTGACTCTCTATCCTGATTGGACGAAAGGCTGGGTCCCACAGCCAAAAACGAAACCTAAGGTTTTTTGAGTGAAATCACTGAATATACCTTTAACTAAATCCAATGTTTTTCTTTTTTTTCTCCTTTTTTTTTCAGAAATAAATTCCACAAATTAGAACAAATAGGTAGTGAAAAAAGCTGACGTTGTGAGCTTGTAGATCTACTATTTTCACTACTTTGGGTCCCGGGCAAATATCTCATTTCTCTTTTGGGTCAGGGGCTAAAAGGTTTGGGAACCAGTGCTCTAGAGTATAAGATTATGCTGTAAGGCAACAATGTTGCTTTGCAGATGTTTTGGGACAGCTCTCAGCTTTCACAATGACTTACAGTAACGTCAGCTGTTCTGTTAACCACTTAAGCCATAGCTTTATAGTTTGGCTATTTAATAGTTAACTAGTCGATCTCCAAAAATAAAGAAAATGTTTTCACCTAAAATGACATGCCAAAAAACAGGAACCGCCAGAGTAATTATGCATATGGTTACAGTAAAGAAAGGAATGATTGCTCGGCACGCAACATGCTCCTAACACATTCATTCCTACATGCACAACCTGTTCTGGCTTACTTTCTTGCAGACCATTGGTCCATTGCAGGAAGAGGGATGCAATAAAAAACGCCTCCCTTTGTCGCTCTTAATTAAGTGTTTGTTGAACTTTAGTCAATAAATAGGTAAAATCACATGAAAAGTGCAGAGACAACCATGTAGCTTCTCTCCAGGTAAACAACAAACCTAGCATCTGTCTAAACAACATCTGAACAAGTAACCAAGAAATGTCTGCATATCTTGTTCAATCTTTGTCTATAATCTATTCTATATTGACTATATTGGTTCCCAAACAGTGTGCCTTGGTTTGGGATTTTGAGACAACCACCACGGCTGCAATAATAACTTTGGGGCAGGCCCGTCTAGAGTTTAAATGGACAGGTATCAGTCAAAAGGGATACATCGAAGAGGAAGGATGGATGGGGAAGGATCAACATATGTAATATCAGAACAGGTCAGCTCCATATATGGAGATCTAAGGGTCTGAGGTCAGATGTAGAGTTGCTGGCCAATATTAATGACATCTGCAATCTCCATATATGGGCTTGATTGGCTGAGCGACGCCACCAACATATGGAGCCAATCCAATTGGCCGAGGGGGCCACCGACATACTCAGCAAGCTCAGCTGCCAACTTGCGCTCTGATTGGCCGAGCGACGCCACCAAAATACACAATCTGCGCTCTGCTCGCACAAGTAATAAACCAGTGGTTCTCAATGTGGGGTCCCGAGAACCCCAGGGGTCCTTGAGGAGGGAGGCTACAGGGGAATGTACAAATGGAACCAAATGGACCAAATGAAGGAGTTTGCAAATCAATCACTGCCATAAAACCAGACACTGACCCGCCAATGTCTCGCTGCTGCAGTATGTTCTTATAGTAGCAATGTTCTTCCATCTTGGAGCAAATGAAGCATTCTCTCTTCCTGCGCAGAAAGTTGAGGAGGTCACCGAAGCAGCAGTACTCAGTGATCACCAGCGTAGGGCCTGCAGACAGAGTGAAGTGGAAACATTGTAAACATTATGCCCCAGATAGGAACGCCAGCCTGAAAGTGCATGGGTAAGTCTGTCCATCTGTGGGTTTTGTAAATCATTGCTGTCGGGCAGAAACCAAATTCTATTATTATAAAAATATATATATTTATATACTACTTTACCATACTACACTGCACCTCACAAAAGCATCAAAAGTAGCAGATCCACAAGCTTAAAACGTGCAAGTTTGGAATTTGAATCCTGATCCTGTTTTGAATATATGAGGATTCTACCCGACAGAATATTATAACCAATGAAAATAGCTTGTGACAAAATAGCTACATTGGATCCATCGGACATTACATTTTTCCCCCTGAAAGCACAGATGGACTTCTAGTACTGATCTAATACAGAAAGTGTGGAGGATACATTTCGTTTTGAGCTTCATGCAATGCTACCTGTTCACCTGCAGTGGGGCCACTGGTTATAGATTGCTCAACATTTTGGAAGAGTGTTATATAATTCTATGTAATATCATACGTAATATCATAGGTATGCCAGATTGAAAGGCCTTAATCAACACATAACAGCTCCTCTCACCTCCAACGGTACAGGCTCCCAGGAGGTTGACGATGTTCATGTGGTTTCCCAGGTAACTGAGAACTTTGAGTTCAGACATGAGCGCTTCTTTCTCGGTAGCATGGGCACTGGCTGCAGAGATGTAATTGGAGCAGTCAGAATGTCAGGAACAAACAAAACAAAAACACTCCTGGGATGAAACCAACTCAATCTGCCTAGTACTACAGTTGTGGTGTTTTGCTGGATACCATATATATTTTGGGTTAATGAAAATGTCACACAGCTACTGTCTATATAACATTTCTTCCAGGTCTAATGCATCTAAAAAGTAAAAACAGATCTCTGCACTTAAGCTGCTAGTTACACATTCACAAGCCCTAGCCAAATAGATATAGTCTAATGAAAGTCATTTTAATCTCTTTTTATCTTCTTTTCACTTGCATGCGTGTCATCCACTCTTATGGCTTAACATACGTTTTAGCATTTTCACAGCGACGGTCATGACCGAGTCCGCCTTGGACAGCCCATAGGCAGTGGCCTCCACCACCTTCCCGAAGGCCCCGGATCCCAGCGTCTTGCCTGTGGTGGAATGAAAAGGCACAAGGAGACAAGACACACGTCTGTTATTCGCGGTCCTGTTTTCACTGGCATGGGGCCAGGGCTCCTCTGAAAACTTGAGCTTGAGCCTCGAGGGCGGCACAGGTACCCGGACACGCCAGATCCTGTTGGAGAGGTGGTTGAAAATAACACCCTGTGAGTGTCAACAATAGCATGTTTGCAGTGAGGGAGTGGGGGGTGGGGCGGGAGGGGGATCTCATCATTAATGGGCCATGGAAACGGCTGAAATGACCAGAGACAAATAGTCACCACCATGACCAGACAGCAAACACGCAGTGTCTATCAATCATCACAAAAGGCCCTCAGGCCAGTCCTCTGCGGTTGCACTGTTCCATTACCGGGACACGGCACAACTGACTCTGCAACTGACTTCTAAGATCCTGCTGTGTGCAATTGTACCATGTGTGTGCCAACCATTAAACAGTATACAGTTCATTCCAGGTGCAGGAAGTAAACAATGCACACATTGTCCTGGTGTTGCATTCATGCTCATGCCTATAACTTTGTCTTTACTCTGGCATTGGCTACTTTACCCTGTGGCGAATCTGGCGAGGAACAAACATTGAATCTTGTTTTTTTACTTCATGAGCACCTCCTAACCACTGGAATTGTCAAGCATGGGGATGGTTTTGGTGATGTCATGGGGGCTGTTGTGGGATACTCACCGAAACGCAGCTTGTCTCGAGGAAACTCCCACTGGTGATCGTACGGTAGCTGGGTGGGGTCAATATACACATAGTTGTTCCCATGGATGCCCTCGATAACTTTCCACTGAATCTGGTATTTGGGTTTCTAACAGAAAGGAAAGGAGAGAGACAGGTCACCACAGAAGCCGACGAGAGGGCGTTTCCGTGAGGAAATGTTGATGTGCAGTGATGTATTGTGCAGGCGGGGACACATAACGTCTTACCTGCATGTACTTGTAGAACAACACGATAAGGATGAGACAGAGGAGCGATGCTGCAGACACAGATCCGATCAGCAATGGAGTGAACAACTCATGCGTAACAGTCCTCTCTGAATGGCAGACATGGAAAGAAAACAACAAAATGAGAGTCTGAGGAAACAAATTTATACCGGATAGGCACCAGATAGATATACTATGAGGAAATAGATACAATTCTTCTTGTTTTTTTATGTATCTTTCTCTCTCATCGCCTTGCCTCCCCTTTCTCTTTCTACGGAAATAGCAAAAACGATGGCGTTTGCACGAAAAAATAAATACAAAAATCACCAAATGTTTCACACCTATAAACCTGTGATGTGACATGATTCTGGATCATTCAGATTCTGAAGGCATACTGACCGACTGCACAAACAAGTAAAACACATAAACAAGTCATACCATCAAAGGAGGAGCGGTTTAGACCGTTTTTCATTCCATCACCTAGGGTGTGGCTTGGAACTCCGTGTTCGTACAGTGAGTACTGTGATGGAACACACTTGACACAGCATATTAAACCATCGTATTCTAAACCATGACTGTACAAAACTGGTTGAGGCTACGTTCCTTTGATTAACTACGGGGATCTGCAGTGGTGGAAAGTAACTAAGTACATTTACAAAAAGTTTGAGGTACTAGCATCTACAATTTCCAATACATTCACTTCTACTACATAAAAGTAGTGGAAACCACGTGGGACCAGAGACAAGGGCGTGGCTACTCGATACTGAGGATGATACACGAAAGAAGAAATAGTTACTTTGTAGATTTTGATTATTATTACAAAACATACATTAACCACTTCAACCTATACTGTACATTTTAGCCATTCGAAAATAGCTGATCTACAAGCTCACAATGCGTCGCATCGTTTTATACATGTTTGATAACATGAAATGGGACATTCTGCAGAATTAGTACTTTTACTTTTGGTATTTTAAGTAAATTTTTACATAGGAAAAGAGAAGGGAACCCGCACACTCATATGCTCCAAAATATGTTTCAAGCCAAGGCTCTTCATCTGGTCAAACTCAAGATGTCAGTGATCCACCCACTTAAATAGACACCCATGGGTCACGTTACTAGTCAGTGGGTGGAACCAACACAACATGGTCATTAGATCAATTCATGAAATATCATTAAATACAGTGTTACACATTTCTCAAATCCACAACAATGGAATAAGCAAAAGTATTGATAGCAATACTTTTGTACTAAACTTTGAATTCCAGACTTTTTACTTGCAGTATTGATGCTTTTACTTCCTTTTTTTTTAACTTTAAAAATGTGAGTATTTATACTACTAACGGAGATCTGCTGTAAATACCGTACATGCCTCTGCCAAATGCTTGCCCTGGCGGGATACTGTGTAGTCTGTAGTCTACCGCAGTGTTGTGAGGTGGATACTGTGTAGTCTACCACAGTGTTGTGAGGTGGATACTGTGTAGTCTGTAGTCTACCGCAGTGTTGTGAGGTGGATATTGTGTAGTCTGTAGCAGAGCCGAAGAGTTTGATCAATCCTCAAGGGCCCCCCCCCGCCCCCCCGCCTCCCCGCACCCCACGCGGGTGCGTTTTACCTTTGGGTAGGCTACAGAATTGCGTTGGGGGGGGGGACTCGCCGCCGCGGATTTATTTATTTCCCAAATGTTCTAAAAATGAGTTATTTTAGCATACTTTTACCAATGAATTAGCCTATACACAGACAACGACTGATCAGCCTATTTTGGACGATATGGGTCTTTTCTCGAGTCAGTGTGTAGTCTCACTAGTCTGTGTAGGGTTAGGTCTCTTTGGTGAATTCTTCATCAGTGTTATTATGTCACGACTCAAGAACAACTACAATGAAATTCTGACACGCTTTGATGTTGTGGACATCTGGCTAGGTGAAAACAAAAGAAACCCGATTAGCATTTGAGTACTTTTTAACACCTCTTGGACGGCCGGCGGAGTAGTCTCTCAAGACAGACTGTTGCCTCGCAACAATTGAGGAACAACAGGGGAGGCGCTGTTTTCCCGAATATTTGACGATGGGATTCTCATATTGCCGGCGGAGAGGTCCAAAATGTTTGGAATTCCCAGAAAATATGTAATGTAAATGTAAAATGTCCACGAAAATCTTCATGGGGGCCTAAAGGGGCCCTGGGAGTCTTCATGGGGGCTGCGGCCCCGTGGCCCCCACAAACTCTACGTGGTTGGTCTGTAGTCTACCGCAGTGTTGTGAGGTGCGTACAGAGTTGGTTGGCCTTCACTAGGCCTGCGCAAACTCACTCATGGAATTTGTAATTGCTTCCTCAACAGCCTATCTGCATGCTCATAACATGGCGCAGCGCAACCGCGCAGCAGGTGGGCATGTGCGTGAGAGGAACACCAACACCTGTAATTACTAGGCGTGAAAAGATCTTACTTCAGCTGTTGAGGAAATACAGGAGTTTGTAGCACTTTACAAAGTGTTGAAACATGTTGAAAACAAGAGTTGAAAATTACACTTGTACAGAATACGTCTATCTTTAAAGACCCTCTGCTGCCTTTTGCTAATCAAAACAATCTGGTTGTTTGTGTGCAATATGTTGCTTCTGTTTTTGTTTCTGGTCTTTTTCTTGCCGAACACCTCTGTTTTGTTTATCATTGTCTGCACAGCATTAACCAATGAAATGGTTTAATATTCCATCCAATGACAGAGTGCATTTTACCGCGGCACTGTTACAACCTGCAGCTGTGGCGAAGGAGTAATTACATCAGTGTTGTGTCTGGCTGTATGGTGATGATGCTTTATTGTTTATTTGCTCCTCGGTACAGTGGGGTGATGCCTCATTGTTTAGCTCCTCGGTACATTGGGGTACTGTACTCGTTACTAAGCTCTTTAGCGATAAGAAGCTTTCTCTCCTCTTCAGAATGTGAGAATGCAGAGTCTGCAGGAACTAATCCCCTGTAAACCTGTCAGTGGCTCCTAAAACCCTCCCTCTCCATTCTCTCCGCTACAGCTCACTGACACCAAAGCCCCCGCACCCACCCCGCCCCCCGCCACGCACCCTCACCGCCATCGGCACTCCACCGGAGCTCACGGTGCCGTGAGCTGCGGGGCTGCCGGGGCTCCCAGTCGCGCACCGTAACTTTCTACACCTCCTCCTCCGCCCACTGACGTGGAAAAAAAAAGAAAACTGGACATTTTTCCCACAGGCCTGCCATGCCTGGCTGTGCCCGCTCCTGGCTGTGCCCACTCTGCTTGTAATACTCGCCCACATGCCCGCTGTCGTCGTCCCCCATCCCATGCTCTGCCACACACACACACAACCCCCCCCCCCCGTCTCCGGGCCTGGCTGCAAACATACAAAGTTTCCTCAGCCGTTTGGGGGTGCGTGCAGCGCTCCGGGGGGTGTCGCGCAGCAGATGGAGGAGCCGTTGTGTTGAAATGCTGGGGAGGATTATAGCTTTTTTTATAATGTAAACAAGGACCTGATGTCGACCCCTTTCTCTAAAGTGATAACTATCACGGCCATGGAGTTTAGTGGTATCTCTCCTGGCTCATGTTTACACAACAGATTATTTGGAAGAAGCTATGCGACCTTCAACATCTCTTCTGAGCGTCTCTATCTGGCAGTGATGGAACTCACATTCTTAAGTAAAAATATCAATACTGCAATGTAGATACTCTGTGTGTATACTCTGTTACAAGTAGATGTTCGGTATTCAAAATACCCAATCTACAAGATCACAATGTGTCGCTTCACTATTTTCCATTGGACAATATGTATATATACATACTGTAGGGCTGTAGTGGTTAGTGTGTTTTACTGGTTAGTGGAGTAAAAGTACAATATTTTCCTCTGAGATGTGGGGTAGAAGTAAAAGTATAGAAAAGTACAGTTTGTACTTAAGTGCAGTACTTATGAGTAGAGGTACTTTGATGTACTTTCCACCACTGCCTAAAAGGTGCTTTTCTAAAGACACTAATGGCTAATACATACTTTGCATAGGCAGAAACGTGCCAATGCTTTTTTCATTTGAGAATACGTATGAATTTGCCCAACTGACAGTTTCACACTCACTTAATTTTAATCTAATGATGGTGATGTGGGGGACACAGTATATGAAACTGGCAACAGAACGTGAGACAAGCCGACGCCAGGACACACCTGACAACATTTGTACTGTATTTAAGGATTGTATGAGTGATGTGTGCACACCATGTTCTCCCTCTCTAATGGCGGTGGGGTTTAATGTGCAGGGTGTTACCTATAGAACTCGCACAGCGTGTGAAATAGAACTTGTAGGAGGCATGTGCTGTCATGAGATCAGATTGCGGAATGCGGACCTAATTCAGAACTTGCTGCCAGGTTGCCATTAAAAACATTAAGTTAAAATTGAAATGTTGAAAATAAGGCAGCGGTGTCATCAGAAGAGGCGCTCTGGGGTGACGTGCTAGCCGAGCAAGTGCCCATGGCGAGTGGTGCTATCTGAGTTAAATCATCATTCCGTGAAAACCAATAGTGATTTTTTTTGCTTTTCCCAGATTGCGTTTTTGGTCAAAACAATTAATAATAATAATAATAATAACATAACTAAAGACCTGATGATCTCAGTTACAGTTATTAAAAGCCGTTGTTTACTTACAGTTCACGGGACACGGTGGCCTTTGGACTGTGGCAGTTTAACTTCAACTACTGTATCACTAACGCACACACGCACGCACGCACACAGAGTAATTCTGTTTTTTTGTTTTTGGTGTGGGTCATTTTACGACTGGGAGGAGGTAGAAAGGTGGCTCACCGCTGATGGAGAACAAGGTGTAGGCCTGCTCTCCCTCAACGGTGGCCACACACTCCAGCGTGTGGAACCTCCCCCTGCTGACATTCAGTCTGCTCTCCACCTCGGTCTTCCCGAACATGGGACTGAGCACTGTGACCGTGACCACGTCCTGCTCCTCCTGGGTGGCATTCAGCTGCTGGGAGCACCTGAGGAGAGCGAACACACACACACACACACACACACACACACACACACACACACACACACACACACACACACACACACACACACACACACACACACACACACACACACAGTTATGTTAGATGTTGTCTTGTCACACAATGTCCCTGGCACAGCACAGTGCACACCACCAGAGAGATTCTGTGCCAAACCTTGATTCTGTAACTTTTCGTGTGTTGTTGTTGTTGCATACCCCCCCCAATTCCACTGTTTGCATGGGGAGAGTATAGGCAAAAAACAAAGAAAGATTCCTCGCCGATTCGACACTGGAGGTGCTCCTCACGTCTTCCAAACACCAGAGGACATGTACCGACAGCAATACTTTCATGGACGTATCACGGCTCATTATTGTTTTAACGTGCGCGCACCGCGCGCATGAGAGAGAGAGGGAGAGAGAGAGAGGGAGAGGGAGAGGGGGAGGGAGAGAGAGATAGAAGCTGAACTGAACGGAATTAACTTCTAAGTTGCAGATTTAGTGCTTCCCAAATGGCTATTCTATCTCCTTTAAATACATACTGAACAAGTGCTCCATCAAACCGCCGGGTTGCTTCCCACAACCCGTGAACACGGACAATTGTGTTTGTCAGAGCCCTCGGCAAAGGCGGCTGCTCTCCTGCCCGGAATTGAACCCCAATTTCTGTGAGGGTAGATAAGTGCAAGCCACACCTCGTCAGGTTATTCTTTAACTGTCTCTGTCAAACAACTTCGTAATAAACCTCTTCATCTTAATCTTAATAAACCTTAGGTTGTGAAAATACTGTGCTAAGTCTGCTAACTGTTTACCTGTACAGACAGTCAGGTGCGTCATGTTCCTTCACACATCAATGCATCGTCTCTTTAGACTCGACACAGGTCTATTCAGGTCGCTAATGCGTGACACACTAACCGCCATTCAAAGCACAAAGCCATTAGCTGGCCACAATGAGTGTTTGCGTCACCTACTTTCCACTGCACTAAACAATGCTACCGCTACATCTGAAGGAAAAAAAAGCACTATTTGAGTATATTCAAATTACAGTACAATACCATAAGTTATGCTGGCATCGCCACAGGTGTCACAAGAGCAGGGGAATTTTTACGCTGACAAAGGGGCGATGGTGGGAGGGGGTTGATGAGTAAAAGTACCCGAGAGGACCCCAGGGCTCTACATTTCACAGAACTGTACCAAGTCATGGCCTTTCCCAGGTCACACTCGGAGGCGCCGCCAAAGCTGCCTCTACTACACCAGATTTACGACTTAGTCACACAACAGCTCTACAAGCTCACAAGGTGTCACGACGTGATGCCTTGCGAGCTTGTAGATTGGCTAATGGCGGTGGGAAACACCTGCGTGCAACCCACGTATAAATCAGGCGTTTCTATGCATGTAATCAGATGCTTCTGGCTGCAGTACTTTGCCAAACTGATTTGTATCTTTTAACTTCCCATCGTTCTCGTGTCACAGTAATACATCACGTCATTGTGTCATCGGGGGTAATCCGCCATGTGTTTGAGTTTGTAAGTCTCATAAGCAGGCAGATGAGTCATCCTCACTCATCAACAGTGCTGGCACAAGATTGGGTGTTGTTGCCGTAAGCCAAGCAAGGTGCCCCTCCCACCGAATCCTTTACGTTTGACACAATGTACCGTGTCATCCGATTGGTTCTCTCTCGGCAGTGCGTGCCACCGCCTGCGAGCCACCAAGCACAAGTCACATCTTCTCCAATCCCTGGTCACGTGAGAGTCATCTGATCGCAGTCGTCCAATCACTTGCCAGCCTACTCAAAATCCCACAACCCATCATTACACAGATCCTCATGGTTACGAGTGGGTACACAGTTCCAGTGTGTTCTCTTGTGTCCTTTACCTTTCACTACAACTGAGAAGTTACAGTATGTTTGCATGTAGGTTCCGCTGTGTCCTATGACACTAGTAAAGAGAATTACTAAAAATAAATCGCTACTTACTTTAAATGGTGCATTTATATAACACCTTTACCCTAAGTGCTTTACAATGTGCATTACATTCATCCATTCACACACCGATTGCGAAGGAAACCATTGCAAGGCCCCAACTTGCTCATCGGGAGCAGTTAGGAGTTCAGTGTCTTGCTTAACACAGGGGGAGCCTGGGATCGAACAGGGAACCTCCCAATTCCCAAAGGGGCCACACTACCTCCTGTTCAAATGGCTTGTAACAATAATTTAAATTGTTCAACATGTTTGTGGGATAAGAATATTTCCTGTACACTTTCAATTCAAGGTTATTTGCACCAATTTGCAAACTTATTTGCAAAGTTGTGTGATACTGTACGGTGTACGTGTCTCATTTGTGAATACACAATATGCCTATGAAGCAGAAGTAACCTTAACTTCGGGGCTCAGGGCTGAGAACATTAACTCAATGTTATTGTGACGTGTCTGGGAGGCAGAGTTTATGGTGCAACGCGTGTTACGACCAAGCCTTAAATCAAGTCAGGTCTTTAAACTCACCTCATGTACGGCTGCTCACAGTAGTACCAGGTAATCAGGGGGGCGGGGGATCCTTCGGCCACACATCGCACCTGTCCGTCCACAGGACCCTCGTGGGACACGATTTCCGGTTTACCTGCAACGAGGACATGGTCAAAGTTAGCATTTGTTGAAACTGCATGACAAGCACAAGGGAATGTGTCTCAGACTACTGTATATTATGCAAACAGGATCAGAATCAGAATCTATCAGAAATCTATCTCAACTATGTTCAGGCAACTAATGCCAGACTTCAATGGGATGTGTAGACCAAAACAGGGTTGGAAGAGGGGGAGGGGGGGTTGAAATACATTTGCAAATGTGTCACTTATTGAAGATTAATGATGACTGTAATGCTAGAGTAGGTGCTGTAATGGAATTCATTCTATGGCTTGAGGGAAAAAGAAACCTTTAACCACTTAAGCCCTGTTTCACATGTTGGCCATGCACACAACACAAGCTCTACAAGCTCTCAAGCTCTGTGCTGTGAACTCGCTGCGCTGTGCTATTTCCTACATGTTTTGATTGAAGATAATGTTTTTGAATCTTGAAAAATTGTGAACATGTTGCCCATAATGACATGTCCAGAATAGAGACGCCAGATTGAAACTGGTTAAAGGTCTCTCAGCACAGACCTGTTGGCTCCCACAATTTTTAAATACAGTCTGTAAATGAGTAGAAAATAAAGCAGATGTCACATAATTTCACCTGTGCAGTCGCGTAAATAACTACATTAGTCAAAGACTAGTAGCTACCAGCTAACTGCTTAGCAGTAATGTTATTTAAAAAAGAACAATTTTTTTTTAATTTAAACTTTTACGGGGCAGAATTAAAGACTGTGTATATCTTTCAAAGATTGTGACAGAGACAGTGTGGCTTGAGGGACTGACATGTCAAAGGTCGATTCTATTAAATGTGACTTACTGATCACAAAGACCCTGAAGGATTGATTGACTGTTGCGTCGCCATTGGAGGCGTGGAAGGTATAGACTCCGCCCTCAGTCATTTTCAGGCGCACCAGCCTCAGCTCGCTGCTGTACCTGCGGATGGAATCAATAACACATATTGACCAATGATTTGTGTTGTGAAAGGGGTTTTCGACCAATTGACCTTCAGAAAATGTATTGAGCTGCAAACCAAATAGCTTCATCAGAATGTGAAATGTCAGGTAATTGATTTCCTGTAGTTTGCAACTCATAACAGCACTGATGTAAATACACAATGTGTAATGTGTAATGGCATTAAATGCAGATTAATTTTACCACACAGTACAATGCTCGGTTTTAATTGAACTCCAAGTGTGTAAAGATTTACCCAAATGGACCTGTATTTGGGTAAATGTTTTACATAAATGAACAGTGGATTTTTCTGTGCATTATTACAGGCCATAGCTGAATGGGTAGAGAGGCCATCTGGGAAACAGAGGGTCCCCAGCTCTCTTCCCGGCTCTATCGAAGTCCCCCTTTCGTGATTCCTTTATCACAAGTAAGTAATGTTATTTAACTTTAGTGTATTTCACATTTAAAAAATGTATTAACATGATGAACTATAACATAATCCCAAACATGAAGCGTTGGCATAATGACAATAATAAATATTGATATGTGTGACATAGCGGCCGTGCTGATGATGTTTCATGGTAATTGTAGCCCTCTGATGCAATGATAGCTTTCCATTTGGAAAGGAGCAGAAAGCCCATTTGAGTGCGAGACCCTCGGGGCCTTAATGAATTTCCAATGAATTTCTCCAGCAGCAGATTGTGGATCATGTGATGATTGCAGCGCAGGGCGGCTGTCTGTCACACTGCTGTGTAATCACCCCCACTGACCTGGGGCCAGTTGGAAACTAAAAGTGTTACATTTCACTGAGAGGCTGTAATGAACACATTCTTCAATATGGTAGGCTAAGGGCAAGAAGAAGTGTGTGTGTGTGTGTGTGTGTGTGTGTGTGTGTGTGTGTATGCACGTGCTTGCATGCGTACGTACGTGCGTGCGTTTGTGTGTGCATCACAATGCGTGTACATCTATATCGTTGAGTCTACAGTATGTTGTTGCACTTTGAGATTGGTTCCAACTTCCAATATAAAGTGCGTTAAAATGTAATATATTATTATTAGCATTATTATGTTGTGTGCGCCTGCAATGCCCTGTGTGTGTGTGTGTGTGTGTGTGTGTGTGTGTGTGTGTGTGCGTGCGTACCTGTGTGAGCTGTTGTGTTTGGTGATGACGTGGTCGCTGGCGTTCTTCAGCTCGTGTCCCATGAAGCTCCAGGTGGCGCTGTGGGGCTCCGGGTAGGCCTCCATGTCCACGCTCAGAGACAGGCTCTCCCCCGAGCGCACGCGGATGGTTCTGTTCTCCGGCGGCGTCAGGTGGATGAAGCCCTGGGCTGTCAAATGGAAAGAAAGGTTGACAAGCCATTTAGGGCGGAGATCAGATTGTCTTCTATATCACGACAGTTAAGAGTTTTCTGAAAACCTCAGTGGTGCTCAAACTATTTCATGTCAAGGACTCCCCCCCCCCCCTCCCCACCCCCCAGAAGCAAAGATTTGGGTTAAAAACGTTCGCTCTGAGTCTGAATTCAAAGATTTGCGCCACATTTTCACGATTTTTCAAAAATATAACATAATGCTTAAAACACCAAAAGGGGGATATTTCACTTGTTGTGAACATGTTTGTAACTTCAAACTCCTTTTAACCAGGTTGGATTCATCGGAAAAACACTCAACCTTGATTCTGGTGACTGATATGTCCTTCTAACGCGTGGAGAAGGGCGTCGTGTTTTATCTTTCGCTTTTTTTCTTTTTTCTTTAATGTTTATTCCATTTGAAAAATATCCCTTTAAGTGGGGAAATAACCAATCTACAACAAGCCTTATTCCGTATATTCAACTAAGCACACAGCAAAAGTGTATGTCATACACGAGGTGTCTGTGTCAACGGGTGTAATGTTAACTTGTGATGTGACAATAAACTGAACCTGCGTTGAGCGAGTTAAAAGTTCATTGAGTTCAGAGACAGCTCAGTATTATTGTACTGCATTATGTCTACACTGGCAAGTACAGTAAATGCAAATACCGCAAGCACAATAATCACGGTCCATGTCGACGGCTCGGGAAAAAAACAGACGAAGGATAACAGGAACTCATCTAGGCGGCAAGGGCACAAAACGTACGTACGTGCGTGCGCTTGTGTGTATATCACAATGCGTGTACGTCGATATCGTTGCGTCTACAGTATGTTGTTGCACTTTGAGATTGGTTCCAACTTCCAATATAAAGTGCTTTAAAAATGAAATATATTATTATTAGCATTATTATGTTGTGTGCGCCTGCATGTCGACGGCTCGGGGAAAAAACAGACAAGGATAACAGGAACTCATCTAGGCGGCAAGGGCACAAAACATTCCATTGCATGACAGTAACACAATACCATACGCCTCTAAACGTATACATCAGTCCATATCTCTGTGCATCAGGGGGAGCTTTGTCTCTCACCGTAAACATCCAGCCACACAGACTCCACGTTGGTGCCCTTCTCGTTCTGGGCCTCGCAGCTGTAGCGGCCGGAGTCGTAGCCCACCACGGCGTCAATGTGGAGCCTGCCGCTGCGCACGTGAGTGAAGGACGGCTCCATCAGGATGCGGGAGTTGCTGTCAACCTTTGCTGGTTGCTGTGGATACCAGACGGCACCCTGTCAACGCCCAGAGATCTCTATAGAGATTAACCCTGTCTGCGTGCCTGCCCTCGCCAAGTATACTTTCAGCAGAACACAAACATGCTGGAGGGGGGGGGGGGGGGCTGCACTCACACACACACACACACACACACACACACACACACACACACACACACACACACACACACACACACACACACACACACACACACACACACACACACACACACACACACACACACACACACACACGGCATGCATTCATACTTCCATACATACACATGCAGCCAAGATTCTATGTGCATAAGATGACATGAACTCTGACTGATCTATCTCAATTCTGGGTCAGGAAAGAGATAACCTTTGGTCTGCAAATGACTGCAGTGCATTCCTATAGCAGTGATACAGTGTACTTATGCATTAGGCCATGGACCCCCATTTGATGTTTTTATTTTTTTCTCTCTGGGACCCCAATCTACACTAACATCCTCAGTTTGTTGCAGCGACCCCCAGAAGCAAAGACTTGAGTTCAAATGCTTTGCTTTAAATATATATATTCAAAGATATGCACAAATGTTTAACACTAAAAATAGCAGATCTACAAGCTCATAACGCGGAAAGAAATTACCCGATGTGATCTTGTAGATCTGCTATTTTTGAATAGCTAAATTCAAATTCAAATTCAAAAAAATTTGAATAGCTTTTCCCAGTTTTAATGAGTTAATCTGAGAGTGTATTTAATCAAATTGACTTGTAACAACCTGTAACTTTTCCATTTGTCTCTCTCTATATCGTCCTTGGACGAGCCCTCCATCGGCCTTTCCAAGCCCAACACACACCGGCTCCGTCCGACGCGGCGCGACGCATTGCTGTGCGGCGCCGCCTGGAAAATAGAACTGGTTCTATCGGTGCGGCAGGCGACGTGGCGCGACGCGGCGGACGGAGCCGGTGTGCGATAGGTTCATTGAAAATAATGGAGGCGGCTGTTTTGACGCGCGGCGGTCGCAGACGGTGTGTGATGGGCTCCAGTCACCTCCATTCTCCATACATTTGTGCACTCTCAGAGTTACAGACCTGTAAAGGTCAGCGACACCAATGCCAACTCCTTGCAACTGCCATTGGGGATAGTGGTTGCAAGTACTGTATTCGCATGTTTCAAGTAGTTGCATGGTTAATCATTAGTGCGGTTTGGGCTCAAGGATTAATTTGGTTCCTAACTGTCAATTATTTAAATGGCGACAACCAGGACCCCTCTCAAGGACCACGTTGAGAAGCAGTGACCTGCAGTACAGACAATCACACCACATCAGCTGAACTTACAGCTCTGTACCGTCACTCCAGTTCACTGTACTGAAGTCACTCCCCTGGGAGAGGATATCAATATCCCATGTCAAAATAAGAGTATCCATTAACAGCAGTTAACGGTACGTTTGTTTATATTTTATGCCAAAAGCCTTTGATCCAAATCAATATAAAAACAATCCATAGCTTGGAAAACTTGGAATACTGTTTGCGGTATTTGAGTATAGGAAATTGTTTGATCGAATATAACTTTATGCTGTGTTTTGAGTGACTCAAAATGTGAACGTTGTGACATCTCACTTGGTCTGGAAAGTTTGAGATCAAGTGAGTTTGACAGACTGACCACTTTAACTTTGGCATCCCAATCTTGGACATTTTATTTTTAAACAGCGTTAACATAACCATATTAGTATAAATTAGAATAACATATCCGAGAATTGGGGCTATGAAAGCTTTGGGCTTAAGTGGTTTAAGGGCAGACCTAAATGTATTCGAGTTTCAAACGAGCTTTGATAGTTTCCCCCAGCGTGTGCTAATAGTTTTTCTAAAATGTACAATATGATTTTCCCCATGCTTCCTGTCTCGATATCTCCCAAATGCCTTGGGAGTTTGATTTACATATTTGGCTTTGTGTCCAGGCAAAAAGATTAGTGTGGATGAAATCACATGAGAACAGGTCAAGAAGTGAAAACCTTCACTTTTTGACTAATATCTCCTTGTCCCACAGCCCCCAGGCATTCTTGTTCACTCACAGGAATTCACAATGACTCCCACTGTAGGATTTCCCTATGGCGTTTTTGTTTTGAAATTAAAAAAAGTTATTCACTGTAAACTGTGTGTTTATAGTTTCTTCCGATAATGTTTATCTCTCAACGACAAGCCTCTGACGCAGACAGAACCTGGATCATTCTCAACCCCTTAGGCCCTAGAAACTTCATTTGTACGATAGCATACATACTTTTAACCCATTAAGACCAGAACCTGATTATATGAATGCCTTCTAAATCAGCAGTTCTCAAACAAAGGACCCCAAAATTGCTATATCTCTGCTGTCGGGAAGAAACCTCTTAAAGATGGAGTGCCGTGATTTTTTTCCACACTTAAACATGATCATCAGGTGTATTTAGGTGTATATGAGGTATAATTTTTTCAAAAAAGTGTACAGTATTTGTTAAAATGATGGTTTTATGTGGACACACCCACCAGTTCATTAGGTATGCGTGAGTTTAACCATAGCACCACCCACCTAATCCAGTCCCTCCGCCTCCTCCTTTAAGACCACCCACTTGTCCTAGTCCCTCCCCCTCCTTATAAAAGGACAGCCCATGGCTCTGCCCTTTTGTTTACAAAATGGCAAATTGGTGTCTGTAATGTAACAAAAACTCATGTTTTTGTGAATGTTAGAAGTGAACACTTCCAATATTTCTGAGATATCGTATAGGCACCATTATGCACTTATACTGCCACCATCCATGTATAGGCATATAATCCATGCATCCATACCATATCAGATCTGTTTTTTCTGATTTTTTATAATCATTTATTTATTTCCTCCAATTATATTGACCCTATTGTCGCAATCAGCTCAGCTCATCATCCAATTCGATCATAGTTTAACAGCAGAAACAATTAGTTTGATAGATCATTTAGCCTACAATATATTGTAGGCTATTGATTTCCTCCAGCTAAGCACCCTGGCATTAAAACTGTCCTTTATCTGACTGCGTTGAGTTTCAGCAAAAGTCGCCAGATTTAAAGAAACAAGCGGCCAGGTCCACAAAAATAAGTCACAGAAGTTGCCGTGAATATTTATGAAAACGTTTCAACAACACCAATCCTTTTAACAACATATTAATCTGAGGGTCCTTCACATGAATCATTGGTCAAGTCAACCACATCTCCCCTGAAAGTTACTTATATGAAAACAAGCCCAAGTCGCTTGTAATAGCCAGACATGGCAACATGACATCCAGCGCGACACAACATACTTCTAATTCTTGACTTTACAGCCTCGTATAAGTATTAGGACCTACATACATATTGACTACAACAGCCAACAAGAATGCACACTGTGACACTACACTCTGTATCAAAGCCCGACCACTGTGATTATAAAAGAAACAACCTACTCCTTGAGAACAACAAGAGCAACTATACAGCAGAGCAGGTAGGCTATAAGACTGATTTGTTGTGGTTTCCTTCCTGAGGACCCGACGTGAACATTTACTTGCTTCCAATCTAACGAAAAACAGTCTGCTCTGCTGTGAACTGGTAATGTGTGAAATGACTGTTTGAAAATCTGCCACACAGTTAGACACACACAGAGCAGCAAAAGCAAACTGGCTGCGCTGTTCAGTTCACACGTGTGTATGTGGCAGGCAGCTCCGCCCACAGAGGTTGTCGTATTTAAAAAATATGTATAGAGGGGGAGGTGCGTGTGTGCGTGCAATATTTTTACGTCACACTATCCGTGTTTACTTCATTGGCCCGTTTGACCGTCAAGGGTTCAGCCTCCAGGAAGAAACCCTAAATACAAAGTTATTACACCATTGGACATAAAAACGACTCCAGGGTGTCTAATGAAGTACTGTCACCCCATAGACACATGAAAAGCTGGAAAAATACAAAAATTGTGGCACTCCATCTTTAACTTAACTCTTAAGTTTGAGGGTCCAATGGAGTTAAGACAAGAGGTTTTGCCCCCCCCCCCCCCCCCCCCCCCCCCCCCCCCTCACGTACAACTTTGTTGTACGTGAAATTGAGAAAGAGGCGGCTGATGGCCAGCGTATAGAGGTTCTCACCGAGCCAGGAGGGACAGACCACGTCAGCTTGATGTCACTGTTGACGTTGGCGGTGCTGCAGGCAATGGAGAGTCTCTGGCCCTCTGTCAGAATCAGCCTTTTGGGGGCCCGCATCTCAATGACAGGAGGGCCATCGGGTACTGTCGGGGGAACGAGAAGGCGAGACATTTATATTTCCTGTCAGTCCAGTGCACAGTGGATACATCAGATGGCTAAAGTGCCATTCACTGCACTGAGCACTATGACGCTAAGATAAGATAACTATTAATATTGATAATTACAGGTATAGTCGGTGTGAACTGTGCCAACTGTGACTTGACTTTTAAAACTATATTTTTATAGTTATAGTTATAGTGCTCAGTGTGAATGGCACTTTCGCAATCTGATGCATGCATCCACTTCAATTCATAATGGTGCATTTATACAGTATATTGCCTTTAAGTGTTTTTACAATATGCATTATATTCACCTATTCACATTCACACACAACCAGGCAAGGCACCAACCTGCCCATCGGGAGCAGTTAGGTCTTCAGTGTATTGTTCAAGGACACATCGACAATTACCAGAGGACGGTGTCGGGGATCGAACTGGGAACCGTTTCCCAAGCAGCTAAACTATATCCTGAGACACTATATCCTGAGACACTGTGTGTGTGTGCGCTCGCGCGCGCGCACACACACACACACACACACACACACACACACACACACACACACACACACACACACACACACACACACACACACACACACTCACTCTCACACACACACTCACACACACACACACACACACACACACACACAAAACTTTTTACCTGGTCTCACTGTCAGTTCGTAGGGGTGTGATTTCACATGGGTCCCTCCCAGCTTTGCCGTACACACGTAGCAACCCTCGTAGGACTTCTGCGCGTGGTGTATAACGATGCCTTTCTCCAGGCTGGCGGTGTACTGCAGCCCAGCGGCCAGCGCTCCGCCCTGACACGGCTCCAGGCGCAGGTTGACTAGACCCGGGTCGGTTGCCAGGCATGAAATGGAAGCGCCGTCTCCAACTCGAGCCAAGATGCTGTTCACCATTGATTTTCTGAAGGCATTGTCGGGATCTGCCAAAAATCAGATGTTGCACGTTCGTAAAGACACAGAAACCACATTTGTGGTCGCAGGATAATGTTACATAATTAGCATACAAAATGGGATCATTTGCCAAAATGCAATTATTCCCTTAGAGTACTTTATTTCCTTGGACAGGACTTGATTTCATTTTGACTTCCAGAAAGGGATTGTGCGAATCAGTGGTTCTCAAAGTGGGAGCTGGGGTCCTTGAGGGGCTTCCAAGATGTCAACAGCAAAATGTGTTTATATAGCATCAATTGCAAACTTTAGTTTAACCACTTTAACCTTGTTTATACTTTGGCGATTTGAAAATAGCCGATCTACAAGCTCCCGAGATGTCACAATAGGCCTACCTTGTGAGCTTGTAGATATGCTAAAGATCTTTCTCAAATATCTCACAAAATCTTTTCAGAAAGAGGTCAAATACTTAAATTTGGCGGTCCTTGACATGAGAACGTTTACATACCACTGGTGTAAATTACAATAAAACTGTATTCACCTGAGTGCCTTGATTTGTTCATTCTCTCTCTCTCTGTGTGTGTGGCTATAGAAATAGACCCCTGAGTCCTGGGGCTGTATTTTGCGTGTCTTAAGTACCAGGTCTTATTACTTAACTTAAGACCTGGAGGCGTGGTCAATGCTCTTTGGCCACTCAGAATAGCCAAATGTCATTGATCACGCCTCCAGGTCTTAAGTTGAGTAATAAGACCTGGTACTTAAGACAAGCAAAATACAACCCCTGGAGTCCTGGTCCCTCTAATAATATGAGTTATTACTTCACAGTTAGGTGTGCCTCTTCTCTGGACACGTTAGAATACAGACTCAAAACACGCCTGTTCTTCAGAGCCTGTGAAGCCTTTTAAACCAGTTTCCATGCCATTCATGCGTGCCGTGTACTGTACACTGTGTACAGTATTTGGGTTACATTTTAACTACATTTTAACCTGTTATTTTCTGTCATTAAGCTACACTGATCTGAGAGGATGGTTATGGAGTTCAAGTCAGCTTTGCGCAGGGTCTCACAGCACACGCAAGCTCAAAATGACTCCACATTTTACACAACAATTGTTAATTATTATGCAAAGGATGATAGCTGCTTTCCTCACCGTTAATGGACTTGCACGATCTACAGTTAATTCATCTTAAATGTAATTCTATCGCGCAACATTTCATTACGGCGAGTACCAGCATTACCAATAGTGCTGCTAAGTTCTTTTCAGTTTCTAAAATGCAACAATTGCAACATTTGCATTTTAGGTTAAATGTATACTGAGCAGGATTAGCTCCTTTGAAGTGGCTGAGTCATATTATCCTAACATTATACTACTCAATCATTACTTAAGGCCTAGTAGTTGTTTAACAACCAAACAGTCTATTACAATGTACTGATCCCTTCAGGGTATTGGAATGATGTCACTTGTAAACACAGGACTTTGCACATTGTTTTTACTGGTGAGGCAAAATGAGACAATGTGCGTGCACCTTTAAAACACTCAAACACTCCAATACAATACTGCAAGATCTTCAACATTTTGGACACAAGGAATTGACTGAAGGTGTGCATTCAAGAAAAAATTAAGGAGCTTTATTTATCCTGATATCTCTGGTGTGTTCCGGTATCAGTGTTTAGATTTTGGCACTTGGGGTTTTCCCCACTTAACGGCACACCTGCAACATGTTAGCCTACAGTTATGGCCAAAGACATCTGGTGACAGAGAGAGAGAGGAACCTCAATCAATTATTAAGCCTTTCAGACCAAAGACTCGCAATGAGGGAAAAGCGTTTAATGCCCGATTTAGAGCATAGTCACGCATACGATTAAGTAGCGTCACACCATTCCATTCTATAGGGGCAAGCGGGTGGAGTGTCCCATTGCAAGTTTGCAACATTTTGACGCAATGCTTTCAATGTGTCTGAAGTGTGGAGTTCAAAGTGCAGTTCAACAATAAAAATGAAGTGCCGTGTTGTCCTCAGGTGGACCCCACTTAGCAGGCACGTCGCTTGTAGTTTTCTTTCAGTCAGCCAACCAATCCAACCTAAATCAAACAAACCACACGCCAGAAAACAGGCACTGCCCAAAACCTGCAAAACAACATGGGTAATGGACGCGACTGCCTCAGCATGCGGTCTGAATTAGCCCTTACCGGCTGTACACACATCTTTGTCTGCAACGACACCTCAGGGGACTATACAGCCATTACTATTCATTGCCTCTGACAAATGACAGCGCAGCTCGGCTGCGTTTCTCTGCAGTCTGTTCCATCAACCTTCAATACAGTTTTTCTCTTTTCTCACGCATGCATGCACGCACCCACTATGTATATACTCGCAACTAAACGGTTGCGAGTAGTTGCATGTACGTAGTTCCATGCAGTTGCATTTGTGTGACATGTCCTTCAAACTGTTACGTTTCAAGGAGTTGCAAGGAGTTGCAATGTTGTGGTTTGGGCCTTAATTATGCCCTATTTCACAAAAAGCAAAAATAGCCAATGCACAAGCTCACAGAACCTCACGACTCGAGTGTGAGCTTGTAGATCTGCTATTTGCGTTAATTTTTGTAAGAAATATTTGACCATTTCTTTGGGTTCTTTTTACAAAAACGTTTTCAGATGGGGCACGAGGCCCTTGGCACGAAAACGTTTTAGGACCAGTGGGTTTAAGCATACCTTTGACGTAGACATAGACAGAGCTCTGCTCCCTGGAGCTCTCCTCCAGGCAGATGTAACGGCCCATGTGGACAGGCTGGGCCCGGCGGATGTGCAGCACGGACAGCCCGGCGCTCCGCTGCTCCCCGCGCACCTTCAGCTTGTCCTCCCGCAGCCATTGCACCGCCTGCTGGCCCTGGCAGCGCAGGGTCACCTGGCCGTTAAACGGGATGACCAGGTGGGGCCCGCTGGGCACGATACTGGGCCTGGTGCTGCCTGCAACATGACAATGAATGCCATCAGAATGGCCCGTTTTGAACAGTATTTTGTAGAATGAAAATGTTGGAATCTAAATGAATAGCAAACAAAACATAAATAGATAAGAAAATAAGTATATAGGCCTGCTGTATGTTAAACTTCAATATATGAAAAGAACATTTAACTTTAATTACACATGAACTAACAAACAAGTAAACATGAAATACACTGTAAACCACTTAAGCACTTAATGCGTTGTAAACTTGTGGATTGTAAAATTGGGATATCAGCTGATACCAATGTTGGCAAAAAGGCCAAGAAATGGCCAATCTCTCAGCCAAACCCATCTAGATTACATGCTGAGGAAATGGATTTCACCACAACTTCCCCACACCACAATTTGCCTATAATATAAGTATAGCCTAAAAGTGTGGTTCTCAAATGTGGGGACAGGACCCAAAATCAGCCACAAAACATTCTCACAGGGCCGATGACGAAGGTCCACAGACGAACATGGTGTTTTTTGATATGTTGCTTCCTGACCTCATGGTCAACACATAACTGTGTGACAGCTGGCCTCAACCATGACAAGCCTTGAGTTATTGCTGGGATTTTAATAAGTAAAATATTTTCACTGCGCTGTACTTTATGCAGCTGAATTGAATCTGGAAAGGACAATAACAATATATCTTGGCCATGGGATAATTTAATGCGCACTTCAAAGACACGAAGCACCGAATGCTTTGGCAACTGAGAAAATACCCAAAACTAACATTCCTTCCATGAGCCCCTTCAGATTCCAATCGTCCTGGTCAGTGGTTCAAGACAACGAAATGTCTTGCAGGAGCAGTGAAACCAGCTTTGCAACACCAAACTGACACTTAACAACTTTCAATCCTCTAATGCAGTGGCTCTCAAACCATTTCATGTCAAGGTCCCCCAAAGTGATATGTACTGTATTAGCCACAGACCACAGTCTGAAAACTTAAGAGGTTTGTGTTCTTAAAAATGTGAAATAAAGGCGAAAGCCACAAAAAGATAGCCTATTTAAAAAAGAAAACAATTGTTCAAAGATTTTCAAGATCATTATTATTTTCGAAAACAGACGATCCATAACCTCTATAAAGTGTTGAGCCTTTGGTGCATTCGGTGCTTCATGGCATGTTGTGAGCTTGTAAAGTGCTGTATTAACTAATTTAGCTGGGGACCCCTGGGGGCCCCTGGACCACATGCTATTATGAACTGCATGGTGTGTGGTTCAAGGACCATTTTAATTCAGGCATTCAGCAGAAAGGAAGGCCAACCCTGAACAAGACTTGAGTCTTAAGTACAGTAAGTATAGACTCCACATGATTTTTACTGTGACAAGCAAACTTGATGACACATGATCGTAATTGACCTTGGCCACCAAGTGGACAGAGAATTCATGGAATTTTTAAGATTTGCATTTCAAACTTCAAAACCTGGGGATGTGTGCAGTGCATGCACCCCGCCTACAGTAGGCCTACGTGCAGCGTTGCATGGATGCGCGCACCACAACTCTGCACAGACTTGACAAAAATGCTAATAATCTGCTTACATTTGGGGAAATTCAGTTATGCAATGCCCATATGCAATTTGGAATTGACTGGCCAACCCATTGCGGAGGAACAATAACAATGGATGCAGGCAGAGTTTTCTCAGTTTTATATAAGGATATTTAACAAGCCAACTGGATGTTTTGTCAGTTGGCTTGGGTGTAGCAGCTATTAGCCTGGAGGCTTAGGAGGGGTTTGGCTGTACCTGAGCCCCCAGGTGGGACACGGCAAACAATAACCCTCCTCCACCACTTGCTAAGGGACTCTTTGGCAAGGCACTTAACCCCAATTACTGCTTTATTCATCAAAGGGATTTGGGAGGGAAATGGGAGGGGGCCAAGGCAAGAATATATAGAGTAGACCCCTGGGGGACTAAGTATACAGGATTTAAGTGGTTAATTAATGATGCTTGTGTCAAAGCATGATGTGTTTGTGCATTGGAAGTATTTCGGCAGACAAAGATGTGAATGTGCATAATCGTGTGCAAACAAATTGCTGTGTTTATTTAACTAACAAGAATATAGACCCAAATTATTTTACTCTCCATGTGAAATCAGCAACTTGTGGTTGGAAAAAGCATGCATGATCAGTGCAGCTTCGCTGGACAGAGACATGTGTACAAGTTCAAATTACGCTTTGGTTGAATGAGATCCAAACTTCCCAAATACATAATGTTTAAATCAAGACAATGTTGATCGGGAATAAAATCTGAACTGGGTGTGACTTGCTTTGGCACATACAGTACAGTAGGCTATATAATAATGTTGAAAATATAGCCTATACACCTTTAAAGTTATCATATGTAGCCTGTAGGACTGAATTTTGAATTATGGACGTATGGATTTTTACCTTAAAGTTAATAGCCTATATGACAAGAACAAATAAAATAAAATATGGGGGAGACTTCTCAATATCTATTTGATTCTGAATTTGTTTTCTAATAAGGGCTATATTGCTAGGCCACTAGGTCAATAGTAGTTAGGCCTATAAATTATGTCTCTCTCTGATCTCTCTCTCTCTCTCTCTCTCTCTCTCTCTCTCTCTCTACATAAACAGGCTTACAGCAAACTTCGTGAGCCTCATTGCATCATGTGACAGGTAAGCCTGTGTACATAGCCTAGAGAAAGACACTCCAATTACGTACTTTGGTCAACAGTCGAAACCTCCAAAACATCAACAATTAACCTCCCTTAATTAGGCACAATATCTATTAGGCATTGTGTCGCATAATTGCAGCAAACCATTGCGAATATAGAGAATATTGTCCACCTGCCGTCAAAGGAGTAATTAGGCACATGGACGGTTTGCAACGGGGGGGATGTGGGGCGCTTCATTGGTTATGATTAGATTTTATTAATTTCTCCTTAAAAATGTATTTTCATTCCATACGTCTAAATGAGGCAAACAAAGTAAATGCATGCTTTTAATTGCAGGCTATAGTAGGACATTGACAAATAACTATCTAAAGCCTACAGAGCCTGGCTACAATTAAATGGTGTGTTATTTGAAAGACTAAAACAAGATATTGTGAAAACATTAACACTGTTGTTGATGGACAGCCATAAATACATGCAGTCTGTATATGTTTTGGTCATTCCAGCTTAAAAGGCTGATGTTAAAAACATTTCGAAGAAAATCGTATATGCTATCTAAGATAGTTTGGCTGGGCTTTAGTCCAAAACAGAGCTAATTTGCATGCTTCCAGGGAACGCTAAGTATTTCCATACTGACGGTTGGCTTATCGGCGCATCTTTGAACTGAACCTCGAGGAAAAACAGCAGGAGTTGATGACCGTAAAATAAAAACAAAAGGAGAGTGTGGATTGCTGTCGGATCACGCAAAGCAGTGTAATTAATATATTTTAATGAATTGCCTCTTTTTATGCCAGGGTTTGGTTACTTATTTTTTTTCACGTAGATATGCATGCTCTGAAGTTGCCTTCATATGAAAATGAATTATTGAGAGGAGCGCAACTGGGCACCCGGTCCACCAATATCCAGTTTCCTCTATTAGGTTTCACAGTGGTGCATGGCTAAAGGTTTTGGCTTGCCTGTTTGTCTATGTGTTTGTAGATTAAGCTAAAGGCTAAATAATAATAATAGGGCAATAAGTAGAAATTAAACGAAACATGATGCATCGATATAGCCTACTTAAAACTAGCATTGACAGCCATGCTGAAAATCCAACTATAGGTTTTTTTTAAATCAAGGAAAACACGACAAGAGAGACATTACTAATGTCCCAACACGTCTGCAAAGCAACGAATTACATGCATACATTCGATCGGGTATCAAAAGTCTATAGCCTACATTCCAGGTTATTAAAACAAAGTTGAAAGCATGCAACAAGTTCCGAGAAGCCTATATTGGTATAGGCTACTGACGCAGCAAGTGTTTATATTATTATTATTTATTATGAATGCCTTTACCTGGATGGAAGGTTAACTGTAGAAAAACAGTAAACAGTATCCAGTGGTATTCCATAGTTTATAATTCCATCGGTGTGGCTGTGATGGTGTCGCGTGTGCCTCTCTCATTCACGTGAGGTCCATGAAGTGCCTCTCTGAGTGTTGTGAAGTTGACTGACTGTATTCTGTGGGCTGCGTTACATCCCAAGTCTTTAAAGGCACAGCGATGATGATGATGATGATGCTCCTGATCTCTCCTCCAATATAAACCAACAACATAATGTTCTGTCGGAGTTCGCCCGCCAGGGGAAAATCTTCGACCGAAAAACCTAATAATGGATCTTTCTTGAGCTTGTAGATCTATTTTCGGTGAAGTAGCCTATTATAAGCTCACCAAATTGGCTTCTTAGAGAGGGCAGTGCGCCTGGGAGCGCACCACGATTGCGTCATCTCAGTCAGCAATTATCCTCGTCAAGCCACAATTGACTTTCCGGCCACTTTTTAAATTGAAAACTGAACAGTGAGAATCGAAGATAGAATAATTATGAACAGTTGCTGTGTTGTTGCTCGTAAATTTAAAGTTTAATTATGGGTTTAGGATAGCCGAGTCAAGCTGAAAGATAAACATATTGCTGCAGTGGCACATGCATGCTGCGAGAGCCTAATTATCTCATCAACAGCAAATGTCATGCTATAATAAGTAATGATAGTCATCTGATAACATGCACTATATCTTTTAGACAATCAGACACATTATATAAATATACAGTATGCTGCAATCTCTGCATGGCCATTGTGACACTTCAAGGAATTAAATGCCATTTCAAATTAACCAGGGTTTTCATTAATGAAAATGGTCAATGGTAGCCTACTGGCACTGCCCACATTGAAAATGAATGTGTGTGCGTGCATGTGTGTGCATGTGAGTGAGAGATTAAAACAACAGTTTCAGGTCAGGTGGGTCAGAAGTGCAGGTGGATTTTATCACCCACATCCACGTGTGTTTACATACACCTTAATCTGGGCAGGCCTACTTCACAATAATTCCTAAATGCAAATTACAAATGAGAATGGCATGTGTAGTGTACAGGCTCACAGACCCTGTTGTGTAAACATTTCACCATACAATAGAATGAATGAATAGAATAATACAGGGTAAAAATGTGGGGTCTCTTCAGGATAGCACTCAAACCAATGGAATGCACGCCAGGCTGAAATATCTGTGACTCATTAGTCAACTTCATTTTACAAGCGCAGGTTGACTATACCTGCTGAGCTGCTGAGCTGGGGGGGGAATTATTTACATGATTTTTCCATAGTCGTCAGTATTTTTATTAAAAATGGGTATAGTTTTCAAGTGTTTCATTCATATAACATAATGCTTGTTTTATGCAAATGTCTTTATTATTCTTGCACTTGCAGGGGTTATTGTCTTGATCTGGGATACTTTAACACAGTGATTCCCAAACTTTTTCGTGTCAAGGACCCCCAAATGGACACTTATTAGCCCGCGGACCCCCAACCCGTTTAATTTCGAGGACCCCCAGTTTGACAAGCATTGCCATTAGGCTATATGGACCCTCTTTTAATGCCATTTCTACCTGAGGGACTCCAGTTGATAATGTAAAATCAATATTAATTTAACTTGTATATACATAATAATAATATAATAATAATAATAATAAAACTTTATTTGTATAGCACCTTTCATGACATGAAATGCAGCTCAAAGTGCTTTACAGAGCAATGGAGAAAAAAAAGAAAAGCAAGGCAACGACATTAAAAAACAAGCAGTAATGCAATACAGTGAGGAGTGAGGACATGAATAACAAAAAATAAAATATCAATTAAAAGCAATGTTGTAGAAGTGTGGCTTGAGCTGTGCTTTAAAAATGTCTACAGAGGCTGCCTGACGAAGGTACAGTGGGAGCTTGTTCCATGCCGACGGCCCGTAGAAGCAAAAAGCTGCTTCCCCGTATTTTTTAGTTGCCATTTATTTAGGCAAAGCTAGCAGGCCAGCAGTGGAAGACCTTAGGGGGCGGTTTGGGACATATTTAGGCAGGCAGTCATGTAGGTAGGAAGGTGCGAGACCATTGAGAGCTTTATAGACAAGTAAAATAATTTTAAAATCAATCATAAAAACAACCGGAAGCCAGTGCAGTGATGCCAAAACTGGAGTAATATGTTCTCTCATCTTAGTTCTAGTTAAAACTCTGGCTGCTGCATGACATACCATAAGGGTCCATTTGGTTCCAAACTATCATGTATAGCTGGGTACCCCCTGGAACTCGCTCAAGGACCCCTGGGGGTCCCTGGACCCCACTTTGGGAACCAGTGCTTTAACACATACACTGACACTGGGTGAGCCGGGGTGTCGAACCGGCTATCTTCCAATTGCCAGACTCTACCCACGACTACCGGCATATAACGAGACGTCCACTGCTATTTTACACACACTTTAGTTGGCAGAGGCATTCCCAGAATCACACAAACCAACTTTATATCAGTTTCATTTCCCTCAAGAGCTGGAAAACTTGTTTACCGTGCATTATAACCAACACATGACAATGGTTAAAGCTTGTATCCAACAAAACTGTTGTGCGTCATGATGCACAGAATAAATCATATCGGTTTGTCCTTCTTACTGATTGGTCAACTACAGTAGATAGATTATTACACATACTGCCAAGTTCTGTTTGGCTCATCGCCGGACATCATTGGACCATGTCTTAACCATAGCATGTATTTCATGAATCCAACCCACACGTTACAATATTTAAATTGCTCCAACCATCAAAACTGTTGTGCGTCAGGAACACTGCAGCCCAGCTTTTAACTGTCTCCAAGAAATGTGACCACATTTATCCCATTTTATCATCACTGCACTGGCTGCCAATATCTTTAACAATATTACAAACTAGAAAAAGTACTCGGAGCACAGGTCTCCGCCAGGTCAGGAAGGTTATTGTGGGACAGAAATGTCTTGATCACTTGATTTTTAGCAGCGTTTTTCCACCGGTTTTCCGAAAAACGCGTCCAGTCTGCAAGGATCTGAAATGTGTACTGATTTGCGCGATGTTTGGACAGAATTTGTAGGAGTAATATCAAATCAAATGTTTTGCAAAATTCTGCCTCATGGTGGTGCTACAAAAGGCCAATGTTAAAAGTTTTATTGTTTCTCAACGTAGTGCGATTGTGTGCGAAAAACAGGCCACTCCTGCAAACTTTAGATGTGAATCAGGATGGAATATGAAAAATCAAAATCTATCTTGATCACATGACTAGAGATAGAGATCATGTGTCTGAATCTGAATGACTAATGTTTTATATAAGTCTGCCTCCTGGTGGCCCTATAAAAGGTAGATGTTAAAAATGCAGGGCAATGATTTTTCCTTGGCCTCTAGGGAGTGCACAACAAAAAGTTTTACACAGATCGGTGCAGTTAGGTAATAACACAAATCGGCCTGTTAGTGTGAATCTCGTTTGCGTCCAAGCATAGGCATGGTAACGCCCCGCCTGCCTGTGATTAGCCTACCGACACTGCCCGTCTTGACTGTCCTCCGAGGAGGGTATAATGCCAGATAGTCAGATGCGAATTTACTCTCCGTGGTGGGAAAGTATGGTATGATACAAGAGAAATATAACTTGTAACTTTTATTTTTGTAGAAGAGGCAAAGTAATATTGTTTATATACCGTTTGCTTTGATGGAACAATTGATTGAACATGCACTCCGTAATATGATTTGATTTGTGTGTATTCTAAAATAAAGTGTTTGTGTTGATTATTGTGTAATTTGTTTGTATGTGTAAACTTGAAACATTATTGTACTATAAAAAGGTCTATTTTCCCTTCATCTTTATAATTTTTTGTGTAATAGTATTAGTTAACTATAATTAGATTATTACACGATAATCAACAGTAACACTTTATTTAGAACACACTCAAATCATATTACGGAGTGCATATGTTCAATGAATTATTCAATCAAAGCATATCTTCTACAAAAATTAAACATACAAGTTAGTTACAAGGCTGCATTCTGTCACGCGTGCCAAGCTGTCATTCGACTTGTAGTATTTATTTCTCAATCTCACCACAGAGTAACCTCGCGTCTCGGAGGACAGTCAAGACGGGCAATGTCGATAGGCCAATCACAGGCAGGTGGGGCGTTACCAACCATGCCTCAGCCATGCCTATGCTCGGACACAAATGAGATTCATGCGGCCTGTTATAGTGCCACTATGAGGATGATTTGTAAATATTCAAGTGGCATTTCTTCCTTGACCTATAGTGGGAATGTGTGTGCAAAAATTGTGCTGGGATTAGCTGATCACAGACGGACACACAGACGGACAGCAGAGTGCAAAACATCGGCCTTTCGGCCTGGCGCCAAAGTTGGATAAAAAGTTCTGTACAGACAGTCTTCTACAATTTAAAATATTACACAGGTTACCTTTGTCAAAGGAAAAACAGAATGTATCCAAATGTGAATCCAGCCTGCGACAGATGTGGCCAGTCGCCGGCCACTCTATAGCTCATAATGTTCTGGCACTGCACTAAACTAACATCATATTGGCAAAGTATATTTAAATCACTGTCAGACATTGTTGGAAGACCTTTTTTTTTTTTTTAAGATATTTTTTTGCGGCTTACGCCTTTTTTATTGATTTTTTAAGGGACAGAAAGTAGGCTGACAGGAAACGGGAGAGAGATGGGGGGATGACATGCGGTAAAGGCCGTGTCGGGTCCGGGAGTCGAACCCGCGGCACACCGCGACTGGATCACCAGTCCGGTGCCCAGACCGTTACGCTACGGCCTGGGCGTTGGAAGACCTTTTGACCCGGATCCACTGACAGCAGTTCTAGGAGTCAGAGGGCCCGGGGTCAAACTGTCTACTTTCCAATATAACATGGTAAAATATGTGACTCTACTGGCTCGCAGATTGATACTGTTGAATTGGAAGCAAACACAGGTTCCGACTCACACTACACTTATGAAAGATGTTATGCACTATTTGCAATTGGAAAAGAGGGAGTGAAGATAGATTTGACCAGACATGGCAACCCTTCATTGACTATTTCAATAGGTGCACGCTAACCCCTCCTACACAATAGATAACATAATCGAAAATTGGAAAGGAAAAGTGTGTTTTTTCTTTCTCATTAAAAAAAAAAAAAGTAATTCAGTTGATTTACAACAACGTGTTGGGAAAGTTTGCGAGCAAGAGTGTCTGTCCTGTTGTCTTTGTTTTGTTTGTCTGTTCACATTTGTCACTGTTTAACTGTTTTTTTTTGTTCATCACATGTATGTATCTTTTTTATTATGTATTGTATTTGGAACATTTACACTACCTGTCATTATTCTTCACTTAATTACTCATTATCATTGTCAAAGATATTCTGAAGTTATGTCATATACAAAATGCCTAATTAAAACAGGAAGAGAGAAAAGAGTTCTGTACAGACACGAACAGTCAGACAGAAATAGCTGACAGTCAAACAAATAGAGGGAAGAAACATTTATAACAAGGTAAGCACCTCTTCATCCGTCCTCAAACTCACTCTACAATCAACAGTTGGAACAGATGACTGACAGTCCGTGAAATAATTTGGTAGATCCGGGGTTGTCTTATGAAGGTTGTGAAGGTGTGAATTAAACTCTAGTGTCCAACAACTGTTTCTCACCTGGTTTTTGTTATGACCAGTGCAACTTGTTCAATAGTTTGGGTCCCGCGCAAATTTCTCTTTTGGGTCACAGGCTAAAAGGTTTGGGAACCACTGGTCCAGTGTACCACCCTCATTTTAGACAACACTTCACACAACAGGTCACACAGACAGATACTGGACACTAAAAATGACTTCTGGGTAGAGACTGCCTTCTGGTTAGACTCCAGTGGTGGAAAAATACTCACATTTGTTACTTAAGTAAAAGTATCAATACTGCAATATAGAAATACTCTGTTACTAGTAGAAGTCCGGAATTCAAAATGTCCTTGAATAAAAGTAAAAGTAAGTATTGCAGGTATCAAAATGTACTTAAAGCACAGTACTTAGTTACGGGTTACTGCTTCTGGGAGAGACTGCCTGCTCAGTGCTCATGGTCCCCTATACAATCCGGACCAGCCGTTTGACGGACACGATGACAGACACGATGACGATATATCCATTGATCACTGGAAGTAGCGGGAAATACATCTATGTAGAGCTCCTCAGCATTTTACCCACACGGCCGGTGAAACACTAAATGTCTCTCTAGAGCAATGGTTCCCAACCTTTTCTGGATCAGAGGGGGCCCACTTGAAAAGAGTGAATTCACAGCCCACCCATTTTCCAGCTTGGATTAATGTATTGTGCAATATACTGTGTGTGAAAACATTACTTTAATTTCCTGCATGTTCTCTTGGTCTCCTTTTAGTTTACTAAAATGTGTCATATTGCTTGTAATTAACTTACCTAACACTTACTTATATATTTTATGCTCCAACTGCTGTTCAACACTTTGTACCTCATGTTTTGAAAAGTAAAAAGTAAAGTTATTTTTATTATTATCATCCTTATGAAAACCTGCATTTCCATGTGCCGCGTCACACCTCCATGTATGGTCACGCCTCGTGACATCACACCTCCATATATCATCACGCCTCGTGACATCATGCCTCCATATATGGTCACGCCTCATGACATCATGCCTCCATATATGGTCACGCCTCGTGACATCACACCACCATATATGGCCATCTCCATATATGAAGATCATGACACTGACCTCATCTAACCCTGTATAACCATACATGGAGAAGACTGGATCATCACCTAGATCTGCATATAGAGCCGGCCAGCAACTCAAACCCTTAGATCCCCATATATGGAGCTGAACTGTTCTGAACTTCTGACATTCCATATGTTGATCTTCCCCACCAGATCTACCTGTTCTGACATTCCAGATCTGACCTCATCAAACCCTGTACACTCAAGACACGCTCCATATATGGACAGTACAGAATTCATTCCATATGTTGATGACCCCCCCATGCCAAAGCGCCAGCGCTCGCCCAGAAGCAAGCAACAACGCCCTTTGGGGTGAGGTCACTTCTCGCCCTTTAGGGTGTCTTACTGGTTATTATTATTATTATTACTGCTCAATAAGACCACCTGAGCAGCTATCAGCTGGTTGAAGCTGACACTGAACTTCCCCCATGGGATACATTACATTCCTATCATATAATAAATCACATTTTGGAAGAACCACACCTTATTCAAAGGCATGCGCCCACAGACCACTCAGGCCTCAGCTAAATCTACTCAGTTATGCACCAGTGTATCATGAACCGAAAACAGATCTACAAGCTCACAGGTCACACTGTAACGTGTTGTGAGCTTAGAGGGCTCAGATGGCTTGCACACCGTAACCAGATCTCCAATTACATACCTTGGCTTAAACCATTAACTCATGCAAGACAACCATTCATTATCACCCATTGATGTTTACCTCTCGATGAATTCCCTTTACTGTGTAAGATTTATGCCAGGTGGCAGGTGCAAAGCAGCCTGGCCTACATTTGCATCTGCCTCCTAGCGACCTTACTCAGCTGCCTCCTAAGCCAATGGGAGTCTGAGCGGCATAAAAACCCATACTCTGAACACCGCAACGCAGAGCGAGTGGCAACAGCAGCTAATGTTATGAGCTAACTGGAGCTACAGGAAAGCCATAACAAAACACAGTAAGTGAACCAACAAAAGAACGTCAGAAACAAACCAAAACGGGCGCTACTAGAGCTTGTATTTCTTGTTTTTTTTTATTTTTTATCATGTATTGTGAAACGGTAAGAATCTTATTTTGGCATCATATCCACTTGTGGGTGTCCAGCTGATCAATAATCTTGAAGAGTTAATCAAACTATCAACTATCAAACTAAAAATATATCAATTACTATAATAATTTACAACAACATGATCAAATAATACCGATACTGAAAATAGACAATCTATAAACTGTACGCGTTTGTGAGCTTGTAGAGCCCTATAATTTCACTACTTTTTACACAGTTGTGCGACAAAGTATTAAATAAATAATGCTGGTGGTTAATTGATCTGTTGATCTAAAGTTAAACCTTCTGCAATATGCTAAAGGGCCTTTAGTGGGGGATGTTCAACAGGGAATGTATAGAATTGGGGAGGGGGGCTTGGTATCAGATATATATATATAGAAACACACAAGCTGCTGTAATTGTTGTTGTGGAATATCCATAATGTGAGACTTTGTGAGCCCAAAGGAGAAACACAGAAAGCTAAGAGCTGAGGCAATTAGTGTCGCCTCAGAGAGTCCCATTTGTTAGAGGAACAACCTTCACAAGTCACAAGGATTCTCATACATAGCATAGTCCCCCCAAATAAGAAGTATAGGAACGAAGGAGATACTATCTCCGCAGGACACGCAAGAAACCGGAGAAGCGAGACTAATGGTGTGGTGTCATGGCCCTGAGCTGTTGATTTTTAGAGCACACATAATGTTTGCCTGGACTAAAAGAATTGAGGAGTGTTAGCTGTGCTACTTTATGTGCTCTGAAAATGTCCCCTTGCTGGCAGAACATCACCCTGGGTGGTGTCAGGCACATCTTGTTGTTCTATATCTGTATTATATCGGGAATGGGGCGCTGGAACAGAGAATTTGTATGTTCTTCACAAATATAGCGTGAAGTGTCCTAGGGCGTATCCAAACTAAAACCCAGTGATATTCCACTAAAACAAATCTCTCACCACAAAAAGTGCAATGTACTGTACATTAGGGCTCTTCAAATCAATATCACGATGATCTCAAACTTCGATTACGATGAATGAATTGTTAGATTATAAAAATGTGAAATTGCCACACGATAAGTTGTGAGTTTATAGAACGGCTATTTTTGTACGCCACAATAACAAGACATGTGAAACATTAAGTCGTTAGTGGTTCTATATGTCCGTATATGTTTGGTAAATGGCCCAGCCCTAAAATGTACAATATGTAATAATTCGTCTTTTTTTGTAAATGTCTGTAGGCCTACATGAAGAGGGAACATCTTTCCCCGCTCATCGTTTTAAACAGAGCATTGCTTGTGTCTCAGTCCATACAAATCAGTTCAGGGTGTCATGGTGGTCATAACACAAAACTCCACTTCTGCTCGAATGAAAAACCTCTCACATGACCACTGGGTGTGTGTGTGTGTGTGTGTGTGTGTGTGTGTGTGTGTGTGTGTTGGTGGTGGTGGTTGTTTTGCATGAGTTTTCTTCCTTGCTCACTCTATCAGTGTGTACATGTGTCTGTGTGTGTGTGTGTGTGTGTGTGTGTGTGTGTGTGTGTGTGTGTCTGTGTGTGTGTGTGTGTGTGTGTGTGTGTGTGTGTGTGTGTGTGTGTGTGTGTGTGTGTGTGTGTGTGTGTGTGTGTGTGTGTGTGTGTGTGTGTGTGTGTGTGTGTGTGTGTGTGTGTGCGTGTGTGTGTGTGTGTGTGTGTGCACGCTCGTACATTGCTGTGCACGAAGGGAGAAGAGCAAGAAAATAGGGACAGTGGGAATGAGATGGAGTGACAGAGACATCGTATTAGGCTGGGGCTCCACTGAGTGCGTTGTGTCGCATTGCGTTTGGAAGGCGTCAAAAAAACGGGACGAATGGGTGACGCCGTCCATATGTCGCCGTCGGTGTCTGTGTTGCGCACAGACAAAAAGAAAGAAAGAAAGAAAGAAAGGTGGCCATTATGTTTTGGGATAGATGAAAGGGTATGGGGTCACCGAGATATGTGTTATTCATCTAAATGAAAGGGTATGGGGTCACCGAGATATGTGTTATTCATCTTCTGGGGTGCACGAAGCTGAAGCTGCACAGCTAATTCAACAGAAATCCAGGCAGATATATTTTTTTGAGAAATTATATAGAAATCACAAATCATCGGAAACGGTTTCCAAACCCAACCATCCTGTTTCCTGCTCAATTACTCTCATTGATGTTGGGTGCGCTCAATTATACTGTATTGGATGTCAATAGCACTAAATAACCGGACAGAAATCTGCTACTCAGATACACTATATACTCTTAACTCTGGAAGTGGCCGTGCCACGGTCCTATTTCCTCCAAATAATGATCATTGGGTATTATTATCTCTCACAGGCTTGGCCGGCTGGCAACTTAGTACCGTAGGTTATGTTTTCCCCTGGATTCCTTGGATCATGATGCAACTACCCAGTACCCATATAGGCCACGGCCAAAACATACACACATCGGTACACATTATCTCTGGAGAAGTATTATTCAGATTTTTCATATTCCAGTCCGATTTGCTAAGATAGTCCTAGGAGTCTATTAGTATTTAGTAATACTACCCCAAATTTGAATCGCCCCTCATGTGTGATTCAAATTTGGTGTAGATCTTATCCTATCCTATGCTACACATGTGAGTCATGTGACAATGACCAGCAAACAGGGTTTTGATATTCCGTAACTGGCTGCAAAGATCTGTTGATGGGGTCTGTTTCTTACAGAAAATGCCATTTATCAAGTTGAGGATCTCTCTTCGTGTAAGCCCATTCTCTTCAGCCTATAGGGGGTGCCGCGATTGAGAAAAGTTGAACTGTATGTCATAGAAACAGTTCCTCCACAGTTCCTTCACATCCTGCCAGCTGCAATAGCGGCTTCTGATGTTATCAGATGATTTAATCTCCGTTGTCAGCCATTGTCCGACGTGGCGTTGGTCACGTTGTACGAACATAACGGCAAAATCTAACCCTAATTCTAACCCTAACCCTAAACTCAGTCTTAACCGGCCACGTAATTCCCATAACCTCATATCAGTCTTAACCGGCCATCAGTTTCAGAATGTTTTCGCTTCAGCAGCAGTAATTTTACTTCTGCATTTCCTAGTCAGTACTTTTACATACACACTGAGCCCTCATAAAAGGTCATAAAGATACACCAGAAGCAAATAAACTTTAAGAAAAAGAAACCTGATTATTTCATGCTGATGCCTCCAGGCCGAAAAAAAACAGAACTTAAATAGCGTGCGGTGTGCATGCGCTCTACCCATAACACAAACAACAGTTTTAAATTACTGCAAATTAATCACACACAAGAATAAGCGCTCCCGGTGTGTAGGGACCTTTAGGCTCGTAAAAAGGATTCTTTACAGTAACAGAGAGCTCCTGTACGCCAGTAACCATTGTCAGGTTTGATAAACTGGCGCCACTGACATTGCCCCCCCCCCCCCCCCCCCCAAACGTCCATCGGTAAAAACGTCCACATCAAAAACACTGTAAGTAATATAATAGCCATATTCACAGAGGGGTTAAAGGCAAGGGGTCGGTTTGGGGTACTTGTACTTGCGTCTGTTCTGACTTGCGCATGTGATCCAGTCAACATGCCCTCAGGAGCCCTCCAATTGCGTACCGCGGAGGCTCCCATATCACAACAACACGGTCTTTGTTCGGTCGGCCTGTCTAAACACTATCCAGAGTGTTTTGCACATCCAGCAAAGAGATGGATAGAGGACGGCCTCGAGTTTGTTTTTTACCAGAACACTTGAGACTGTACTGTCTGTGTGGTATCTGACCGAGGATCAGAGATATGCCCTCGTTGTTGCTTCAGGCCTGCTGGACTGTGATCCGAGGAGTCCATCTCCTTGACAATTAGATGGACAGCAGAATCCTCAGCATGCATTTAACTCACACAATGTTACAAATGGATAAGGTTACTGTGTAACTTAACCCTGCCCATTTTCCAGACCTTTTTACCGCTCATTTAAGGGGCAATCCGGCCTTGTTCAGGGGATATACTGGGCTTATGAGCTCCGGGAAGTACTACTTGCTGACCAGCAGATGGCCGACACTAAATCTAGAAATGTATAATTCTGCACATGCTTTTCATGGCATGGCATGAAAGTTAATTATTTTCATATCGTCTAATTTATAGGCAGCTGTCTCTCATGGGAGACCAAACATCTACAGTACTACTCATTCAAGAGGCAATCCCCGTTTATGAGATTGTACCTGACACCATGGTCCAAAGGTCTCAATGGAAGAGGAGTAGTAGTAGTATCCATTGCAGATGTACTAGTTATATTGCATTAACATACTACCATACGGATTGGTTAAAATATGTTGTATTCTGGATTACAGGTTTAACTGACTTCAGAGAGGCTAAATGAAAGTATGAAACATGAGAATATACTACACTACAGCAGGTTACTTGTCCTGTAACACACACTTGGGTAGATTTTGAAGGTGCGTTTTACCAATGGAAATACATAAATTGGCCTCGCTCTGCGCACATTCGTATTATGAAAGGCATATCGGCCCGTGTTGAACGCACTGACCCGTGTTGAACGCACACACATTATGGCCTGAATATTTTAGCATTGTGGGAGTGTCCATATGTTAATTATTTTCGCTTTGCGCAATTTGCTATTAAGCCCCTTGACCTAAAGACACTCAGCGCATAACGATTAGACGTGGGTCTGACCACCTCATAAACGCAAAAAGCACTGTTTGATTTGACACTTGAGCGGCTCTGGGAGGCTGGTAGAGTGTTGCCATGTCTGTTTATTATAAGCGGCTTATTTTTCTGTAAAGTTGCTTTCTGTGTGGTTGTTTTTCTTGTTTCTAAAGTGGTTATTTGGGCTTTTCTCCTAATGTTGTTTAAACCAGTGATCCTCACACAGCACATTCCGATGTCAATGATCCCCAGATGAATGCATTTGCCCAACTAAGGACAGCTAATCCAAAAATTAAATAAAAAGATTACTTTTGAAAATAGCAGATCTATACCAGCTCACAATGCATCACATTCATTCATTAAAACTATGAACTCTGACTGCAGGGGGATATATAATGATCATTATAACAATGTGCAAGAACATATTTAAAAAGAAGGAAGAACTTTATATTTGTGGACAATCAAAATATGTTTTTTTATTTTAATGTGGTGTCATTCAAATTAATCTGGATATGGCAGACTCACTATTTAGAAAATAAAAACATGGCACTTCATTTAAAATAGGTTACAGACCCCTGTTATATGCGCTTATTTTTATAGACCTATTTACTTGTTTCTATGAGACATGGCAGTTTTGCGTCTTTAAAAAAAAATGTTGAGATTAGAAACGGCCATAATTCTTTCATTTCTCAACCTTAAAAATAAATAAAAACATCTCCATAATCCGTGGGAAATGTGCTTTCATATGCTGTATCACACCCGATTCAAGTCTTCTTCAATAAAATGCTACGAGCGAACTCAGCGAAGACCATACCATTGGGGCCACAGCATTACGCAGCACGCATTCAACTCATTCCTTCGTCGTGACTTAAATGAAATAAAATATAATAAACGTTATTTTACTGGTGTTTTTCAATAGAAACAAATAAAGAGTGTGTGTAGGCTACTGTGTGCAAGTGCAACAGTGCATATACATGCATGCACTAGGCTATATTTCTTCCGTGTCGGGATGGTGATTGAGCTCTTCAAGTTCACAGCCCGTTTGGTCTTTCATAAAAAAACGTTGATATTAGCCTATAAACACTCATGGTTCTCTCATTTCTCAACCGTTTTATTAAATGTAAAAATCTCCATATTCCTTAGGAATCTTGCTTTCATTCGCTGTATGGTACATGGTTCTATCGTTATCGAATTAATTAATTACGCATGGATTGCCAATTTGCCAATATGCTGCTATCTACTCGCAATTCCATTCCGATCTGAAAGGTGGGTCTGTTCTTTTGAGGCATAAAGGTGACAGCATGCAGTGCAATAGGAATAATTAACCCAAATGTGACAAAGGCATGTCATGTCTTCTATGGTGCCAGCCTGAAGAAATGTCATACCACGATCCCCAAAGTGCGCATTCCGTATGTGACATCAGCTGACTGGTAAAGAGAATAGTACGGACATGTTGATTGGGTACGTCTCAAACACGCCTTAAACACACCCATGACTAATTCAAGGCCGTTTTGCGCACTCCGCGGGGTGTCAAAAGCGCTTCTTAACATGCCCAAAATTGCAATATGACATACTACACACCCCCAGATCATAATACTGTAATTAGATTAGTAATATAGAAGTAAGTAAAATAGAAGTCCTAAATCGACCCCACTGACCCTACGTGTTTATTTGAAGATTGTTGTCGGGCTGGCATTTCCCTCCATTTTATACGCCTTATGACCTCACTTCCATCTCTCTTCAATACAGAATCGGCAACTGCCATAAATCAATCAGCACGTTGTAAGTAATAAGCAGCCATTATCTTCATTACTGTCATTATCTGATAGCAGCACTGGGGAGTGCAAAATCTCACACTTCCACACCCCACAAAGCATTCTGGAGTACAGTTCACAGCTATAGTTGAGAGAATTCCGGCTGTCAGTGATGTATCACCCAACACTATTAACCCCGCGTTCCCAGGGAGGGGAGAGACAATTTGAACTAAAATTTTGACACGTTTATGATTTTGATATCCCTTGACACCATGGCAAAGAGGAAGACGTTTTATAATTCCAGGCTGCAATCAGTTTGACAGTCTTAAAATATGATGGCAACAAGAGCCTCACGTATAGACTGATTCCCCTTTCTTGTTGGAGCTTTGTTTTTCATATCAGATACCCTGAGAACACACACACAGGTGAAAATAATCTTGTGAAAATAAGTTTCAGCGGTGGCCCTCAAGTGGTCCCTACAGGCCTTCATCTGCCTGTATCAATATTGACTCGAGCAGTTAGCGTAGAGCTGTACAATCGTCTGGGGAACGTACACACAAGGCAGTAAGTGCACTGTACGAGTGGCAACAAGAGAGATTTCTCTGAGGCACCGTTAAACGACTCCGTTACAGTATGAAAATGAATGTTTGGACTGGAGTGGCGTGTGCTGTGGTCACGCCGATTCTTGTCAGCGCATGGCTGAAGCATCGCTAAGGGGTTGAAGTGCTGCTGAAAGGTCGGAGCATACAGACAAATTGGCTCGCTGAAAAGTGCAGGGTAACTTCATTAGCCTTCTTCAAAGAAAAAGTGTAATACTCCACTCTACTGCTCTTCATTATTCATACACAAACATCTCACACTCAATGACGGATGAAAACTACTTTCAACCTGGCGTCCCTATTTTGGGCATGTCTTTATATACTGTAGGTAGACATTTTTCAAAAGTGTCTAAAAAATTGCAGAAATAGCAGACATATAATCAAGTTTGAACCAGAACTGGGGACTCCCACCCTGACAAGCACTTGTAACCATTACATTTAGTTTGACTTGAATAAATATTGTGAAA
>NC_139701.1:19537225-19557225 GCF_964188405.1 Protomyctophum parallelum | reverse complement strand
GAAATAACTAAGGGGTCAGTCGAAAATTTCAAGGGGGCACACTAAGTGTTGTTATTGGTGTGTCTTTGGCTGTGTCCGAGCACGAAAATAGCGTTTGGTTGGTATTCATCACCAATTGTCACTGTTATACACAGCAGCCTAATACACACACAGACATATTAACTGTATGTATTGTGGGATCTCAGTAAGTAACCCCCGTTATAGTGAGTGCGTTGCCATGGTGACTAGCCACGCTGTCTGTCGCAACGCACGCAAGAGCGTGAGACGCCCTCTCGGGCAGCTGATAGGCCAGGTGTATATGTGCCAAACTTCATACTAGGCCAGACGGAAATGATGCCGCGGGGCAATCAGCGCCAGCCGTGCGGCATCAGGCAGGTAGTATAAATGCCGCTCTCAGTCTGTGTGCACCCCTCAATACATTTTTTTATAAAAACACACCTTTCATATGAGTGGTCAAAGATGTTGGGTTGAGGGATAAAATACCCCTTTTGACCGGGCCTGATGGGGAGCTACAGTAGGTTGGTGGTGCACCGGGCCTGATGGGGAGTATCAGTGAGCTAGGTTGGTGGTGCAATACACCGAAGAGTGACAAGATTAAGACATGTTTCACACAGCAAGTTCCCCAAAACATGCATCAAAGAAGTAAAGATAAAGATATAATGTGCATGTGACTTATTGCACTTGTTTTATGTACAAAGAAGCATATTAGCATAATCATTGTGTATACAGTATGTACTGTACACACACAGGAGGTAAAAGTGGCAACAACAGAGAAGTGCCACAACTTGTTCATCATTCTGCGTGTGCGTGTGTGTGTGTGTGTGTGTGTGTGTGTGTGTGTGTGTGTGTGTGTGTGTGTGTGTGTGTGTGTGTGTGTGTGTGTGTGCACCACTGGAGTCTACTTGTGTAATCTGAAGCCATCATTACCTTCTGCAAAGAAGTGTGCCATCATTAGTTTGTCAAAACATCATAATGCCAGTAATCAGCATAGCGAATGCGTTCACATTTACATCATAAAATGCAGATAAGCGATGACATTTACGATGTGATTAGGGTGGAGGAATCATTATCAGTCTGTAAATCACAGCTTGCTGTGATATACAGTTACTTTCTCAATATGTTCAACAGCGCTCACATGAAATGTCATGCCGTTTGCCTGATGAATTGAACTTCTGATAAATCAAATTTGTTTCATTTTTGTCAGGGACAGTTTTACACAAAAACCAGAGATAGCTTATACAGTAGCTCATTATGATAATTCTGCAGTCGAGTCACAATTATGTCATCCTAAGACAAATGGTGAAAATTTCCAATCTGCAGTGCAAGCTCAAAACGTGTTTTGATTGTAAAGAAAAAGTGCATTTATTTGAACATTTTGGAATTTGTTCTCTTATGATGACAGGGCCAAAATAGTAGGCTAGAATACTAGCTTTACTATATCTTTGAGTTGTGTGGACATTTGAAACATTTTCATTAAAGGCTCAAACAAGTCTTATATTCAAGTTGCGCTGTTTCAGCTAGAGTGGTATTCCCATTTAAAATAGATAACACATGAGGAACAATGAGGATAGGCTTGCAGTGGACCTAACCTACATTATTACATACATCAAAGGCTTTAAACAGTGATGTTTGGGGGGCAGCAGTCTCATATGATATAGAAAGACCATCTTGTGCAAGTGGTCAGCCAGAAGGAGAGAGAGAGAGAGAGAGAGAGAGAGAGAGAGAGAGTGTGTTGGTGGAGGCGATGGTGATTGTTTTTGTCTGCCTGCCTGTCTGCAGCAAATCTGGCAAATTACTGCATCTATCAGCCTCATATTACATGCATGTGCACGATGCCAGCACGCTAATGAACTTAATTCCCGAACATTTTTGCAAATACATAAACGACAACTGTTATTTTTGGCTATCGGATACTTGTCTGAACACTATGGAGTGCAGCTATTCAATCAAGCAATCAAGCAAGATGTCCTTTTACCAGTAGCCAATTACAACATTCCTTCTGACACAAAAAAAGGCAACACTTGATATCCATGCATGTACATTTTCCATCTTAATTTGTTTTTAGTTACACCAACAGCACTAGAGATGTCCTAATACTGTATCGGTATCAGAAAAGTGTTGGTATCGGCCCTTATTTCGGTTCATATCGGTATCGGCGAATATGCCAGTCTAACCACCATGATGACTATGATCATATCATAGTCAGGTATTAGCATATTGAGTGATTTCAACAGTGCAGCAGTGCATTGTAGTGCAATTTAGAATATAGCTGTGCTTGCATTTTAATCCCATATACCGGTACTTAGCTTAAGAAGTGTATAGTTCAGATGGGTTCAGCCTACTCACTGTAAATAGAGTTCCCTCCACAGACAGCCCAGCTAATGCAGAACATGTAGTCGACAGCCAGGTATTTAATGAGTATCCCGGGTTAGAGTGTGAAAGCACCATTTCCCTAACCTAAGCTTGTTGTGACTGGTGTTTATTTCCATGATAAATCAATGTGGGTATCACTTACAGAGATGGTGTTTTAATCTGGATATGATGCCTCCCGTGTTCAACGCAAACCTGCTCCAGCGCTGGTCCATGGAGGGGAGGCTGAAAGAGGATACCGGCCTCCAGGACACACGGCGGGGGCCAGGAGACACATCCATTTATCAGCACGGCCCTCGGAACACTGCAGAATCTGTCCCAGCGGGCCTGGGGCATGGACGCATGACGACGGTTAGCTCAGCCGCGTGGCGTCGAGTTTCACCGCAGAGACTGATGTTACATATCAAACAAAACAAAGAGATCACTAATCCAATTGTCCTACACTCACTCATACAGGCAAATACATCAAAATCAGATTCCCTCTCACTCTCATAAAGTAAAACAAGATACAATCAAATTTCGCTCAATTTCTTCCCCTCTTTCACCCACTTGGGCCCATGAGTTATGATCTGGTAAGGGTCTATTTCAGCCTTTGCAAGACATCTTAATTTCCCTTCGGTTAGACTTGGAAACCATCAACTAAATGAATGTAGGACAGGTTATTTATTTACGTATTATTATGCTAAAGAAGCGCATGCTGTTCGTAGTCTACACCTTATATACTAAGTTAACAGGACTATATACTAGGTCCTGTCCTGTTTCTCCCCACTACATTTCTTGACTGAAAATAGCAGATCTTCAAGCTCACATGTCACACCGGGCCATTTTTGCCAAATGTTCATCCCAGAACAGGGATGCTAAAGGGTTCATATGGTTCATATGCTAAAGGTTTCATATGGTAAGGACTGGGCTGCATAGAAAGCCAGAGGGCTGTGAATCTTCTGCTATCTCACGATTCAATTCTATTCCGATTCATGGGCTCACGATTTGATGAAATAAATATTTCAGTCATATTGTTATCATCTGGACTTTAACAACCAAGTGTAGCCTAGTTAATTCCAACAGCTCAAACAAAACCTTATAGCATACCAGAGAGGGTTGTGTACAAATTATTTGGCTTTGATTAGTTTTATTTGATGCAGAAACAACATTATTGCCTTGATGCAAGTAACATTAACAAGTTTCAAGGAACATCAGCTGGACAGTGACACACCTCAGTTGTGCTGAACTGACTGGATAAGACATGATGTTTTACTGTCTGTGATTATGGTAAGCTTACATTTCACATCACAAACATCATAGTAAACTACTTTAACTTTACATTAAAGGGCCACTTCACCCATTTTGCAACCAGATCTTATTTTAATTTAATTTCGGAAGAAGAAACACTTTCCTGCATGGGGTTTATATGTGTGTAATATGTTTCTAGATATTTTAGTCATGACGCCAGGTTCATGACCAAAGTTTTTCATGAAAATGTGGTCTCACTTCCTTCCTGGACTACATTGTTGTTTCAGTAAGAGGGTGTCTCCCAACAACAAGTGCACCAAAGCATTATGGTCATTTTAGGAATTCAGCAATCCAGTCAAACCCTAGTCAAACACACAGATTACATAGTTTCTTTGGCCATAGGGTCCAAATTAAAAATTGTGCTACTACAAATACTATTAACATTGAGTGACTGCAGTTTCTTCCAGCAGTGAAATGGCCCTTTAACCAGAAAAAAGAATAATAGGAAATTGTGAATCGATTATGAAGCGTTTAGAATAAGAATCGCGATTCGAATTAGAAAAGATGTTCCCCCCGTTCATTGATAGAGATTACAGTATAATAAGTTCCAAGAGCCATATTAGAATTAGCTCTATTTTGTGTATTAGTTTGCATCTCTCCCCTCTACTCAAAGAAACAATGACTCTTTGGGAAGATAGGTTACATTAACGTTACATTAATTGTGTGTCTAGCCTTTTCAAAATAAGTGCCCCTAGTCAATAAAAAGGTCAATGACAATTGTCTCCATTTCCCAAAAATGCTGGTAGTCATTTTGCCAAATGCCTACAATTTCATGTTTTGACATGTGGGAGCATCGCCTCAATATCAAGCATGTGACTGTATAGCCACAAGAATATAATAAAACCTGATGGATGGACACAGTGCTGGAATAAAACACCATAATAAAACAACCCATCCCTCTAACAGTCCAATGGACTGCTGCTCTATCTGCACGCCTCCATGCAAAGTGCCAGGTTTTGCATGCTTGTCTTCACTGAGCACGGATGTTAACATGACACTGTATTATCACGGTTCGAAGCTTCCCAGTGAGCAGTTCAGATCTTGTTTTACAATCTGTGTAGATGTTCGACAGGGTTGTGTTGTAAATGTTAAAGGCTTGGCCCGCATGACATTGGCACGTTACACATAAATGGGCATGCCTAGACATTTCCCACATTTATAGTAGGATTATGTTATTAAGTTTAATAACACTAACCCTGGCGTCATTATTTTGGGCATGTCATTTGTAAACACAAACATTGAAAACAAAAGTGAGAACGCAAATTGTGATTGGCCAGAATGAGATATATGATGCTAAGAGCGCCCCTCACTTCACACAGGTGTGATTTTTATTTATTTTTTTAAAGAAGGGGTAGGGGGCACGGGGGAAGGTCCTCCTGGGTGGAATCCTGCCAGAGACACTGTGTGTACTGGGGCCTGTTCTCTCCCTCCTACCCTAGGTGGGTTTGGTAAAAGGGCCTTTGTGTGCAGTTTGCATGTTCTCCTTGTGTCCCCTCCTAGGGTAGGTAGTACCTACCCTACTAGGTACCCTCACAAAACAGGGTACATCTCTATATACTGCCTCCCCCTGGACAGTAGGAGCAGGAGGGGAAAGAAACTGTTTTGAAAAACCTGATCCTTCCATGTCCTGCGAGGGAAACCCCCCCCTGTCAGGTGAGAAGCTGTCTGCTCACTCCTCATGCATTGAAGGAAGGAAGCATGAGCTCAGTTTGGGGCTCTCCCCAGGTTGGCAGAGGGAGAGTAGCACCCAGGATTACAATTTAAGCAATTGGCACTGGGTGAAAAATGGGTTACAATGATGGGATAAAAAAAACAATAATAATTCTAGCAGATCATAAAATAGCAGCATCACTTTTAGTATTGTGGTTAAATTAAGTTGCTTAAAATTAGGCTACTGCTTCCTCAACTATAAATTATATTGCTAGTCTATAGGTGCAACATCCTCTCTGGAAATACAGCCCTGACTCTTTTGAGAATTAGTTCACAAATAAAAAGTGAACATTCAACCGTGGTTCCATTCTTGTAGGCCTAGCAGCTAAGATTTGCATCAGATCCCAATTATTTTTACAAAAGGTGTAACCTAAGGCCAGGGTTTAACAGGCTAAACAAATACAAAGCAAATGAAAACCTGTAAAGCAAGCCTGGAAAGTCTGAATTTACGACATTCAATCAAATGCAACGGTTAACTTGTACACCTTTGATGATGAAATTATAAGGTTGGTAGCGTGCAGTTTGCCATGCCCAAAGTGTGTGTGTGTGTGTGTGTGTGTGGGGGGGGGGGGGGGGGGGGGGATCAATGGACCCTGTAACTCTGAAAGTGTCCAAATCTAACGAAATAGGCATAATATGGTACACTTGGTCCCATTTGTACACTCAGAGTCATAGCTATGGGGGTCCTTGAAATTTAAACTTTGAGAACCACTGTTTTAGGTCCTCTGCCAGGTAGACCATGATCTGCCACTACAATATACTGATATAATGGCTCCCTCTGCTGGGCAGTCTTACATTACACATTACCCATGTTATTGTATTATGGTTTGAGAATGTTTCCACAATGAGAATATAGACTAGGTAGGCTATTTAACACTTATTCTAACCAAAGAAAATTCATGCAGATGATGACGCTGATGTCATGTGGCAAGCTAGCATTTACCTTGTCTTTCCATGGCAGGTGTAAGTGCTGACGCCTGACTGGACCAGTAGACTGCATTCAATTATCTATCTGGACGGACTTCTTGTCTTGTAATGGGAATAAGTAAAAAAGAAAAAGAAAAGTGGAAACACAATTAAACAGAATCTACCATGAAGCATAATACTGTATTACTATAATTACCTACTCCCTCTTTGGTTGAATATCTGTCAATGGCACTGCCAAATGTGCCAATTAAGCAGCACATTAATAATCTGCATTATTGCTTGTATCATGGGACTTTATCAGCTGCGGCGGTGAAAGCTTTATTAACTTAACTTTCCTTGTTTCTTTCTCGTTTTCGTAGCGAAATGTGTATTCTAATAGTGCGCTGTTTACTTCCTGGAATGTGACGTCAGTGCTAAAATTGAATCCACTTGTCTAGGCCCCCCTAATCAGTTAGATGCGTGCTAGGCAAAAATAAATAAATAAATAAACTTCTGTCGTGTGCGTGTGCGTGTGTGTGTGTGTGCGTGCGTGCGTGCGTGTGTGTCAATATGTCATAAAGGGAGACTTCACCCAGAGCTGCCTTCTGATTGCCAGACATCATCTGCGATAATGAGATATTGTTAGTGATAAGTGTCATGCATCTGTGTTCTTGTGTCATTGTCACTTACAGTAGGCCTATGTCCCAGGATATCATGTAGTGTACTGTAGCCTATGTGGATGTACGGAAAATATTAAATATTAAATATTAATTTCCCTTCATGTTTGAACATGCATTCACATCTGCATGTGCTCAATACAAACAAGATGAAGGCATCCATTACATTATAAATCATTTATTGAAATATAAATCTTCTGAATGTACATAATGCATATTGAGACATAAAGATAACATTGGGGTATTGGTCTGTTAACCTCAAGTACAGACACGGTACCATCATCATGGATGACACCTGCCTTCCTCTCCGCAGCGCTCGCGTCACTATCGCCGCACAGGGAAGCTTCTACTAGAGCCAAATCTAACCTGTCTCAAACCGTGACAAGATCCAAAAATAAAAGTGCAAAAGTTTTAACAATGACAACAGAAGACATCAGCCCACAGTGGAAGTGAGTGAGATAGTAAGACAGGTAGAGTAGGAGATACTGCAGGTTTGTATTATATATTATTGAGTACAGTATCAGATCTACATGATTGTCTATAGTCTATATGGTGTCTTCATCTTAACCCATTTTGGGCGGGAACCCCTTTTGGTGTTAGCATTAAGTTATGCTTTAGCTATTGAAAAATAGCAGATCTACAAGCTCATAGCGCGCCACCAAATGGCACGCTACGAGCTTGTAGGTCTGCTATTTTTGAAAAAGCGAAGAATGGCTGACATAGAAACATAGCTTTTTCAGAAAACTGTCAGGATGTAGAATTAGAATCTGATCTCAGGTCTAAAACCACTTAATCGTTGACCGGGGTCCCCCAGGGATCTATACTTACTTGGTCCCCTCCTTTTTCCCCCCTACACCAAATCATAGGGACGCTAGGGTTCATGTGGTGAAATGTCTATGTCAACGGGACAGGCATGATGACTGAAGTACGAGAACCACATGTGTTCTCTGAGATTTGGAGGCTCTTTTTGGAAGGCTTGATTGTTTTTGGAAGGTCTTGCGTCAGTGACATGACACAAGAGAGCTATCAAGTTGTACCAATTATGTATGAAGTTCAACACTTTGGCAAAGACATAATATAGTGTTTTATGTTTCTGATTCCGTGCATCAACTCCAAGTTCCCCCTGGCAAAATCCATTATTATTATTAATGTTCATATGTGTGGTGAAAAGCGTATAAGGTCAGGTTATTTTCTGTTTTGCTGATCTCTGGAACTTTGGCCATTAGGGGTCCTTGTTGGTCACCTTTACAAACAGTGGACAAGGATTGGGCTTGCTTAGCGTTAATCAGAGAGGAGATTCACAGGGCATCATACGGGTGCATAAGCTTAAACATGTGCTTGCTATATAAAATACTTTTATCCCAATAATTCTCTCATATAAAAACACTCTACATCTATTTACAATACAATCACACTGGGAACTTTTCCTATGACGAAGGCCTGTGACAGGATTTGGTCACGGTCAATTGAAGGAACACATTTGGTGAGATAAGAAGTCACAAAGAAGCATGCAGCTTGAGAGACACACTGATATTCTTGACCCTCTACGGTCACTCTACCTTTACCAAATATTCACAAATAATACATGTTTACATATAGACGAAGTACAAAAATAGATTTGGACCGCTGCACTTATGTAGCCACTGACGACATAATATGGTCATGTACAAAAAAAAACAATATTATACATAGTCCAGGATTTGTGCTTTTTAAATCAAAGTATTGCTACTGATTGTACCAGCATCAGGTGCTTATACTGTAGGTAACTGCAGGTGAGTGTGTTGTGTGAATGGCAGTGAACTCCCGTACAGTTCTCCTTCTGGATATGAGAGCCTATCTGTAGTGGTTCAACATGGCTGAGTGACAGACTGTGGCTTCTTTCTTTCAGAGACCGATGCGTCCTTCCCTTGCTTATTTTGCTGTCATAAAAATGCCCTATAGAATAATGCTCTACACAAATTACAAAGACAAAGTCTCTCTCCGTTCTCCGTCTTCGTGTGCACTCGTTCCCGTCCGACACTTGCGTACAGTTTGCAGGGAACCTCAATGTCTTCATTTCATCGCCACAGACTCCTCCCTCTGGCACCATAGGGAGGGGGTGTGGGGGCCGGGGGTGGCAGTGTCCTAGAAAAGGTTCTAGGGACGTACCGATAGTCTCACCACATACTCATCCAAGCAGTCAAGTAAGTGGTTTCGTTCCGTCCTCCGCCAGGGACAGGGGCAGTCTCGGTTTAGAGGTGTGGTGTGAGGGGCCTTCAAGGAGGGAGGGGTATAGGTTGTGAGGAGGGTCTTTGCTTGCTCTGTGGGTCTATCATCCTAGCTGACCCCCTCCCTCCACACGTATAGCCCTCTTCCTTGTATCCACAGGTATAGGGGAGGGATGGAGGGGCGGGGGATAGTCACAGGAAGCTGTCCTCTACCAGGTCACTAGAGTCCAGACACATCTCATCCAGCAACGTGATGTCCTCCAGAGTCTCGCCCTCGCGTTTGGGCAGTGTGGAGCTGCTGGAGCCCGTCTCGATGGCGCTCTCCTCAGACGTCTGCGAGCTGCGGGAGATACAGATGCAAACTGGGTTAGTGGCTACAGGCTGCATAGTGCATAGTAATCAGTGTGGCTGTGTGTGGCTCAGCCACACAGTTTGTTTTGGCTTTTAGCACCCCCTGGTGGACAAGGTTACACTTGCAGAGAGCCTCATTACAAGAGCTTAACGTTCAAGCTTTGCCTGGTTCAAGTAAATGTTATTTTGGTCATTACTCTTGCCTGTGTCGGTTCCTCTTTCCATACTCGTCGTCGGACATAGGGTCCAGGTCGGGGAGGGGAATGATATATCCACTGTCGGAGCTGAGGCGCTGCTCGTCGAAGCCACTCTCCCGGTCCTTGAGCTTGCCCTGGTTCTTGTAGGCGATGCCGATGTAAGCGTCGTCGTTGTCCGCGCACACACGGGTCACCGCGGGGTGGTCGCTCTTCAGGAACTGGTGGTTCACCCTCTCGTAGCACTGCCCAAGAGAAGAAGAGGACATATTAGTGATCACAGAACCAATGATGTTACGCTACAGTGGACAAACACACTGCTTATTATCAGATGCTTTATCCCTGTTATTTTTTACTTTAAAAAAAAAGTTAAAAAACTGTTACAAAAACAATTATAAATAAAAGTTGACTAAAGGCTTATGCACACCTAAACGTGTGCAATGGACAAAAAAATATCCAAGTTTGTTTTCAGGACAAACATTTAAGACTGAAATGTGGTTATTAAATTAGATTATTTTTGTAAGTTTCAGACACTGTGGGAGATCATTCCCTATTGCACATTTCAAAACAAAGTTTTGTGAAATGTAAAGTGATGTCTTAACGCTGCCGGAGAGTTACAAGATAGCTTGAACATCACTCTTTTTCAGAATGTAGAGTAATAAATGTGTGTGTGTGTGTGTGTGTGTGTGTGTGTGTGTGTGTGTGTGTGTGTGTGTGTGTGTGTGTGTGTGTGTGTGTGTGTGTGTGTGTGTGTGCGTGCGCGTGCGCGTGCATGTGTGTGTGTGTGTGTGTGTACTGTACATGTTGTCCCTAGCTGCGGCCATCAGCTGGGCGCTGAGTCTGAAACCGAACCGCATTGCCCCATCGTAGGCTGAGGTGCTAAAACAGGAGCATGGTCCCTCCTCGCTGCCTAACCACCATTAAGCCACAGTGGGTGGAGGGGGTTTGATGTGCCATGTGTGTGCGGTGCTGTGTTGAACAGGATAATTATGGTTGAGAGCCGGGGCTGCGTCACTCCCCGTGCTGAAGGCCAGCCGCAGTGACCTTCCAGCTGTTGCATTAGCACCATAACACACCGTATCGCTCGGCAGCGGAAACGGGAGAACCCGCACAAACACAGGCTCTGAACGCACAGTTACAGGAAGTGGCTACAGATTTGTCTGGCTTTTTTCATATGCTCTATCTTTTATTCTATCCTCTTTAAATAGTTTACACATTTCTCAACCTGTATTTATCGACAATTCGAAGTAATTAAAAAACTAGATGGAGTTGTTTTGTAGGAGTGTTGCCCTCGGCACAAGTCAAAAATACATTTTGGACGAATCATGGAGACAGAGGTCTTGGGAAAATGCTTTTAAGGCCAAAAGGCTAAAAGGTTGTTGGTAAAACCCCCTGTAACATAAAAGCAGAGGGGGTGGAACAGACAGAAGAGTTTTAGGACTGAAGGGAGGTGTTCAAGTGCAAAGCAGATGTGAGCTTCAGGGGGGTAAATGTAGACTGTATGATATGTTTGATACTTATGTTGTGGAGACACTCAGACTCACCCTCTTGTAGCTGGAGGGCAGCAGCGAGGCCACGACGTCACTCAGCCCCTGGAAGGCAGGCCTCTTCTCTTGGTCGCTGTTCCAGCACTTCATCATCATCTCATACCTGGAAGAAAAACAAAAAACAAATACAGTGTTATCACAGGGAGGGGGGTGGATGGACAGAACAAACTGTCAACAACTGTCCTGAGGCAATTGGCATGCTGTCATCATGACATGCGTTGTACATCACTGCTTGCTAACAACTGGCTCCAAGATTACAGTTGCATTTGAATACAGAATTACACAGGATTACACACATGGATAACATGCAGGACATTGAGGACAACTTATCCGTGCCACATCTCATCCATGCATGCAATCATGATACACAACAACACCACGCACACACAACATAGCGGCAGTGGCGTGCACAGACATTTAGAGGGGCAGGTGCTCAAGTGAAAAAAGGGCACCTTGTGCAGCGCATGGAACCGTCCGGTTGCCTTAATAGTGTGAGATTTATAGATTTTGGGGCATAGCTGGGAACGGACTTTGGCATGGTGTTAGGTATGGGCAGAGCCGGATTAACAATGGAACTAGGCGGTGATTAAGCGCCAGGGCCCGAAGCTTGCAGGGCCTGGTACGAGACTATAGGTACAGCTGTTGCTTCTTTCGAAAAATATAACACAACACAGGAACCCCTGCTAGTGTTTTTGGTCTTCTCGTCTGACAGTTTCTGTAGCAGTTTTCGGGAGGGGGCAGTCGGTGTGGGGGGGTTCCCGACGGCTGCGCGTCGCTTCCTCCTCTGACAGAGGGGAAGCGAGTAAGCGACGCCGTCAGAAGCCCCCTCGCTCAGGAAGGCCCCCTCACTCAGACCGACATACAGCCTATGTAAGAGTAATATGAACACAAGACCTTGGCGTAAAATTTCATATTTACCCTGCTCTAATGCAACAAAAGTGTGTTCTTACATCCCCCATTTCACGATTTCAGCACTCGTGAGTAAATTAATTTAATTGCTATTATGACAGTTTTCAGTGACGTTGCACCCACAGGTTGCATGTCATCAATAATTAATCTGTCTTTAAAACGTTCTAATATTAATATAGCTGTTATATATAATAATATATAGTCTGTTGGTGCACACATGTTATATGGGCCATGTAACAACATGGTCAACAGCACTGTTTGCAAATGTAGATACATTTGTTGGCCACAAAGACAATTTAGACAAAACATGCTGCTGCCTGCTAATGGAGCTTGTAGATAGATATAGGCTAATTATTTTTCGGGAAAATTGCAGATAGTTGAGTGGACCAGTTGCCAGTCTTGCCAGAACAGATATGGTGACTTTAGTAAATCTGAAAAACGGTATTAACACCAGAAGTGGAGATTTTCAAAGTCTTTCTCAACCGTCCGGTTTTGTATACATTCTCCTATTAAGCAGGCAGCTTTTTGTTTCACTTGTAAGCTATTCAGGACCTGAATAGCTTTTTTCAGGAAGGTATGATATGCGTGGTCCATCAATCAGCTGTTTGGCTGTTGAATACAGTATAAGAAAATACATGAAACAGCATCGTTTTTTCCCCATCTCATCATTGCCATGCATGTTTCTTGTTAATGACTGTATTAATAACCATAAAGTAATCTCCTAGTCCTTACATAATAGTTTAGCAGAGACTGAAGTTGGAAAGGCTGTGCCCAGTGCGGCAGTGCCTGCTGTGTCTTGTGTGTCAGCGGGCAGCGCAGGCAGTAGTGGATATGCGCTAAACGCATGCATGTTAATTAATTAATTGGCTGAATCTGTAGGGCCTTTTGATTTGGTGAAGCGCCAGGGCCTTGAGAGGGGTTGATCCGTCACTGGGTAGGCCTATGGGTATATGGTTTTCAAAAAGCTGTGCAAACACATTGGACACACTAGACTCAAATATTAGATAGGCCTACATATAGGTATGGTTGAAAACCAAAATTATTGATAAAAGAGATTTTTCAATGGATTATGTTACTATTGGGTTTGCTAAATAACATACTACATTTTTAGGAAAAACGAACAACCAGAAAGGCATCGTTTTCAAGGTGGCTAAAATGAACTGAAACGCCTATAAATTGGGTTAGGGTTAGGGTTAATATGTAATTAATATGTAAAAAATCATAATAATTATGTACTTGGTAACTACTTTGAATTTTGCCATGGTGTTAGGTATGGGCAGAAGGTTTCAAAAACCATCGTAAACTAATTTGGCTCGCCCCCTAGTGGTCGGTTTGCAATGAAACCACTATTAGATATGTTAGTAGATGGTTGAAACCCCAAATAATTGATAGAAGAGATGGATTCAATGGATTCTGTTACTATTGGGTGTTCTAAATCAGGGGTTCTCAACGTTTTTGGCTGGGGACCCCCGGAAATGCTTTGGCCATGTCTGTCTCGGGTCTGTGCAAACAGACCACTAGGCGCGTTTGCACAGCTTTTTGAACTTTTTTATTTCTTACAAGTCTGCCCTCTGCTAGCATAAATAATATATTAGAAGCTTTTATCAATAATTGATCAATGTCACCATGGTCCACATACTCCATCCATCCATCCTTTTCAACCGCTTATCCGTAGTCGGGTCGCGGGGGCAACAGCTCCACCAGAGAGCTCCAGACTTCCCTCTCCAGAGCAACATTAGTGACTTCCTCCTGGGGGATTCCGAGACGTTCCAAGGCCAGTGAGTCAATGTATTTCCTCCAACTGCGCCTTGGTCTGCCCCGGGGTCTCCTCCCAGTGGGACATGCGTCGAGGACCTCCCTAGGGAGGCGCCCGAGAGGCATCCTAACCAGATGCCCGAACCACCTCAGCTGACTCCTTTCCAGTCGAAGGAGCAGCGGCTCTACTCCGAGTCTCTCTCGTGTGACTGAACTTCTCACCCTATCTCTAAGGGAGATGCCAGCCACCCGTCGAAGAAAACTCATTTCAGCCGCTTGTATTCGTGACCTTATTCTTTCGGTCATGACCCACACTTCATGACCATAGATGAGAGTAGGAACGAAGATTGCTCGGTAAACAGAGAGCTTTGCCTTCTGGCTCAACTCTCTTTTCGTCACAACAGTGCGGTACAGCGACTGCAATACCGCCCCTGCCGCTCCGATTCTCCGGCTGATCTCCTTCTCCGTTCTCCCCTCACTCGTGAACAAGACCCCGAGATACTTGAACTCCTTCACCTGGGGTAATGCCTCATTCCCTACCCGGACTGCACAATCCACCGGTTTCCTGCTGAGAACCATGGCCTCAGATTTGGAGACGCTGATCCTCATCCCAGCGGTCCACATACTGTACAGTGTAAACTGTACAAAAATATATATATTATTTTAAAGCTTACACGTCCTCGGGCGCATGCTCCGGTTTGGCCATCCTGTATCCGCTTTTGATCTTGTTATAGAAGCTGGAGTCTACCACCATGCCTGGATATGGGGTTCCGCCTGAAAGACAAACCCAAAGCACTCTCATTACTAATGCTACATCTTAAGGCTACTTCATTCAACACTTTCTTTCTGTTAAAAAAGGTTGTGGAGGATGACCAAGCACAGAGATAGGAGAGACATGTGAGACAAGAAGAATTGAATTCAACTCGTGTCCACAATAGACTAGAGAATTATGGTCTGTGTACTACCACCTGGCTGATCCACAAGGAACCCCTGAAAAAGGCTTTCAGGGGCCAAAATTGTATGATTTAGCGTTAGGTGCAGTCTAGTCTCAATCTCACTTCTGTGTAGAATCTAAACTTCTAATCTGTAGATGCAGTTCAACTACGTATAGAGAGAATCGTCTCAAATCTTTCAGTGAAACTCATTGTGATTTCTTTCCTCCTCTCTCCTTAAAACTGACGTGTGCATGATAGAGACTTACCTAATGAGAAGATCTCCCAGAGGAGAATGCCGTAGGACCAGACGTCGCTCAGAGTGGTGTACATGTTGTCAAAGATGCTCTCCGGTGCCATCCACTTCACCGGTAGGAAGGTCTGTGGGTTGAAATCAAACATAAGGGGGGGACTTTCAAAACACACTGGTGATGTTGAGTAAATAGTCATAGCAGAAGACTGCACAGATAACACATAAGCACTGGGTTATTGGATGTCCCAACAGTAATACTGTAAATCTTCTATGAGTGAAAAACAGATGAAATCATGCAGCATGGGCAGAGACTTACGCTGCCTTTGGAAACGTAGTTGTTGTCGTGCATGATGTCTCTGGCCAGGCCGAAGTCGCAGATCTTCACTATCTTTCCCTGGGAGAGGAGGACGTTCCTGGCAGCCAGGTCTCTGTGTACACACTGGATGGGGAAAAGAACGGTATTAGCGTACAGCATATCATTGCACCGTAACTATACAGTGTCTGCGGCTGGAATACTCCATTCTCCCCCCCAAGTCCGGTACATCTATTCCTGTTCCATTTAATTTGAGCTCATTCATAATTCCCATTTCATATTTCCCTACAAAAGTGCTGCCTTTGTGTAAACATGCCAGTTAGAGGGACGGCCATGACCGCTAATAGCTATGAAGCTGAACGAGGTGGCCTCTGGCTCCATGCTCTTCTCTCTTGCCTGGCAGATCCAGACTGCGCTGTGCTGCTATATTCAGCGCCTGGCTGCTCTCCATGAGCTCGCTCTGGCCGCTTATCGCCCAAACCCCTGATTTACTGGGCGCGCTTGGCTCTGGACGGCTGTCATCATGCAGGACCAGCGCACGGAGCCAGAGCCCACCATCAGAGTGCCGCGAGTCAGGCGGGAAGACTCATGTGGTGAACACGCCCCCATCTAATGCGTACCAACATGGTCAGACCAGCCCAGACCAAACCAACGCCAGTGTCTTCGGATATAGAATAACGGAAGCCACCGACATTGCTCCGCCAGTTCTTTAAGGTCACTGGGGCCCGTCAGTGGACACGTGTTATGCACAATCAGCAGAAGGCACTGTGCTTTGTTTTGTTTCCGATTCATTTGTCGGGAACCCCAACATCTGAAATTTCAACTATTCAACTACTATGTTCATATACCATGGTATCTCAAACAATTACAACATCTTTTATTCTAAGATGACCTTTTTTGGCCTTTCTGCTTTATTTTTCAGCGACAGTAAAAGTGGACAGATAGTAGGTCAAACAGCCCAGCCGACCGGTACGAGTCAGTTTCCACACTCTCTAGAGTTGAACTCTATATTTTGCTTTGTGCAAGAATCCGAGGATATCCCGCAGCCTGGATCTCACTTACGTTTTTGGAGGACAGGAACTCCATGCCTCTGGCCACTTGATAGGTGAAGCTGAGCAGGTCAGTGGTGCTGAGGCCCTCATCGTTGTCATCTGATAGCAGGTTGTCCATCTCGTTGTCTGGGATTAGGGGAACACAGACAAACAAAAACAAGATATCACCACCGTGTATTCCACCCACTGCAAATATAGAAGTGGCTGCCTCTAAACCTGCCTTTTCCTAATGGCAGGGAGAAGCCGGGCATTATTATGTGTGCACTGCAATTATCCTCTCTGTGTAATTACAGGACTGCAAACGGGCCTAAATATTGTCGAGGGTGTACCCGGTCAACCGGAGCTGAGGTAAACATGGCTTTGAGACTGTTGAGGCGGAGGGTGAAATGGAGAGGAACTCAAAAAGGGTTATGGGGTGTCGAGGCGGGGTGCTTACCACCGTTCTGTGAGGGCGGGTGGTCGTAGTGCGACCTGATATCCGAGTACTTAGAGCCGTTGCTCATCTCCAGCATGGGCACGTACTGGGTGCTGTCTGCTTGCTTCATGTCCATGTAATCCCCCCCTTTGCCCCCCAAGGCTTTGCCATCGAAGGACAGGATCACGTAGCTGCAAGCGAAAGAGAAAAGAGAGACAGTTAAGAGAAGCAGAGCATTGACTCTTCTCTTCTCTCAACACATGTCAATGTCCCTGGCACCAGGGGTCAGGGTATGGGCGTGGTTGAGGCTGGCATGGTGGCCGGGGCTGGTTCACTTTGAGGTGCGGTCACATTGTGAGTCATCCGTCAGACAAAATGGCTCTTTCCGACTACAATAACTAAGCGAACCGTGTCGTGCCGTGAAACGTGTTTGACAGGTTCTTGGATTTATTTGTTATATGTTTCAGATAATGTTTTTGTTCTCGTTCTACTTATAATGGAAACGTAAACAGAAAACTATCACAGAACTTCAGGGGTCCTGGAAGGTTCCAGGTTCCAGAAGGTTCGGCATGGGATACCCTTTTTGTAGTCTAAAAGAGACAAAAGATGAGCGGCCAGAGGGAAAGAGTGGGCCACAGTTTATTTACCGGGACAGCCTGGAACAGACACAATTAACAGGTAACCCCCCCCACCACCACCGCACGGTAATGGAATCAGGCTGAAAGCTGAGAGCCCTTCAGACTGAGATTTGATTAGAAGACGACAGACAATCTCCTCAACCACGGGGAAGATGGGAGGGGGGAGGATTGCCGATTAGACGTTACCAAGTGGTAAGGGAGCTTGTTTGTGTGTGTCTGTGTTTTCGTCTGTGTATGTGTGTGTCTGTATGCGTGTACAGATTGAGTTAATGGCTCTAAAACCTGGCCTAGGCGAGGAGGCGGGGTGAAATGAACGCTGTGTGTCCATATGGTGTTATCCTTAATGTACTTAGGCCATACATTGTAATTATTATTAGACCAAACTCTGTAATTATTCTGAGAATTCGGTGGACGAACATAATGTATGTGTCTACAAGTGCACGTGTGCGGGCACGCTCGCCTCTTGCATGTAGTAGGTGTGTGCATGTGAGTGAATGCACGCCTGCTTTCTCCTGCCATACCTTCGGCTGCTCTCGTCCGCAGGGCTGATGCCAAAGATGTCCAGTTCCTTCTCCTTCTTGTTCTTCTCTGGGTGTAGACTGACAAAGTTCTCCCGGTTTTTGTGCAGGTAGTTCACCAGGTCTCCATGGAAGCAGTACTCTGTGATGATATAGATGGGGCCTGCGCACGCACACATGCACGCACGCATGCACATGCACACACACACACACACACACACACACACACACACACACACACACACACACACACACACACACACACACACACACACACACACACACACACACACACACACACACGCACACACACACACACACACACATTGATGATGATGATGATGATGATGATGATGATGATGATGATGATGATGATGATGATGATGATGATGATGATGATGATGATTTTCGTTGTGTAACACCCATGCGCAACTAAGTGTAAGTCAGGAATAATACCAACCCCTAATACCCCTAACCCCTAATACCAACCCCTAAACTTAACCTCACCTAACATAACCTAAAATATCTATGTCTAAATTGAATCCTAACCCGATTGGAAATGTTTCACAAACATTTCACATCAATGGCATTTAATGGGAATTAATCACACAAAATAAACACTCCCAATGTGCATCAACCTTAAAGACTGTAGGCTGACAGGAAATGGGGAGAGAGATGGGGGGGGGGGGGTGACATGCAGTAAAGGCCGTTGGGATCGGGAGTCAAACCCACGGCACACTGCCAGACTGGATTACCAGCCAAGGTGCCTGGACCACTGAGCCACGGCCCAGGCCATGTCTCAAATTCTAAACTAATGCTATACTTGGGGACATTTGTCCCCCACAAATATAGTAATACAAGTGGAGACACACATGCGCGCGCACACGCACGCACGCGCGCACACACACACACACACCCGCCCGCCCGTGCGCGCTCGCACAGCCATCGGCGTCAGTCTGCAGGCTAATCTTATCAGAGGCTCATAAAGGCTAAAAGCATAGTCAAGAGGCCAAGCCTTTACTCTCCCATAAAAAGAACATGGTTAAAACACCGCACCCACCAACACCCTGGAGAAAGCTGTCAACAGATCTCCAATGCCACTGCTGTGTGTGCCTTTAACTGCCATCTAGAGTGCAGGTGTGTGTGCGTGTGCATGTGCGTGTGCGCGCGTGTGTCCCTGTGTGTGTGTGTGTGTGTGTGTGTGTGTGTGTGTGTGTGTTTACTTGTATTACTATACTTGAGAGGGCGAAGGTATCATACTGTAGATACATAGAAGGTTTGACATTGTGAGGACTGGTCCTCACAAGAGAAATGGTTGTTTTATGGTTATAATTAGACATAAATTCAGTTGAAGAACAGACATTTAGTCAGGTTTAGGGGTTACGGTTAGAGATATGCCTGATTCATACTCAGTTGTGTATCGTACTCTGAAATTAGACAATCTACAAGCTCACAACTTGTTGTTGGGTTAAAAATGGCCCCAAAAATGTATCTACAGTCTGTGTGCATGTGCATGTGCGTGTGTGTGTGTGTGTGTGTGTCCGTGTGTAGTTACCTGACTTAGTGCATGCTCCCAGCAGGTTGACAATATTGAGATGTGGTCCGAGATGAGTCATAATCTTCAGCTCTGACATCAGGGCCTGTTTCTCACTGGAGCGTGCTGTTGCTGAAAAACAACAACGACAAACACACTCAACTCAACTACACCTGACAGCCCAGCATCATCATCATCATCATCATCATCACACAGAGTTAAATAATAAATGAAAACACCATGAACCATGGGCATGTCATAATTTAACATTCTGTGAAAATAGGCACATTCACTGAACATAGCATTTACAAGCTTTGTGAACCATAGCTTTGTGATCTTGCAGAATGGCTATTTTCATTCAATGAAGTAATTAGGGTTTACATGGATAAGCATCCCATCCACTAGGACGTCCGTGAAATAATTGACTTC